>NC_058410.1:12313121-12652939 GCF_002201575.2 Neomonachus schauinslandi | reverse complement strand
TACAGAGTAAAAATTCCTCATACCAGTGGAAAGTCTTAGGAGTTCTTGTGTTTTCAGTACTGATAGAACTTGAAGAGGAAATTGAAAAAACATTTCAGGTTTTTGGTTGTAATGTTTCCTCAGGTTGCTAGTTGGTGACTTAGCTGAGTTTACCAATTATTATTAAGTTATTTTAAAACATTAAGTCATGGGCGCCTGGGTGGCTCAGTCGTTAAGCGTCTGCCTTCGGCTCAGGTCGTGGTCCCAGGGTCCTGGGATCGAGCCCCGCATCGGGCTCCCTGCTCATCAGGAAGCTTGCTTCTCCCTCTCCCACTCCCCCTGCTTGTGTTCCTGCTCTCGCTGTCTCTGTCTCTGTCAAATAAATAAATAAAATCTTTAAAAAAAAAAAAAAAACATTAAGTCATACTTAAGGGGTTTTTTTTGCCATTTTTGTGGCGAAAATGCCTAATCTACAAGTGAGGGAAAATCTGTTCTACAACATCTTAATGGTATATATAAAGATACTGTGGATGAAGAAATGTTTTTTCCTTAGGCCTTATAGTTTACTTCTAAACTGCTAATATATGTTTGAAGCTTTGGGATCTTACAGTAGGCCCCAGAGGTCCATTTATTATCCTGTGCGCTCATGATTCTTCTGTGTTGTGAGTCTGTAACCTGTTATAAATCAGCAAAAAAGATGTATTTTTTTTATATATTTAGTACATTCATTACTTAACCATTCAGTATTAATTTTTTAAAAGATTTATTTGAGAGAGAGAAAGCACAAGTGGGGGGGAGGGGCAGAGGTCTCAAGCAGACTCCCTGCTGAGTGCAGAACCTGACCCGGGCTCGATCTCAGGACCCTGAGATCACAGCCTGAGCTGAAATCAAGAGTTGGACATTTAAGGGCGCCTGGGTGGCTCAGATGGTTAAGTGTCTGCCTTCGGCTCAGGTCATGATCCCAGGGTCCTGGGATCGAGTCCCGCATCGGGCTCCCTGCTTAGCGGGAAGCCTGCTTCTCCCTCTGCTTCTCTGTCTCTCTCTCTCTCTCTCTCTCTCTGTCTCTCATGAATAAATAAAATCTTAAAAAAAAAAAGAGTTGGACATTTAATCGACTGCGCCACCCAGGCACCTCTCAGTATTAATTTTTAAAGCTCTTACAAGCAACTTAGAAATTCTGTTCAGTCTCACTGTCAAGATAATCATTTATATGAAATAATGTATATCAGATTTTTTTGTGTTTAGCAAAATTAAGATGCCAGTAAATCAAGTTAATCAGTAATTATTAATCACTTATCTGTGTTTGTGGCATTAGGGAATAGATAAATTTTAACAAAGTGGGTGTCCTGCTTTTCATTAAATTTTAAGTTTTCTTTATTGAGATACATTATTTGCTCAGCTAGGTTGATACTTCTTTGAATGTATGGTAGTCAAAGGAAAATAGCCTTGGCCAGATACATGAACTGAAGGATGAATATGCCGAATGTTTTGGGAACATGAGGGAAAACTATTTCAGTCTTTCAAAAACCATAACTTTCAACAGAGCAGATGTTTTTAACCTTTACGTAGGTTAAACTTAAAACTTCAGAATCCAAACACCAACGTTATTGCCCTCTTATGTCTTAACAGTCAGAATGTTGCAGTAGATACTTGTGAATTGATAATAAAGGTCTCTTCATTTTCTTGACTAAGTAAGAATCTAAGGATAAGATTCTTAAAAAGTATTTGAGGGAACAGATGAAAGCATCATAGATGAAGCATCATCCTGTATTTTTGCAGAATGAAATCACTCATTGTCTCAGCTAAAAATGCCATTAGAAACAAGTATGTGTGTGTTAGGGGTGGATTGAGGATCCTTTTCTCACTGGTACTTGGGTTTCCAAGGATTTTTCAAGAATGTAATTTATGTGCCATATGTGATTTCCAGGAAATTATTTTGGGTGAGATACTTACCTAATTACACCCAAAAATTGAAGCTGCTTTTTGCAGCCATAATTCCATGTTAATTAATATAAGCTTGGAAAGCAGGTTTTCTTATGCTTCTGGATACGGTGACAAACCAGGAGCAGTTACCTTGATACTAAAAGGATTCTTCATTGTGCTCACCTAACCAGAAGAAAAGCTTGTGGCAAGAAAGTAGGAGACATTTTCCTCAATTTGGGTGGTGGATAAGAAGGTTGAGAACCTTTATCAGTGGAGTAGCTAAAAAATAGGATAGATTGCTGGAATCATAATGGTTGTGTCTTATCTTTCTTATAGGTGTGGTATTTGAGAAAACTTTTGAAACTTTGGGCTCCGTGTATTTAGAATGTTATATATAGTGTTCCTTCATTAGTTCAGAAACCCTTTTGTTATATGGATTTCAGATGAAGTCTAATGTATGTTGGCAATACATTCTCTAGAGCTCTTTCCTGAATTTGCTGCTTCCTTCCATGTGGCTTTTCAAAGTCATTAAACAAAAATTTTTTTTTGTTACAACAGTACCTTATTTATCCTTTTGGCTTTTGCCATTCAAGCCAGTTATGCAGTACTGTTTTGGAACTTATGTGATTGGCAGTTGAACTGGGTGAATGGAGTAGCCAGTGTAGATTAAAATGCCATTCCAGAGACAGATGGTGTGGAATAGTCAATGTCTGAACATTCATTACGTCTACATAAGCGTTGTTTTTGTATTTGTAGAGGATTTATAATGAATGCTACCTTCTCATTCCTTCCCTTCCTATGCTTTTTTCCATCAGTGTAAACCAGAATACAAGGTACCTGGACTTTATGTTATTGACTCCATTGTACGACAATCTCGACATCAGTTTGGTCAAGAAAAGGATGTGTTTGCACCCAGATTTAGTAATAACATCATTAGCACTTTCCAGAATTTATATCGTTGCCCTGGGGATGACAAGGTATGCTGCCCTTTTTTTTTTTTAATTAACATACAATGTATTATTTGTTTCAGGGGTACAGGTCTGTGATTCATCAGTCTTAGCAGAGAAAGACAAGTATCATATGATCTCACTGATAAAAGGAATTTTTTTTTAAGTCGATACATTACCCTTTGGTCTAATGAGACTCTAGTTTATCTTAACTATGATTTTATGTTACCCTTTACTCCTAGTAATTCTGAATTTGAATATTTAGTTATTACACCCTCCACATTCTGAGATTCTTAGCATCTTAAACAAAAGTGGAGAGATGTAGTTGATTTGGCTATTTTTTAACTTATTGAAGCAATTGGTGTTAAAGAAACTGGCTATAATAAGCTTTTGGAATTACACTGAAAGCTTATTTATTCTCACACACAACTAATTTAATGTTTTGATTATTTGACCTGAACTGATATTTACCTATTTAGTGTCTATGAAAAATGGATTTGCTAAGCAGTTAATAGAAAATAACCGCATTTTAAAATTCTTTTATTTTGGTAAAGTTTTATTAGTACTGGAAACCACACTACTAAGTCTTCTAGATCTGAATGAATAAATATTTTGTACCACATAAAAAGAAGGCTTTGGACCCTGAGAGAGAGTAAAAAGGGGTTCTTTATATGTGCTCAGAGGTATTAAAAGTTTACATATTTTGCGATACTGATTTGGAAATTTAGATTACTCTTCTGATAGGGTTGGTTGCAATATTAAATTTTTAAAAGGTCATGTTAGATAAAGACTTTGTCTTAAAGTTTATTTGTTTAAAAGGTGAAGTCAAAATCACCTGTAAATACAGCTTTGGTGCTGAGATAAATCCTGATCACCTCAACAGCGTTAATACAGTCTCCAGGCAACCGTAACCATCGATCTCATTAGACTTCACATAGAAGCTGAAACTGAGTTGTCATTCCTACCTTCTACTAAATGTAGCTTTCATTTACCTTGTACATCTGTCAAAATGAACTTTTTTTTTCAAGTGTGTTAAGATTAGCAAATCAAAATTATAGAAACATGATTTCAGGGGCGGAAAGTACTACAGAAGTATTTTAATCCATCCTTCCCATCCACTGTTCGAATAGTCTCTGTGAAATGACTGTGCTAAGTTTTGAAAGCAGAAAATCAAAATGTCATTTTTCTTTTTTCCTCCAGAGTAAAATAGTGAGAGTATTAAATTTATGGCAGAAGAATAATGTGTTTAAGAGTGAGATTATTCAGCCTCTTTTGGATATGGCAGCAGGGATTCCTCCCCCAGTTGTCACACCTGTTTTGGCCAGTACTACTGCTGCTATGAGCAACACCCCAGGTATGTTACCTTGATAGAGATTTGTTTTCTAAATATTCTACTTTTTTTTTTCTTCAGGCAATTATTCATTTGTAAAGTAACAATTTAACAGTGCAAGAGAACTTATCTAGCATTAAGTAATTGAAATGAAATGTAATTTGAAGGAAAAATAGACTCAGAATTTATATTTGTGTGTAATTCTTTTCTAAAAATTAAAAATCTGAACTTTTTAAATCCCTGGAAGCATAAATACAGTGAACTTTGGGAAATTGTTTTGTCACTTAAGTTTTTTCCTGGTGTAGGCTGTCCATAAATTTGCATGTAAATCAACTTGTAGTATAGTAGGGGAACTTAATATTTATAAGGAACCCTGAAAAAATTATCTAATGAAGCCAAGAATGCTTTAGTAATAATCTCAAAATCTTGTTTTAGAAAGTATATTTAAAAGACTTTTAAAATTTCTTATCATAGTTGAGGAGTTTACATTTGGTATATATTTAGTTTTTGTTGTGTGTGTCTGTGTCTGTACATATACACATCCATTTTTAAACAAAAATAGTTTTATATTGAACATACTGTTTTATAATTTTTCAATTATATTTTGAATATTTCCTCATGTCATTGAATTTTCTTCTGTAATAAGATTTATAATGATTTCTAAGTAGTGTAGGCTTCTTTAAAGTAGTAGCTTAATGAGGACAAGTATGGACAGATCCTTTTGGTATTTTTTTTTTCAGTCTACCTAATTCTGTAATTAGACAATAAAATAAAAACATTTAAGTGTACATATTTTATAAAAGTGACAAAGCAAATCTCTCTACCTTTCCAAGTCTTACTTATTTACTTACGTGTTTATTTGGGTGGGTGTGATGTCTTTTTTTTTAAAAGGAACTCCTGTGACACCTGTTACTCCAGCCAATGTGGTCCAAGGTCTACCGGATCCGTGGGTATCTCAGATAACAAACACAGATACACTTGCAGCAGTAGCTCAAATCTTACAAAGTCCTCAAGGCCAACAGGTGAGCAGTTTTTTTGTTAAATCAACAATGATTTAGAACTCATTATTCTCCTAATGTATTATTTTATAATGTACCACCTAAAGAGTATGTGTTATTTCTGTAAAAATGAGATCACACTATAGATACTACTCTGTAACTTGCTTGCTTTTTCATTTAGTAAGGCATCGTTTTATGCACTGTTTTATACCAAAATACTGACTTAGCACATAGTTTGTGCGAAACATTATTAAGTGCTATTGTTACTCCAGTAACAAGACTAGGGATGTCTTCTCTGTTAGGAAAGATGTCTTTCTATGTTAGGGGAGACAAATAATAAAAAGTATAAAACTTTATTTAGATAGTGATACATGACTTAAAACAAGATAAATTTTTAGAGTGACTGGGTTTGGGGTCAGAATTAGAGAGGGTCGCCCAGAGGTGTTTTTGAGGAAGTGCCATTTGAAGTGAGACTAGAAATGGAGCTACTCATGGTAGGGTTTGAGGATAGCCCATTCTTCGCATCTCCTTTTCTTACCTGTCCTTTAAAACACAGATTAATTGTGATCTGTGCAATAAGTCCCCTACTCCCCCCAAACTCTTTCTCCAAATATTCATGAGGTTTTAGCCACCTGTGAGTTTTTGTTTAACTGTCACTTCAGTAAGGCCTTCAAAAAGTGATTTAAAACAGTGCATTCTTTCATCCCCTATGCTCCTTTTTCCTATCACCTACTTTCTTTCCATTACATTATGTAATTGATTTATTTTATTCTCTCTTTCCACCAGAATGTATGCTCTACAAGGATGAGAATATTTTTCATCTGTTTTGTTCACTGCTGTGTCTCCTGTGTTTAGGCTGTAGCAGATGTTTGGTACATTTTTGTAGAATGAATGAATAGTATATGGAGGCATAACAGTATTGGGTATGCAAGGATCTTTCAGAGTTGAGATGTCTGGAGGGTCAGATGGCCTGTGCATGTAAGTTAATGATGACACAGCTGACTAAGTGTGGACCTGGTTTCAAAAGACGAATGGTGGGCTGAAAAAGAGTTCATATGCTAAACAGTGGGGAATTTTTTCATGTTGAAGTCACTGATCTGAACAGTACTTTAGTGGATGGGAGAGGCGAGAAGCCTAGAGCTAGGAAGTATCTTCATTTTGGTAACAATGATAAAAGAAGGGAAGTAATAAATATGTGAAAATAGTAGGGTTGCAGACTCTCTAAAAGGACAATCTCCGCCCCCCCCCCCAAAAAAGGACCATTCTAGAGTTTTAAACATGTAAAACCCAATTCAGTTATAGTCTTAGATTAGATCCAGTTTCTCCATTTTGGGGAACAATTGGGAAACTGAATTGGATATTAGATAAAATTATCAGATTACTAATTTTATCTTGTGATAATGATATTTTAAAAATAATTCATAAAGCAAATGTTTTCATTTTAAAAGATACTTATTAAAATAAATACTTGTGGCAGGAGAAGTGATTTTTCTAGAAGAAATAGCGTGGAGAGAGTTAAGAAGACATAGTAATTGATAGAATATTAAGTCAAGAGTAGAAGGAAGAGTAGGATGCTGCACTGGTTGAACCTGACTGAAACAGTAACAGTGCTGTCTGGAAACATACAGATATCAAAAGGAGTAGTTAAAATGTGTAAAGGAGAAAATATGCTATTAACCCCTTTCTCTCTTTTCCCCTCTGCCCCTTCTTCCTCTCCCTCCCTTTTTCCCTCCTTTTCCCCCTCCCTCCATCCTGTCTGTTCTGGAGCTTCCTCAGTGCAATAACTAGGCTATCATATATTTTGGTATAATTTTCTTTGCTATCACATTAGTAGTTTGTAGTTACTGTTTATTTGATAGCCAAATGATTCTAGTTTGTTTCTTAATGTAGCTGTTTTAGATAGGCATGAAATTACTTTCATCTTGGATGGCTTTTGTACCTTCTCCCACTGTAAGTTAACCTTCACTTAAACAGTACACGTCTTGTTTCTATTCTAAATTGATAATATTCAGATTCAACTCAGAACTTGATTAGGAAAGTATGAATTACTTCTAAGATGTACATAAACATAGGGTTTACTTAACTCTGCAGTATCTTCAGGATCTTATTGTTGTTTCTGCCTTTTTTTTTTTTAAGATTTTTTTTAAATCTATTTATTTGACAGAGAGATAGCACAAGTAGGCAGAGTGGCAGGCAGAGGGAGAGGGAGAAGCAGGCTCTCTGCTGAGCAGGGAGCCCGATGCGGGGCTCGATCCCAGGACCCCGGGATCATGACCTGAGCCGAAGGCAGCCACTTAACTGACTGAGCCACCCAGGCGCCCTTGTTTCTGCTTTTTAAGAGGATGGATGAATAGAGGGAATAGGGATTTGACTTCAACTCTTGTTGGCACTATTCACCTTTAATTTCCTTAGTTTCAGACTGCTCCAAGAGACAAATTTCTTATTTGCTTTCCTACTTCCAGGAAATGTGTTATCTGATGGTAAATCTGAAAGATAGCAAAAGCAGTTGTTGTCAGTGCTTGTTTTTTTTTTTTTTTTACGGAGATTAAAGAGTTAATTGAAGAAGGAATGAAAAGCTTAGTGAAGGGGCACCTGGGTGGCTCAGTCAGTTGAGCTTCCAACTCTTGATTTTGGCTCAGGGTCGTGGGATCAAGCCCCATGTGGAACCCCCCCTTCAGGAGCCCCGCTTCAGGTTCCACGCTCAGTGTGCATCCTGCTTGGGATTCTCTCTCCTTCTGCCCCACTCCCTGCTCGCACCCGCATGCTCTAAATAAATAAAGAAATAAGTAAGTAAATAAGTAAATAAAATATTTAAAAGAAAAGCTTAGTGAAAAAAATCAGTCTGTATGTGATGAGTTCTTTATCTGTCATGGTATGACCACTTTATTTGGCTTAAAATTCTCTGGCTTTCCAGAAGCAAAACAGATTTATTAAGGACTGTTATATATGGCACACACAACAAAATATATATTTTTTTAATTTCCTTGTTTTGAGTTAGTATCTATTTTCTCTTGATCTCCAACAATGAATCTTACTGACTAAAAGATGGGCATTCTTACAGATAAAACCCAGCATCTGTTCGTAATAATTTTCCTTTTTTCCCCTCCAGCTTCAGCAGTTAATACAGACTTTACAACTACAACAGCAGAAGCCTCAGCCTTCTATCCTGCAGGCCCTGGACGCTGGTCTCGTTGTGCAGTTGCAAGCTCTCACAGCACAGCTCACGGCTGCGGCTGCCGCAGCCAACACCCTGAACCCCTTGGAACAGGGAGTGGCTTTCAACAAGGTAGAAATTAAGTTAGCAGATTTGTTTTATAAGAAGTATTAAAGTCTATATGCTGTCATGTGGATTCTAATTCTGTAAATTATATTTTATTATAGAACTATTATTTACAATATGCAGTGTACTGTGTACTATATTATGAATTTTACTAAAGGTTTACAGATTCCTGAAGAAACTTAAGTAACTTTAAAATTCCACTTGAAACATTTAGATTCTCTTAACTAAATAACTGGTCAGTAAAATTGTATGTTCACCATTGAGGCAAATACAGTTTTCTCAATTTTCTAATTTCTTTTATGGATGTTAACAAATATTTGATGTTCTATGTTCTAAAATTTTAACCTGCTAAAATTATAATTGTTCAAAATGTGAAAGTTCACAGGAAAACTTCTCTAGAGTTGTCATTATACTGTAATATTATGATAAATTGAAGCCTAAGTATAAAGGATAGTGGTTTTAAAGTTGAAAATCTTTCATGTATAATTTATTGTGTGATCACCTCAATGTTCTTATTAATTATGAGAATATTAAAATACCTTGGAAGTGTTATCCATATTATTTTTGTTTCTGCTACTATATTTTTTTAGGAAAATAAATCCTGGTATATTATATTACTTTAGACTTTTTTAGCTATCAGCTTAATTTAGTCTGAAAATGTAATAGCTAAACCACATAGGGGGCACCTGGGTGACTCAGTCAGTTAAGCATCCAACTCTTGATCTCAGCTCAGGTCTTGATCTCAGGATCATGAGTTCAAGCCTTGCATTGGACTCCCTGCTGGGCATGGAGCCTACTTAAAAAAAAAAAAATAGCTAACCCACATAAAAAACCTTTAAATTGGTCATTTGGGAGACAATAGAGCAGCCTAAGAAGAGAAGTGTACTAGGAATAGATTATTGATTATAGTCCTAGATGTTTTTTAATCAAGCTTTATTACTATCGGCAAGCCACAGTAATTATTTTAAATCCCAGTCTTCTCTTCTATAGAGCATTAGTGTTTCTCCTGTGATTTGTTTTGTTATATAAAGCAGTGTATGTCAAAAGTACTTTAAAATATTCACTCAAATTAAATGCTTTATTATAGAATAACAAAATTATGTAAAACATTTATGTATTAATGTGATAGAGATAAATTAATGGGATGTCATTGACATTCAGAATAGCATTTGTACCTTATTTTTGTGTGAATCACCTTTTAATTTGTCTTTTTCTCCTTTTTTTTCCTTCCCCACTTAGAAGTTGATGGATAGGTTTGATTTTGGGGAAGATTCTGAGCATAGTGAAGAACCCAAAAAGGAAATTTCAGCTTCTCAACTGTAAGAATTGTTGTTTTTCTTTATAACCATAAGTTTTCCCCATTATTATTATAAACATTGGATGGGACATTGCCTTCTGAACTGCCAGGTATACTTTGAATATGTTGGGATATAATTTCAGGCTCTTGAGTTCTAACATTACAGAAAGATGCTAGAGTCGCTGTCTTGTTGCCTCCCTATTTATTTTGGCTCCTTTCTCAGATCTTTGCAAATATTTGGGATATATCAAAATTCTTTATAGGAGAATTGATAGATGTGATATAGTTGTGATATTTTCTATGTTTGTATTAGGCATTATTTTATTCAATTGTAAGAATATTTGAAATAATAGGAAACAAGCTTGCTTCTAGTGTCAGTGGCCACATTTCAAGGAATTCTGCCAAATTCTGGGAGTATATCTGACTCATCAGAAGTAAAGATTGGGATTATAGGGATTTTGTTTTTTTTAAGATATGGATTGTACATTTTTATTTAGATTAGTGATTTTCTTTTCTCAAGCAGTTCTGTGCAGCTCTAGGTTCTTATAGGTTTGAGAAAGGACCAGTGGGGAAGAGGATGTTGGAGAGTTGGGGCGTGGAGGATGGGAGGATGGAGGATGGTGAATGGAGGGAATGCCTCTGGGAATCTTATTTCAAACAGAGTTTATTAATTTTATATATTGGGATAATCTCTTAAAATACATTTATATAATACATAAAAATACATATATCTTTTTGGTAAAGAGATTTTACTTGAAAAATTAAAATCTAATATTTCAGATTATGAATTATACAATTAGAGGAGAAACATTTGAGATCTAGTAGATCAATATCCTGAACAATGTAAGAATCTTTAATGGTTCTGATAGGATATTTTTATAATGTTTTAATGCTTTCTATGATGAGAAGTTAAATAATCTTTGTTACTGAATCCTGTTTGATTTACTTTATACACACTGATCCGTTTTGCATTCTGAAGCAAGGAAACAAATTTGCTCCATTATCTTTTGAGACATAGCCTTTCAATATTTGAAGTTAGGTATCATTCTTCCCCTTAGGTTTATTTGCTCCAGATGAAGTACACTTTTTTTCAACTGTTTCAAGACTTCTCACCATCCTGATTGCCCCTTTTGGGATGCCCTCTTTTTTGTTCATGTCTTACCTTGTGGCACCCAGAATTCCAGGTGTATTCCAGGTGTGAATTTCCCAGAGTATAGTTAAATTATTATTTCCTCTTATCTAAGTACTGTTTCTGTTAACATACCTAATAATGTGAATGCTTTTCTAAAGAAAGCAGATTAGTTTTGTAAAGTTTATGGTCAATTACAATTGTAGATTTCACATGTACTGATTGATAGACCATTTCTCCCGCTATCTTATTGTTAGAGAAGGAGTTAAAGTGACAATGTTTAAATACTTTTAACTGTTTTTATATGTTTCGTTGAAATTTTCTTAAAGTACTCTAATGTAAAAAATACTAATTTGTATGTATTTAATAGTGTGAGATCATAATAACAGATCTTCCATCAAAGTATCTTTAACATGTTATCCATCTATTGAAAGACTGTTGGAGAGTATCTTTCTATTTTAACATATTAATGTTCTGAGGTATTCCATTTTCTCTTAATATTTCAAAAGTAAACATTGTAGTAGAGTATGTTCATTTAATTGGCATGGGGGAGGTTGAAAAATCAGTTATTTTTGTATTTTCACTGGGTTTTAAAATGTTTCTACTTGTTTTTCCTTCTAGTTCTCATGTTTCAGAATCTGTGAACAATTCCATTTTTCATCAGATAGCTGAACAGCTACAGCAGCAAAACCTTGAACATCTCAGACAGCAACTCCTAGAACAGCAACAGCCTCAAAAGGTTTATAACTCCATCTTGTGGTCTTTAGAGTTACTGCTATCTACATTTATAAAGTGGTGTTTCTCAAGCATGGTGATTTTTCTTCAGTTTTATTGCTAGGAAGATCAGCCTTTTCAGAACGTTTATAGTCTTTTCTGTTATCAGAATGTGTTCTAGATATATACATGTGCTTGGTATACAAGCAGTGGAGAACAGAAGCCAGAGGTGGTGTTTCAGTATTACAACTTAAAACTTCATGTGCTTTTCTCCACCCAGTTCCCTGTCAAGCAAGGTCATGATGATTTTGCTTTGGTTGATCGTGATCAACAAAATAGATTGCTGCCTTTAATTAGGCTATTACTGTGTGGCAGGAAGTTTATGAGGCATGATTACATTTAATGCTATGAGATAGCATTTTGATTTCCATTGTACCTTAGTGAAATTAAACATCCATTGCAAAACTATATAGCTAATATCATGTATCATTAGTCTAGAGACACCATTATTTTATGTACAGCTAAGAATTTTTAATCACTTCAAAAGTACAACATCCTATGGAATTAAAAGAACCTTAATAAATTACAGGGATGATAATATGTGAAGAAGGATCATACCTTCGAACTGATAAAATATGTCAAGTTGCAAAGGCAGGGTTAATCCATTACAAAGCCTGTTTTTGCTCCATGTGAGAAACACTTATAGATATAAACTGTTTAGAATATGAGTGTTTTTAAATTCCCCCCAATCTCACTTCTTCCTAATAGCAAAACTTTTTGGCACTAAAATAATACTACAAACGTTTTTGAAGTATGAGCAATGTGTTGTTAGACAAATGATATATATGCAGAGATGAACAAAAAAGCATCTGGCCTCAAGTAATCTCTCCTCTAATGGAACATGTACATCTGTATGAACATAGGGCAGGATTCTAGGTTCTGTAATAGAGGTACAAGTGAAGGACAGTTGGAAATAAAGAAGAGAAAAGAGTTACTTTAGTTTAAAGGGATAATAAACCTTGGACACTGCTGGGGTCTGAACTTGTCCTTTTAAATCAAATAGTAAACATAAAATGGATATTAATGGTATTTGCTAGGTTGGAACGTATACCTGGAATTATGAGAATGGAATTCTAGACCTTGTTTTGAAGGAATAATTCTGATAGAAGTGGTTGGAGTAGGTGTAGTATTTTATGTCAGGCAGATATATCTGCCTGAGAATTCAGGAACTTTAAAGATAGAGCACAATGTAGAACATTTGGATGTTGTTTAAAGAAGAACACAAGTTGTAAATCAATGAAAAGAAACAGGTTGTCAGTAATGTAATAAAAAAGGTCACAGAGCTGTTACAAAGGCAAGGGGCAGTCGTGATGGAAAAGTTTATCCAAACAGCAGATTTGTCCGTCTATAAATGTAGTTTTGATTGTCTTAGTTCCAGTTTCCTTTCAGAAGGTTCAGAAGGAGCAGTAAAATCAAGGTAGTACTCTTAAAATTAACACCAAATTATTGAAGTGAAAATTCCTAGAAACTTGAGAGAACGTTATTCTTTTTCTTCTTTTTTAAAGTTATTTAAATTAGCCAACATATAGTACATCATTAGTTTCAGATGCAGAGTTCAGTAATTCATCAGTTACATACAACACCCAGTGCTCATCACATCACGTGCCCTCCTTAATGCCTGTCACCCAGTTACCCCATCCCCCCACCCACCTCCCCTCCAGCAGCCCTCAGTTTTTTTTCCCATAATTGAGTCTCTCGTGGTTTGTCTCCCTGTCTGATTTCTTCCCATTCCGTTTTCCAGGGTTATTCTGTCTTAAGAATCTCACCAACCAAAAGAAAAATAGAGCTCTGGGCTTAGTTAATACATTATCTCCAGAATTTTAAAGGATACAGTAATTAGATCCTTTTGAAAGAATTAGATATTGTTAAAAGCTTTTGTTGTTCAGAAATGAGTGTTGGAAGAAAGGGAGTGGTGAAAGAAAAGCAACTTTTCTAATACATCAGGTAGATGTGTTCAAAACCTATGACAAATTTCAAATTGGAAAGTATATCAGCAGGGTAACCATTAAATTTAATAAATTGTGTAATTGGCTCTACGAAACCAGTTGCTTTCATATGATGAAGATAGGCTGAAATATGCAGAAAAATGAAGCATTTTTGTTTCCCAGTAAGCTCATTATGGCCGCCTAAAAGTTCTTACGGTGTCTTAGAGAAAGGAAACGGATTTCTGGTGCTACCCTACTCATTACAGTCCTGACCACACCTGCATGTGAGTTCATATCTAGTATCCCTAACAATAGAAAACCACTGAAAACAGAGCACTTCCAAGAAGTGGCTGAATTGTGAAGGGAGTGTAATAGTCATGTTGGATGGAGAATGATTGCCGTTGTCTGAAGTAAGTTCTAGTTCATGATAGTGGTGATTGTTTTATCAGGATATTCAAAAGATGTCAGGAAAGCTATAGCTCAGGATGAAATACTGATAATGAAAATGGTAAGACTGATAAAAAGGGCTTTTAAAAGAATGTTAGGAATACAAAGGTTATGGAAGATTCAGCCACTTAATAATGAGGAGCTATCATATGTAACTTACTTTGATTCAGTTTTTTTTTTATATAGGAAAATATAATGGAAAGAGTAGAATTGAACATGATAAAACCTAAGATGGGTGATAATATTAAGAGCCCTGAGTTGCTTTAAGTGATTTGATGTCTCGGCTCACATCAATTGCATTTCATGGTACTGCAGTTGTAGGATTATAGCATAGCATGTGTGGATTTCAGTAAGGCTTTTGACAAAGTCTTTCCTGTCACTTACACAGAAAAAAGTGGAGGAACATGGATCTATAACTGATCAAAATGTGACAGTGTGTTAATCCAGCTTCAAAAGAAGTATCTGCTAGTTGCTGTTATCCTTGTCTTCTATTTTTTCAGTATTGATGCTTTACATGAGGACATCACTGAAGAAACTAGAGGTGTATACCAGAACGTATACTAAGGATGTATACCAGTATATCAGAAAAGCAGTCATTTGCCACCTGGGCCCAGTGGATCCTTTTAAAATATATTTGAAGTCCTCTCACAGATAGTTTAGAGAAGTGAAACTAAAAGGGATAGGGGAAAATACTTTATGAGCAATTTTAATATAACAGTTGAAATGTAGCAAACCTTTTTGTGTCAATTAAATTCAAATATCGCATGTTCTTTTTTTTTTTTTTTAAGATTTTATTTATTTATTTGACAGAGAGACAGCGAGAGCAGGAACACAAGCAGGGGGAGTGGGAGAGGGGGAAGCAGGCTTCCCGCGGAGCAGAGAGCCCGATGTAGGGCTCGATCCCAGGACCCTGGGACCATGACCTGAGCCGAAGGCAGACGCTTAACGACTGAGCCACCCAGGCACCCCAAATATCGCATGTTCTTTTAGCAAAATAGAACAGTCTAGGTTCTTGTTGTAAAATACTGTAAGATATATATTAACTGAATAAGTGGATGAAAAGACCCTCTTTTTGTCCTTAGAGACACATTTTTCTGCCATCAGTTTTGGAGTTTGAGAAATACATTTAGGATATGGTCATCTGAAAACTCAGTCTGATATTTCACTTAGATATTAAACTTCAACATCATTAGAGTCTAGAATGATGCTCTTTCTTTATATTCATGTTCTGTTTTGTTTAATAATTATGAAATAAGTTCCTGTCAGTTTTCTTCTCTTTGCCATTATGTACAGAAATGAAAAAATCTAAATATTCAGCTATGTTCTAAGGAAAGCTTAAAAGCAGACTACAAAGATAGTGTCTCCAATCTCATTTTTACCTTCTTGAAATATACAGTATTTTTGGTAATGCAGTAAAACTGGATGGTGATGATTTTATTTCACTATTGAATCACCCTTCTTGACAATTACATTGCTTTTTCTTTTTTGTATTATTTTAGTCTTTCTTGAAATAATTGGAAATAATTGATGGATAATAATAATTCTTAGGATGATAAAATAGCAAAATGTTTCAGTATATAGGGTAATAAGACCTCTAAGATCCCATAACATTTCTTAGATACAGGAAAGGGTCCAATGGACCTAGTGCTATAATTGCAAGATAATAGGATAAATTTTTAGCTGAATTTTTATTTTTTAAATAATTTTTTTGAGGGAGAGCCCATGCACGCGACCGCGCACGGGTGGTGGGGGTGGGGAGGAGCAGAGGGAGAGTGAGAGAAGGTCCTAAGCAGACTTTGCACTTACACGGAACCCAAAGTAGGGCTTATCTCACAACCCTGACTGAGATCATGACCTAAACAGAAACCAAGAGTCGGTCACTTAACTGACTGTGCCACCCTGGCGTCCCTTAGTTGAATTGGATATATCTGTGGCTTTTATTTGCATAATATACATTAACTGCAGCCATATCCTAAGACTTGGATTTGGGATTATACCTGATTTTAGTTAATAATATTATGGTTACACCCATAGACTATACATATGATTACACTATACATATAAAATTTTAAATTTTCTCTCGTTCTTCATAAGACCTCTAAGAAAGAATAAAGGTCATGAGATTATAGTCTTTTCAAGTGGGTAAAACTCAAACAAGAACCTCAAAAACTAAAATTAGTTGCAGTGGATCTTGGTGGTTATACCAAAAGTTAACCATTAAATAGAAAAATAAGGGTAAAAAACAGGATGGGGGGGAATATGAAGCTTAAGATAAATGGAGAAGAAAAATATGATGTGAAGAATATATGCATACTGAATTTAGGACCAAATAGATTCAGGATGGAGCTGAAAATTCCCTTTTTGTGTTAAAAATTCTATTGTTACCATACTTTCAAAGACATAAGCCAGGACTTGATTAAAATGTGTTTGTTTGATTTGTTCGGGAAGAGTTCTTGCTTACTGATGTTTTGGCCAGATTGGCATGTAATAGGTGTTTTCAAAGAAGTCTTTTCTACTTTAGTTTCATTTATTTCTAAAAATGTTACTTGTTCTTAGAGAACCTGTTCCTTCATAAAGTGAGAAACTTGGAATGGTTCTTTAAATGCTCTTTTTGACTCTGAATTTTTATGTTTTCTCTTTCATATTAGATTCATTAGAATAAGATTTTTTTTAAAAAAATGTTACTGAGATACAATATATAACTAAGGTGTACAACATTGTGATTTGATACACATATATTGCAATAAGCTAACACCTGTCATGTCATGAAACTATCATTTTTCTGTGGTGGGAACAGTTAGATATAGTCTCTTAACAACTTTGAAGTTTATAATACAATATTGTTACCTGTAGTCACTATGTTGGTACTCCTTTTACAGATAGGGAGACCGAATTTCACAATTCAAGTAACTTGTTCACAGTCACAGAGTTTGTAGCAAGGGAATGGTATTTTTTACTTAATCTTCTCTGTTAATTACTACAGTAGCTCCCAGCTTGTATACTACCAGGAACTATTCTTATTAATCTTTAAGACCTGCAGAGGTGTTTTAGAAAAGTTTATGTAGGGAGACTTTTTCATAATTAGTTTTCTCATTTTTAGTTAACACCATAATATATGTAATTGCTCAGTCAGCTTCAGACTCGTAAGTATCACGTTAAGTAGTGTCACTGTATCCAGTTGCTGTAAATCTGGTCCCAGCAAAAAAGGAGGGGGGGAGATTTCAAATTTTAAATGTTCCTTTAATTAGTCTTCATTGCCTAACTTTTATTAGTTTCTGAAACGTATTACATATTTCAGAGTACTTCCTAATACTGTTTGGCTAATTTCTAGAGGTGGAGGTTGAGGAAGGCCCAAATTGAGAACTGTTTTGCTAGATCAGTTAATTTATAATGATATTTGAGCTTTGTTTTGCCTCTATACATTAATGAATGACTTAGTTCTTTAATATAAAATACTTTTACATTAAAAGTATTATAGCATTTTAATTTATAGCACTTTACAAAAATGCTAGTTGCCATTGAAATTCTAGATTCATTTAACTTAGTGCTATTATGTATCTTTCATGATGTAATCCCTTTATTCTTGAAAGTATAATGTTTATATTTTCCATAAGTAAAAATTCGTTTGAAGGCTTACTTGATCTTACTATTCTATTACAGTCTTCTCCTTCTTTTATGGAGGTGTCCCATGCCCTTAAGTAAACTTGGATTTGTACAGAAGTATAATTTTAGGTTGATTATAAATAATTTAACATGGAATTTCTATATGTGTTGGGCTCCTTTTTAAAACTTTGTGAAGTTTATATGTTTAAATTCTGTTGAATGATACGCATGGTTTCTTAATGTTTGTGTGTTTGTATACATCTTCGATAGGCAACCCCTCAGGATAGTCAAGAGGGCACGTTTGGATCAGAGCATTCCGCCTCACCATCACAAGGGAGCAGTCAACAGCATTTCCTTGAACCTGAAGTGAATTTGGATGATTCTATAGATATTCAGCAACAGGTAAAAAGTAAATTTTTTTCTGGGTCATAAATTTCTAAATTAATTAGAGGAAAATATTATAAAATATGGTAAATGTTTTTCTTTTATGTAAAATATTTTATTTTTATGTAAGGTAATGGTAATGTCCTAAATATTTTTTCCTCACACTTAAGCTCTGTACTAACCATTTTAGGTAAATATTAGGCATTAATGCTACTATGGTGAATATTTTGTAAGGCAGAATTGTCAGTATATACTGCATCTCACTCGGGCATTTTGTTTGCTGTTCTTCTGACTTTCAAGGATATGGATATAGATGAAGGGCAAGATGGAGTGGAAGAGGAGATCTTTGAACAAGAAGCAAAGAAAGTGGCTGTTCGCTCAAGATCAAGAACACATTCACGATCTCGTTCAAGGTTCTACAATAATATTTAAGAGTAGCTGTGTGTGAACTTTGAAAGTTGGCTGTGTTTCTTTGTATCGAGATTAAAGGAAGTGTTTTTCTTAAAATGACATATTCTCCAGAAAGAAGTAATTCAGAATTTCAAAAACAGAAAAATTCTTTGTTCTCTTTTAATTGGATATATCTGTGGCTTTTATTTGCATAATATACATTAATTGCAGCCATATCCTAAGACTTGGATTTGGGATTATACCTGATTTTAGTTATTAATGTTATGATTACACCCAGGTTAGGATATTATTGCCTCTGAAAACCGTTCACTCAAGCTATAGAGGAACAGTGTTAGAAATTCCACTGTATTTCTTAGATTTTGTTTCCTCTTATAATACAAAAAGTGATGATAAAAATAAAACTGTAAGAATTATTTTGTAAACATCAAGCATAGTATCAGATTATAATAAAGTATATCCTGTGGTTTTCTTTGTTAGCTTTCAACATGGCTAAATCTCATTAATGTACATGCTTATTCAAATTTGAGTTGAAGTTATTTATATGTAGTGTTTTTGCTACAGATTGTCTTAAAACTTTAAGTCATTAGTCTTTAATATTAAATACTCTATTTTCTGTACATAAATACCCCTGAAAATCTGAACAGTGTATGCTGGAAAAGGGGCAGTATCTTTGATGACTTTTTCAGTGATTCCTTACTTGTTTCAAGAGGTTATTTGTGGGCGCCTGGGTGGCTCAGTTGGTTAAGCGACTGCCTTCGGCTCAGGTCATGATCCTGGAGTCCCGGGATCGAGTCCCGCATCGGGCTCCCTGCTCGGCAGGGAGTCTGCTTCTCCCTCTGACCCTCCTCCCTCTCATGCTCTCTGTCTCTCATTCTCTCTCTCAAATAAATAAAAATAAAATCTTTAAAAAAAAAAAAAAGAGGTTATTTGTATTTACCTCTTGTAAACGAGAGCTTATGAGTTCCACTCTCTCTAAACCCATCTCATGTCAGTGAGTAATCTTGCTAAAGCAGTTACAGTATTAGAACTGAAATCTTAGCAGCTTCTTTGTCTTAACAACACCTCCTTATTAAGCTCAGTGGCATATGGGTGACAGGAAGAAAAGAAACAGTATCACCCTGTATTTTTTTTTTAAGCCTTTTTTTTTTTTTTTGAAGATTTTATTTATTTATCCATGAGAGACAGAGACAGAGAAAGAGAAAAGCAGAGGGAGAAGCAGGCTCCCAAGGAACAGGGAGCCCGATGCGGGGCTCGATCCCAGGACCCTGGGATCATGACCTGAGCCGAAGGCAGACGCTTAACCGTCTGAGCCACCCAGGCGCCCAGTATCACCCTGTATTTTAAGTCAAGCACCTTGAAATTTTAGGAGTTGAAAACTTATATGCAGAATTCTTTAGTGGCCTAATCCTCTGTTGGAAACATTCTGTTTCCTAATTTTAAGAATATAACGTCTTTATCACCTAGGGATCTTTTTATTTTCTTCAGTCTTTCATTCCTATTCTTGACTCTTGTTTGAAAAATGAATTGGAGGACACTAAAGAAAGTAAGGCCCTTACTGGATAGAATCTCATTCTCTTCTTCCTGGTCTCAGTAAGAATCATTGCAAACAAACATCTATTACGGTATGGGCCTGAGCAGTACATAGATTTGAGAAAATACATGTTTGATATTTCATTCTACTTAAACATTTTTTAAGAGGTAGCTAAATATAAGACAACCTTTTGTGTGTGGGTGTGGTTTTTCTTCCCCCTCACCTAGAAGTGAGAAATTTGACAGAAGAATAATATTGTCGTTAGAAGTAAAATAAGATTTTTTTTGTAGATCACCAAGAAAACGAAGATCTCGGTCGCGATCTGGTTCTCGAAAGCGTAAACACAGAAAGCGATCACGCTCACGCTCAAGAGAAAGAAAGAGGAAATCATCACGTTCATACTCAAGTGAAAGGAGAGCGAGAGAAAGGGAGAAAGAACGACAGAAGAAGGGACTACCTCCAATTAGATCTAAAACATTAAGTGGTAAGTGACATACTTTTACAAAGCTTTGGTTTCAACAAGTAATTAAGAAAATCATTAACTGCTAAAGTTAACTATTTTTAGACTAAGAAATCGAAAAGTAATTTGGTAAATGAATAATTTTATCCTTGGTTTTTGTAAAGTGAGAGAGGAAAAAAGAAAAAGGAAGAACAGGTTCTACAGAAACACTAAGGTCATTTAGAGTTGATTTTTTAAAATTCAAATTAGAAAATATAGGGGCGCCTGGGTGGCTCAGTTGGTTGGGCGACTGCCTTCGGCTCAGGTCATGATCCTGGAGTCCCGGGATCGAGTCCCGCATCGGGCTCCCTGCTCGGCAGGGAGTCTGCTTCTCCCTCTGACCCTCCTCCCTCTCATGCTCTCTGTCTCTCATTCTCTCTGTCTCAAATAAATAAAATCTTTAAAAAAAAAAAAAAAAAGAAAATATAGAACCCGACTAATAATATATAAAGTGGACTAGGCCTACTGTCTTTTACATAGACACTGTGATTTCTATTCAAAGTGTCTAACCAAGTTTGACCACCAGGTCTGGGGAATAATTATTGAAGGAAGCATGTGAATTTTAAAGCTAATTGTAAACTTACTGGATCAGCAACAAGGGAGAGATTCCCATTGTACAAACTTTCCCTCCTTTATATGTTAATCTGTAATGTATAATTAGAACAAATTTGGTAGTAGTGAGAGTTTGAAGGAGAGTTCACTTGGTAGGAATGTGAGTTGTAATTAGTACCAGATTATTCCTGAAGGATTCCTAGTGAGTTATGATTTCTAAGGTGAACAAACCAACTGCAGACGGGCAAAGTACATAAAATGGAACAAATTGTCATTCTTTGCCAAGAGCTGAACACTGATCAGGTTGTCTAATTTCTGAAGGTCTCCAAATTCTTTCTGCCATGGAGATAGATAAATAATTGGTATAACTTATACTGCTGAGTCATCCTGGAAATCCAGGCTTTATAATTAAAGGCAACATCTAGCCTCTTACTAAGTTCTGGCATTTTCAGTAAGCTGTGGCTATCTTGCCAGAATCTTACTTGATTATGAGAGCCAGTGTTAATTTAATAATGTTGATATTCCTAACTCTGAAAATGTGTTTATCTCCTTAGGGTGAGAGACCAAATTCAAACATTTTAGTGCTATCTGATAAAGAAATAACATCAAAGGCCTGACCATAAAATCTCTGCTGTGCCTCCCTTCTCATGATTACCATTAGGACATTCAGAATCACCAGTTTTAGGATAGGGCTTTTATATGGAGTCTTCCATTTAGTTCCTCACTTTACTTGTCATATTATAGCTTCCACCATTTACATAGTTACTGACCATGGAATCTATTTCCTATTGCTGTGGTTTTTTTCATGAGTAAAAAATAAAAAAGAAAATTCAGAAAGCACATAAGAAAATACAGTGAAAAGTATATCCCTCATTATTTACCTCAAAACTCTCTTTACTCCACAGCAATATCAATTTCATGTGGCCCCAACGCATTTTAAACAAATATGGTAGTATTTCCCTGCCATTAGTCCTTTGAACCCAAGAGTATTCATGAATAGTGCAGTGGATATGAAACATCAACAGGTAGTAATATTCTAGGAATTAGTGTCCTCTCCTCGTGGGATGGGGGAGATTCATTATTGCTTTCTGGGTTTAAAAAAAAAAAAAGTTGTGGGAAAAATTTGTGGAGAGACTACCTTGAAACAGTAGGGGAAACATGGAACGTATTTCAGGGAGATTAAAGCAGCTGTGATGTGGTAGAGTAATGAAGCAGTGGGAACTTTTCAATGAAAGAGGTCTAGAAATTTACTGAGGGTTTGTGGTAGGTTGAGTAGTGGTCCTCCAAAGATGTTCATATCCAAATTATTGGAACTTGTAAATATGTTGCATCACATTGTATGATTAATCAGGATCTTGGTGCGGGAAGATTAACTTGGGTTATCCAGAAGGGCTCAGTGTAATCTAGGGGAAACAAGAGGGTCAGAGAGAAAAGGTGATGTGAAGATGGAAGGAGAAAGATGAAGATAGGTAAATGCTCCACTGTTGGCTTTGAAGATGGAAGTTGGGGTCATGAGTCAAGGAATGCAGGGAGCTTGTCAAGGAAACAAATTATCCCCTAGAGAGTCCAGAAAGAATGCAGGCTTGTTGACCCATTTTAGACCTCCACAACTGTTAGAGAATACATTTTTGTGTTTTAAGCTAAGTTTGTGGTATTTTGTTACAGCAATAGAGTAAAACTAATATATTGCTCCTTGAGACTTTGGTTGAATATTAAATTATATGTACATGGGGTGAGGGGTAGACGAACCATGAGAGACGATGGACTCTGAAAAACAAAGGGTTCTAGAGGGGAGGGGGGGTGGGAGGATGGGTTAGCCTGGTGGTGGGTATTGAGGAGGGCACATTCTGCATGGAGCACTGGGTGTTACGCACAAACAGTGAATCATGGAACACTTCATCTAAAACTAATGATGTAATGTATGGGGATTAACATTAGAATTAAATAAATAAATAAATAAAATATGTACATGGGGTGAGACTATGTGAGGCAAAGAAGAGTAAGAACATTACCAGGGAATCTGTTAGCTGAGTGATTCTTAAAGCTAACACAGGTCTGGAAGACCTATTGAGTTCAAACCAGCTGGAGTAGAGAGACCTGGTTGAAAACCTTCGTTCAGTAGAGATCTTGCAATAGTCACTAGTGTGATGCTAAATTAGCTCTAGAGTAAAACCTGCTTGAGCCCTGCCCGATAGTAGATAAAAGATCATCAAAAGGCTGAAAACTTTGTCTTTAAAAATGACATTGATGTAAATCTAGATTAATTAAAACTCTGCAAATATATCAGCTGTTGTAAATATTTTGTAAGTAAGTGTTTTCAGGAAAAGGAAATGTTCACAGAGTCCTGAACGGTACAGCTTATAGTAGGCAGGATAGCTCATGTGTAGGTCTGTTTCTTAAAGGGAAATGCTTCCCACAGTTAAAGCGTGTTACAAGTTTTTCATGATAACAAGTTAAGGAGTTCCATCCAATTCAGCCTTTTCCCCCTTGTATCTCTGTGCAAATTATTTCCTTAAGGATAAGGTGCTGTTTTCAGATTTAACTGTTGATTAGGAAGAAACATCCACTTAATCATTCCAGCACAGAAAGATTAAAGGTGCAGAGATAGGATTGCAGTGAAAAGTGTTTTTGTGACTTTGTTACATTATGAGAATTACGTACAGAATTTTAAAACTCCCAATTCCCAGTCTGTCATACCCCAAAACCCTTCACCTTTGGGGTAAGACCCAGGTATCCATAGGTGATTAAAGTGCGCCGCCAAGCTTGAGAACAGGTAATACACAAGAGGTTGATTTGCAATAGATGTAGATGGTATCTGGGATTTTAGTTCATTTTAAGCGTTAACAGATAAAAATGTCACTTAAGTGTTTGAAATATCCATCTTAAATCTTAATATTTTTATTAGTGCTTTTTCTTCAGTTGCTTGAAAGAAATAGCTATGTCTGTGTGATTTAGGTCATTTGTCTCTTTTATGTCTTGACAGTATGTAGTACTACTTTGTGGGTTGGTCAGGTGGATAAGAAGGCAACCCAGCAAGATTTAACCAATCTGTTTGAAGAGTTTGGACAAATTGAATCCATTAATGTAAGTATCACTTCTTATACAATAGTTTAAGGTTAAAAATTTACATATAGAGAGGATTTTTAGTCAGAGAGTCACTTTGGTTCCTAATGAGCCCAGTAGAGTATCTGCCTTTAATAATGCACATCTTTATAAGGATTATTTGACTTTAATCATTTCTGTTTATTTCTGCTGCTATGATAAATAGCTGAGATAATCCTTAATTTTTCTTTTTTTAGTGGAATTCTAACAAAATGTTCTTAGGGGTTTCATAGCAATATAGCTAGCACGTGGTTCCTAAAATCATCCAGCGTTTGGGCTAGCGGGACCCTATCTGGCCTAGCTTAATTCCACCCCACCCCTTTTTTGGTAATGAAAATGAGGAAACTGAGTTCCACAGAATTGTAATCACCTACACATGAGCACATAGGTAGTTGTGGAGACACAGTTGGACTTGGGGTCCCAGTCTTTCTGCCAGTCCCCTTCCTCCTCGCCCCATGTCTCCCTCTCAAAGCAAACCTGTGGCAAGAAAACCTGTGTGGTCACAGCACCTCAGGAACTTGACCGCAACTCTTTGACTCCTCAGCTTGATTTTTTCAGTGCTTTTGCTCCATTCAGTCTCCTTTTTGGAGTATTTTCTTTTTCCTAGGTCAGTTTTTTTTTTTTCCCCCGGGGCTAAAACTAAGTCATGGAATGTTTTATAGAAATTTATTTGTTTGAGAAGTCTTCTAATTCATCAATCCTCTGATTTTATTTACTGTTTTTATACTTTGTCTGTTGGACTTTTATCATTATTTACCAGGAAATTGGCTCCTTTTCCTTTCTAGTCTTAGATCCTTACATGACCAAACTTGACTTTTCCTTATTAATAACAGCACTTCATTGAATTGTTTGACCATTTCGTATACTACTTTCAACCATATATGATCTCATTGGAACCTAACAAGAAGCTGGTTAAGTCCCATTGTTTTTACCAGTGAGGAAACTAAGTGATTTGCCTGAGTTGCACAGACAATACATAGATGATTGGTTGGGTGTTTCAACTTAAGAGTTTCATATTCCTCTCTCTACACCATGAGTGTGCTGTAGGCTTTTCTTACTCTTTTGTCTTTTTAATTTCACCTGTCAAAACATAAACTATCTGCCGGAGTCCTTGATCATATAACCTCTGAATTTTTTCCTGATTTTCCCCTAGCTGAGATGTCAGAAATGTGTTGACAGTTGAAAAAGTAGGGATGCCCAAGATCAGGGTCCTTAGATTCTTATCAAAGTGCCACAGTTTGCACAGGTGATTTCTAATGCAAAGTCAGGAATCACTGCTCAGATGGATCCTGAATCCAAGCAGCATTTGGATTGTCCTATTACTTGTGACATTTTTGGCCTTTCTTGTTCCATAGTCATTTGGGCATTAGTTTATCTTGTCTCCCCCCCTCTTCTATATTACCTTTTAAGAGCATAGTACTTAGAAATAATAGGCACTGAGTTATTTTGTGAACTGAAATGTATTGAATGGCTAATGATAAAATCCAGGATTGGGAAAATTTGATGGAAAGTTTATAAACCTTTCAGTTGGTGTTGGGGGAGTTTGAGGACTGAGTAAAAAGTCTGTTCGATTTAGCACTTAGTGGGTCATTAGTAAGCTTGAAGAAAATTTTTCAGTGCATTGATAAAGAGTTGGGTCTGTTTTGCAAAAGAGGAAGAAGTATGTAGGGGTTAGATTTCTTTTTTGAGAAGTTTGGTAGGTGAACTCTGAGTGAAAGTGAAAACACTAAAGCTGTTTTCTTATTTGTGTTAAAACCTTGTCCAGAAGCACTTGGGCAAAATTAAGTTTTATACAGTTGAAAAGCTTTAGTGTTATCATTTCTTGTAGATTATAGATTTTATATTAAGGATAAGATACTTCCCCCAAACGAAAATCTTTCTCTCATTACTCCGTATGATACTTGGGAAAACTGAAATACTTTCAATTTTTGAATAAATTATATGCTTTCAAATATGTTGGCCATGCAATATTGTTTTCTTTTTATCTGGTGGTATTGTATACATGTCTTTTTACATTTTTTTAGTATTTCTTTCTTGTATATTAGGAAAACTTTGACATGTGATATTCAAGATTTTGCTTATGTTATGACTTAGAGTAAGGCCCAACTAGGTTTTGAATTCTTTTTAAACTAAGTAATTAGTTGTAGATGGATTGTACCAATAAACAGCCAAAGAAAGAAAAGGGAAAAACCATTCAATCTTAGTAGTCAGTGATCTGTTTCATTAAAACCATAAGATAATGTCAGAATGAATGCCTTATGTTTACCCTTTCTAAAGAAAAAAATTTTTTTAATAGATGATTCCTCCCAGGGGCTGTGCTTACGTCTGCATGGTTCATCGACAAGATGCTTTTCGGGCTCTTCAGAAACTTAGTTCCGGATCATATAAAATTGGGTCCAAGGTCATTAAGGTGAGACTGGAGGGGAGGGACCCATGCTCTTCTTTTATTGGATTATTAGAATGTTCCTGTATCTGATTCATCTTCTATTTTAATGTTATGGGAAAACCTCTAGAAAAGCTTATTATTTCAGTATTATTGAGTTATAGAATTAGAAATAGGTAAAACAGTAACTAAAACTTTAGTCAAATGATTCTTTGAAATCACACTTATAGTTCTCTTCTCTTGGTCAACCAGGGCACCATTTTATGAGCAGAACTTTCTCATTTTGTAAGTTCTTTTTTCTGTTCTGTTCTGTTCTATTCTATTCTTTCCTCACACCTCCCCTCCCCTCTCTTTTCTTTCCTTTCTTTCTTTCATTTTTAAGTAATCTCCACACCCAGTGTGGGGCTCAAACCTATAACCCTGAGATCAAGAGTTGCATGCTCCACCAACTGAGCCAGCCAGACACCCCAAGCTTATCTTTCATTCACTACTTCCTCCTAATGTTTCCTAATCATACCTCTTAATTATATTATTATTTCCTCCTTTTTAACATCTTGTGTTCTCCAGGCCACTGGTGAAGGGTTTATTAATAAGTATATTTTTGTTTTCCTCTTAGTCTTTAAACTGAGTGTTTATTGTGTATTTTTCCATTTTTACTTCTTGTGACTAATTTACATTTTATTTCTGCTACTTGAAGATAATTTATTCCATCAGTTTCTGCAGCTGAGTTAAAAACTTTAAAAAAATACTTTCTACCCCTGAAACAAATAATACACTATATGTTAATTAAAAAAAAATACTTTCAAGGTTAATATGCCTGTGCTTTGTCATTTCATGGCAGAGAGTTTCCTCTGTGTAAAGTGTCTCCTTTCCTAGACTATCAAGATTTTGTTTAAGTTATGATAACTATTCTAATTATTGCTAATGTAGGTTGACCTTTTTAGGGTGAGAAGTAGATTTGGATTGTTCTGGAAATGTGTTCTTTAATTGTAGTAAGAAGTGGAAATCCCATGTTATAAATGCCGTTGCTATCTAATGCGGGCTTTATTTAAAAACAAACAAAACCAGGAAATACATGGAAAAACTTCTTGGCTACTATTATTTTTCGAGCATCCAGTGATGCTTGTCCAACAATTTTATTTATATTTACACTGTTTACATATAATTTTGAACATTTTACCTGGTTTTTACAGTATATCTGAGCTTTCTGTTTTCTTCTCTTCATTCCTGATAGATTGCTTGGGCTTTAAACAAAGGTGTAAAAACAGAATATAAACAATTCTGGGATGTGGATCTTGGAGTTACGTATATACCGTGGGAAAAAGTTAAAGTGGATGACTTGGAAGGTTTTGCAGAAGGAGGCATGATTGACCAGGAAACTGTAAATACTGGTAAGAACACTAAGGGTAGTTTTATTGTTAAAAAAAAGTATGCTTAAAAGGTTGTAATCGATAAGAGTTGTGCATGGTAAGGTGAATTGCGCTTATTTTACTTCCTGGATTCTATCCCTCCCAAAAAGAGAAAAAAACTGAAACACTGCCATTTCCAGTGTGTATGCTTAATGGGTCTTATTTCCTAAGTGTCAGAGTGTAGTGTTTTAGAAGCCTATAAATGTAGCATTTTTCCTCTAAGTCTTTTAAAAGTTTTGCTTTTAGAGAAAGAGCAAATTTGAGTATATGGAGACTTTTTTTTTTAAAGATTTTATTTATTTATTTGAGACAGAGAGAATGAGAGACAGCATGAGAGGGAGGAGGGTCAGAGGGAAAAGCAGACTCCCCGCCGAGCAGGGAGCCCGGTGCGGGACTCGATCCCGGGACTCCAGGATCATGACCTGAGCCGAAGGCAGTCGCCCAACCAACTGAGCCACCCAGGCGCCCATGGAGACTTTTTTAAACTAAATATTTCAGTTACTTGAATTTTTTTTTTTTAATTTTTTTTAAGATTTTATTTATTTTTTGACAGAGAGACAGCGAGAGAGGGAACACAAGGAGGGAGAGTGGGAGAGGGAGAAGCAGGCTTCCCGCCGAGTGGGGAGCCTGATGTGGGGCTCGATCCCAGGACCCTGGGATCATGACCTGAGCTGAAGGCAGCCGCTTAATGACTGATCCACCCAGGTGCCCCTCAGTTACTTGAAGTTAAATAAGAACTGGGGATGTAAGAAGTTTCTTTGAAGAACTTCCTAGATTATTTTAATTAGTATCCATGTTGAGAATGGCAGGAATAGAATCTTAGTTTAGAGAGCTAGTAGTTCTGATTAATGCAATTCTAGAATGCTTATAACCAAATGATCATCTGGCCTATTTTTTTTAACTCATGTTTTTATTTTTAAAAATACCAGTTATAAATCCACAAAATGGTTAGCATTTATAACCAGTAAGCAATCTTAAAACGGATACTTGGAAAATAATTGTAACGTGATATATAGCTTATTTCTTCACATCTTAACTCTTTTACCAAAGTAAGCTAGCTAATTTTCAGGATATCTTCATCCTTAGGCCAGTGCAAATATTTTCAAACACTTTTTCAGTGTTTTCATCTTGTCGATCTTTTTTTCTTCTTGCTGGATATTTCTCCTAAACACTTACTCATTCAGTAAATATTTTAGTTCCTATTGTATGCCAGCCATGATTTTAGGAACTGGGATTATATCAGTGAGACAGACAAAAATCCTTCCTCTCATGGAGTGCACATTGTAGTACAGGGGTTCACAGCCTATAGCCCATGGGCCAAATCCTGCCAGCAAGCTCTTCTGTAGAGTTTTATTGAAACACAGCCATACTCAATTGTGTTTACCTATCTTATATGACTTTTTTTTCAATAGCAGTTGAGTAGGTACAACAGAAAACATATGGCTCGTAAACTTGTATACTTAGTATAGGAAAAGTTTGCCAACCCATGTTTCTAGTGGAAAGAAACATAATAAACAAAATAGATAAACTATATAATATATTTCTAGGTTGCTAAGTTCTAAGAAGAAAAAGCAGGGAGGGGGGATAGACAGTATGGGTGTGGAGCTATTGCAGTTTTACGTGAAGAAGATCTAATGGAGAGTGATACTTGAAGGAGTGAGATGTGCAGCTCTCTGGAGAAAGAGCATTCTATACAGAGGGAACAATATGTGCAAAGTCTATTCAAAAATTATGAAACCAGTATGATTTGAGCAAAGTTAGTGAGGAATGAGAAGTAGGAGATAAAGTCAGAGAGGTGTACAGAGAGACAGAGTCCTATAAAGTCTTATTAGTCAATATAATGACTTTGATCTTTACTCTGAGGGAGATGGAGAACCAGTGGAAGAACCATGAGGGCTTCTTTGTTTTATTTTTGCATAGCTGTGCTTTCAGAAAGATTTTTCTTTATTGGGTTAATACTTTTCCTTGTCGGTCTCCCCTTGTACCTTGTGACGTAAGATAGTAAGATTGGATCCTCTTATATCAGACAGCCTTTGAGGTATATATCTATGATATCCCCTAAGTATTTTAGTATCTTTCATTTGTGTCTTGTGTGATGCTTCTTTGAACTCCTTAGTATTCTCATCAGACTTACCTGGGCAAAACCGAGGTTGGCACCTGTAGTTGTGGACATGTCTTAAAGATGTGCCAAGGTAGATGAAGGACGTAGAGACAAAATAAATACATAGATAGACATAAAATGAAAATTTGCACCTATCCAGAGGAAATCAATTTCAAATATTTTGTTTAGAGTGGGAAACTGTGAAAAGCTCAGAACCCGTTAAAGAGACGGTGCAGACAACTCAGAGCCCAACTCCAGTTGAAAAGGAGACAGTGGTCACAACCCAGGCAGAGGTTTTTCCTCCACCTGTTGCTATGTTACAGGTTAGTGTTGGGTGTTTGTTATTGTTAATGTGTTGTCTTACATTTCTGTTTTTACTCGTGTATTTACTTTATAAAACTTGGAGGAAGTTGTCCAAAATAGAATAAATAGGAGTTTAGTCAAATAATTTTGGGGGAAAATTTTTTTTTTTTTAGAAATGGTGTCATTTATATATAAATGTTTATTTATTGTACAAGTATTTATCCATGGTCTCCTTCTATGACATTCACTGTTCTAGGCACCTGGGATAAGGATACATCAGTGGAAAGAAAACCACACAAACCCCTGCCCTTATGCAGCTTTTGTTTTCAATAGGGGAGACAAAATGCAAAATAAGTAAGTTTGTGAGATACTGTGGAAGGAAAAGGGAGTATGAGGGTTATCAGGGTGCCTGGATAAGTGATTATGATTGTAAATAAAATGGTCAGAGCAGACTCGAGAATGTGACATTTGAACAACAACTTAAAGTTGCTGAGGTAATTAACCATGTGGCTACCTGAGGAAGAGCACTCTAGGCAGAGGGAGCATCCAGTTCAAAGGCCTAGGCCAGGAGCATATTTGGTGTGTTCCAGGAATAGCAAGTGGGCTAGAAGTGAAGTGAATGAGAGGCAGCTTAGCGGAAGGGAGAGTTCTAGAAGGACTCTGGTTTTCACTCTGAGATGGAGCATTTTTGGAGGAATTCGACGAAAGGAGTGACTTGATCTGGCTTCAAAGGTTTTAAAAGATTTGGTTTTAAAGGATTGCACTGGCTACTATTTTGAGAATAGACTAGTGGGCATTAATAAAAGCAGGAAGACCAGTAAAGAGACAGTTGTTGCAATCCAGATGAGAGCTGATGGTTCAGACTAGACTGATGGCAGTGGAGAGAATAGGAAATGGTCAGATAATTAATTAGGGGTTATGTGATGGTGTGTCCAGTGGGCTTTTATGGCATGATGAGACTTGACTTATGAGAAAGAGAAGAGGTTAGGTTTTTGGTTTGAGAAATTGGAAAGATGAAGCTATCCTTATCTGAGCATGGGAAAGACATTTGGGAATTCAGTTTTGCACAAGGAAGTTTGGCGTGTCTTTCAGACAACGAAGTTGAATAGACCATTGATAATACATAATTTAGGAAAGAGGTACACCCACAGTACAAGTACATATTTGGAATTACTGTGCCTAGGATGAGTAGAAAATACCTCTGCTAGGAATAGAAAATAAACTTAGGAGAAATTCACGCCATTTTGAAACTTATTGACCTGCTTCCTAATGGTTAGGTTGCATACCATAACTGGGTATTTTAAACTTAGTGGGAGGTGGCAGTTTAAAATTGATCATGATATTCACTATTCAGGCAGGGGCCCATTACTTTACATCACTTGAATGTAAGATAGATTTCAGTCTCCATGTATACTCTCTGTTGAATAACACTGCCTTGCTTTTACCCCAAGTTAGAGTCAGTTATAAGTATGCAAGAAGGTAAATAACAAAACAACTTAATATAATGGTGTTTGTTATCTCCCTTAGAAAGAAATAGAAATTTTTTACCTTTTGTTGTTCCAAGGTGTAATCGTTGCTAATGGATAAGGTGATTTATGGACTTTTTATTTTCTATCTACAAAAGATTCCAGTAGCGCCAGCCGTGCCTGCAGTTAGTTTAGTCCCACCAGCATTTCCTGTCTCAATGCCGGTTCCTCCTCCTGGATTCAGTCCAATCCCTCCACCTCCTTTTCTGCGAGCGAGTTTTAACCCTTCACAGCCACCTCCTGGTAAGGAATTTTCATCTTTTTTTTTTTTTTTGGTACTATTTTATTTACTTGAGAAAGAGAGAGAGCATGAGCAGTGGAGAGGGGCAGTGGGGAAGGAGAGAAGCAGACTCTCCCCACTGAGCAGGGAGCCCAACATGGGGCTCGATCCCAGGACCCTGAGATCATAGCCTGAGCCGAAGGCAGATGCGTAACTGACTGAGCCACCCAGGCACCCCAGGAATATTCATCTTATGTGTACTCTACTTAGAATATCATTCATTCATTCATTTAAAAAAATTTTTTTGGATTTATTTTCCTTAAGTAAACCCTACACCCAGTGTGGGGCTTGAACTAATGACCGCAAGATCAAGTCACGTGCTCTACTGACTGAGCCAGCTAGGCGCCCTACAATATCATTCAAATTGTTATTTTTCCAGGTTAAAATGCTATAGAGCATCAATTCTCAAACCTTAGCATACATAGGGATCACTTGGAGGGCATGTTAAAACAAAGTGTGCTGGGCCTGGCCTCCTTTTGCTTCACTAAGACTGAGGTAGGGCAAGACACTTGTATTTCTAACAAGTTCCCAGGTGATGGAGATGGTTGAAGGACTAATATGGACAGAGAAAAAGATGGAATCCTTTAAAAGCATTGAAATATTCTTAAAATAATTTAAAATTTATGTTGAATTTTTCGTATCAGAATTCTCTGTAGTTATCACCCATCATTCATCAGGAAGTATGCATTAAATTATATAGATTGTTCCTCCTAAAAATCATGGTTTTCATTTTGACATAAATTATAATCTATCTAAAAATGCTAATTGAATTTGTAATACTTTTTTTGACCTTATAAATTTTTGATAAAGGTTCCTTGAGTCAGCATTTCTAGTTTAGAAACTATATAGATTACTTAACACACACCAATTAAATATAAATAATAGCTTATATAGCTTAGAGGTAGAACTTTTGGTATTAGACCATGGGAGGTTAGAAGAATGAGGGAGAGGCACAAGGGATCAAATGATATACATTGTTTTTCAAAGCTATTTTTAGCTTTCTTTGAACTTCATGAACACTTTGCATATTGCAAGAAAAAAATACTTTGGTTTCCATAATTTAAGTTCTTACCAATTGAACAGAATTCCTAAAAATTCCTCAACGTTATCTGAGAATGTTTGTAATTTATTTGTCATATAACATAAAATTTTCACATTGTAATTAAATATATAATTTGAAATTGATGCAGATATTATAAGAATTCTTTTTTATATGTTAAAGATGGGAAAATTATTCTTGTCAAATATTTTCTGTATTTGGAATCTGAATTAAAATTTTTTTCAGAAGATAATTTTAAGATTTATTTTAGAAAAGAGAGAGGGTAGGGGAGGGGCAGAAGGATGGGGGAGAGAGACTGAAGGATACTCCGCATGGAGTGCAGAGCTGGTTGTGGGGCTTGATCTCGCAATCTTGAGATCACGATCTGAGCCGAAACCAGGGGTTGGGTGCTTAACTGACTGCACCACCCAGGCACCCTTTCAGAAGATAATTTTAAAGGATTATTTCAAAAACCATACCACCTAGACTTTGTAAAGTCATTGTGTAGCATTCATTTGTTGAAAATCACATATCTTTATTTTTAGCCACTGTGGTTTTTTGTTTTTGTTTTTTGTTTTTTTAAGATTTTATTTGGGGGGGGTGGAGGAGCGAGCGAGCCTGGGGGAGGGGCAGAGGGAGAGAATCTTCAAGCAGACTCCCGAGGAGCATGGAGCCTGACATGGGGCTCAGTCTCACGACCTATGAGAACATGACTTGCGCCAAAACCAAAAGACGCTTAACTGACTGAGCCACCCAGGTGCCCCTTTAGCCACTGTTTTTAAATTGAATTTAATGGTTGCTCTATATCTTAAAAATGCAAGGAAACAGGTTTATAGTTTGATCATTTGACATTTAAAATTATTAAACAGTCAGTATTAAATTGAAGGTTTATTTCAGTGCTCAAAACATAATACAGTAACATCCAAGGCTAATGAAAATATTTTGATCTAGTAGATAAATAGCGTATAAATCAAAGAAATATAATAGCACATTTTACAGATGACATTATTGCATATAGTGTTATCAACAGCTTGAAATACAGTATTTAATTCTCCATGCAGTCATTGAGCTAACATACGAAACAAGTTGCCTGGCTTATATTAATCTTTGACTTTATAGCATCGTAGAGAGTGCCACAGGACTCCCACAAATGAGCAAATAAATAGGACACGATCATGATAAGTATCTCTGTGCTTCACTTAGCTTACTAAGGATCAGATATTAAGGTAGTGGTTATAAAAGTGATTTTTTTTTTTAAAGATTTATTTATTTTAGAGAGAGAAAGAGACGTGTGCTCATGAATGTGGGGCAGGGAGGGACAGAAGGAGAGGGAGAGAGAATCTTAAGCAGACTCCCTGATGAAGGTAGAGTCAGACGCAGGGCTCGATCCCCCAACCCTGAAATCGTGACCCCAGCCAAAATCAAGAGTCAGCTGCCCAACCAGCTGAGCCACCCAGGCGCCCCTAAAAGTGATGTTTTTAAATGAAGAATATATTCACAAGTATGAGGTCATAGTAATGGCAGACTGTTTTAAGAATGTAGAATTTCATGTGTAGCTATTGAAATCTTTGAGTTAAAAGAAGTAACTCTTATGCTCTTTTGTTTTTGGTTTTTTTTTCCCCGTGTAGGTTTCATGCCACCTCCAGTTCCACCACCTGTTGTACCACCACCCACCATTCCACCAGTAGTACCAACATGTGAGTTTTCTACTTGGGGAATTTTCTTTATTCATGGTAGTGTTAACCTATTGATTCTCATTCTTACAAATTATTGTTAATTTTTTTATTATGAAAATTTTAGACAAATACATTTTTTTGTTAAATGATTTCTAAAAAATTAACATGTGATAGTCATTCTATATTCAGATTTGCTCTGTTGTCTCAAAATGTCATTTATAATTGGTTTTAGTCAAGATTCAAAGGAGTCCCCAGATCACCTTTGTGTGGTTTATTTTGTGTTTTAATTAAATGTCTTAATATAGAGCAGTCCTGCTGAGACCTCCCTTTCTTTTTTAATCCTTTATGTCTTTGATTTGTTGAAGAAACAGTTACTTCTGTATGCAAGATTCCAAACAATGGATTTGGTTTTGCTTCTTTGTGGCATCAAATTTGTTCCTCTATCTTCTGCTTTTTCTGTACATAGGAAGTTTTTTAGCACCAAAGGTTTGCTTAGAATCTGCTTCAGTATTTTTAGCAACAGTATTTAACTGGTGGGTGCTGTAGACTTGATGTGACATCACATTGGGAGCCCTGCAGTTTCCTCTCACCCCACTTTCAGTGGTGGTAAGATGGATCAGAGCATTCAGGTAACGGAACCTGGTCATTAAAAAACTTCCCCTTCAAATTTTCATCTGATGGTTTCATCCATTGATCATTATTGCTTTTTAATCTACTTTCCATTAGTTGCAAAGTGCTAATCTTTTGAATTTTATAATTTTTCCACATTTCTTACCTAGAATTTTTCTATTAAAAAGAACCTTTTCTTACAACTAGTAGTATTTAGTTATCTTGATGTACATTTGTGCAGGAGAACCATGGTAGATGCTAAGTTCTTATCTTTAAGTGCCATTTTTCAGCATGATGAGTGATTAGTTCTATGGGTATTTCCAGTGATACCTGGTGAGTGAAGGGGAAAAGGCTTTTTCTTATTTCTCCTCCTCTTTCTCTCCCTTTCCTCTTCATCTCTTCTTCATTTTCTTTAGTGTTTATCAGTAGTAGAGTTCTACTTTAGAGCAGTTGCATTCACTTTCTGAAGTTGAATTTGTTTTATCTTTAGACAGCAAGACCTTTCATAGTTGCTTCTCTATCCTTTTGAGATGACTACATCAAAGGACTTTAGTGTAAGGACTGTATATGTGACAGAGAACTTACCTATTGATAATATAATCCCATTTTCCTTATATTTGTAAACCCTTCTCTACTTTTCCTTTCTGACAGGATTAGCATACTTCTTTTTTGTTATTTTTGGTTCATTAGGAAGAATTCTTTGTTCTTCCTAAAAATTAGAAGAGTGTTCTGAAGCCATTTCTGAATTCAGCATTCACAGAGATTCATCCTAGAATTTACCTCCCAATTATTTCTTTAGTTTATTCATTTTAGAAAATCTGGGATCACTTGAATGGAGAAAGAGAAATACATCCATGTGTCAGGTACTCTCCTAGTTGCTTACACTGTCTTGTTTAATTCTCATAATTCCCATACATGATCGCAGGTGGTTTTGTTCCTATTTTATAGCTCCGTTATGTGCTAACAGTATGTCCAGGTAAGTTGGAGTTAAATGTGAGGATAAAACAGTTCTTAAAATTCCCAAGTCAATGATGTAACTGTGTTGTGGCATAAACTAGACTAAAAATTCTGATGGTTTAATTGTGACTTTATATTCCTCTAGTTCTGTTTTTTAACATACAAATGACATATACACTTAGGGAGTTTTCTACTCATTCTTTAAAATGGAATGTTTATACCTTTTTATTTGTAGTCCACTTTACCTCTTCTTAATGTGATGGGTTTTCTAACCACATTTGACAAGAAGTAATGAATGTAAGGACCCTAGTACATTATAATTTCAAGGGGATTGAGGAGAGTTGTATCATTGTATGTATTTGTCAGTCTGCATGAATCATTTCTGTATATTCAGAAATTCATGTACTGACATTCTTGGAAATTATTTTTTGTACTATTGGCGTTTTCATTTTAAGTACTGGTCCTTATTTTACTAAACATTTTTTATGAAAATATTTCCAAAAATTATTGTTTTCCCTTATTAGAAAAAAAGCTCTCAATGTAATTTAGCCTCTTCTTGATGACTTGTTATTTTGAGCATCAGTTATTATATAATGTGCTAGGTAGTAGATGCCAATAAATAAAAACAGTCAAACTCTAAGAAGTTAGTTTTCATTATAAATAAAATAGAGGGACCAGAAGAGAATTCCTGTATGTTATGGTAACTGAGTAGTCTTACCAAACAATTGGGGAGAGAGGACAGGAAGGCATTGAAAACTTTGACAGGGCCAGGGTTGGTCATGGTTAATATTTTTAAACTAGCACATGAATTGCTTGCCTAAAAAATCTGAAATATATTTTCTCCTTCTTTAAACAGCTTTAGTGCAGCCACCATTATCCATGACTCCAGAAACTGTGAAAGATGTTGGATTTGGTGGTCTTGTTTTACCTGGCGGTTCTGTTGCCAGCAGTCTTGCTACTTCCACTCTGCCAGCTGGAAATGTTTTTAATCCTCCAACTAAACAAGCAGAGCCTGAAGAAAAAGTACCTCATCTTCTAGACCACCAGATTCCTTCTGGTGAAAACACCAGATCAGGTAAAACAAATAAATTCCCCAGAAATACATAATTAAATCATAAGCACTACTTCTCTATATTAGTGTTTAATTTTGAGATGCCGTGCATTTTTAACCAGTTAAGTGCACCAATATTGAAATGTTGCAATGTTTAAAAAGAGATCACTATCTCCTAGAATTTCTCTTCGATAAAAGTTGGCATTCTGTTCAGGATAGTAATAGATTTTGGCACGTTTCTTTTTCGACCTCTACCCCTCCTTTTTTGGGCCTATTGGGACTGCTTTAATGTGTTGGTATCGAAATACAGTTGCACAGAATATATATACTTAAAGAAAGATAAGAATGAGCCAGTATTAGGTATGAATAACTTTTACCCAGTATTCTCTACCTAGGTCTAAAAGATAAATATATTTGAAAGTAGCAAGTCCTCTTTTAATGGCCCCACTGTTAGTATATTAAAACTTGTTTGTACTTTAGAAACATCTTTGTTAAAGGTGGAGAATTCCTATAATACCTGACATTTTTCTTTAAATGTTCTGTGTAAAGATTTTTAAGTAACATCCCACTTATGTTTTAATATTTTAAATTTCACTGTGCATGGTATTTAATAATTTTAACTTTTGTTTAATATCTAATGTGTCTTGATTCTTCTGGCATACAAGTAGTTGATTAACTCTAGGCTAGCTAACTATTGCATTAGTAATGACAAATACAGTTTCCTTTTATACCAGAATGATTTTTTGTGTTATTTTTCCTCTTTCTGATTTAGTGATTCCAAATGATATTCCAAGTAGCCCTGCAATTTTAGGAGGACAGCCGCCAAATGTGACAAGCAATTCTGGAATTCTGGGAGTCCAAAGACCAAATGTATCGAGTAATTCTGAAATTATTGGAATCCGGCCATCTAATGTTTCCAGTAGTTCTGGGATTATTGGAGCCCAGCCACCAAATATTCTAAATAACTCTGGAATTTTGGGACTACAGCCACCAACTGTGTCAAGTAGTTCTGGACTTTTGGGAGTGCTCCCCCCAAATATCCCTAATAATTCCGGACTTATAGGAGTACAGCCACCAAATGTTCCAAACGCCGCTGGACTTTTGGGGACACAACCACCAGCTGGGCCTCAAAACTTACCCCCTTTAAATCTCTCTAGTCAAAGGATGCCCACAATGCCAATGTTAGACATTCGTCCAGGACTAATACCACAGACACCTGGACCAAGATTCCCTTTAATACAGCCTGGAATTCCACCCCAAAGGGGAATCCCTCCCCCATCGGTACTTGATTCAGCTCTTCATCCGCCACCCCGTGGTCCTTTTCCTCCAGGAGATATTTTTAGTCAGCCAGAAAGACCTTTTCTAGTTCCTGGAAGACAAAGTGTAGACAATGTTACCAATCCAGAAAAAAGGATACCACTTGGGAATGATAACATTCAACAGGAAGGAGATAGAGATTACCGGTTTCCTCCCATTGAAGCCAGGGAAAGCATTAGTAGACCTCCCCCCGTGGATGTTAGGGATGTGGTTGGACGGCCTATAGATCCAAGAGAAGGTCCTGGAAGGCCTCCATTAGATGGTAGGGATCATTTTGGAAGACCTCCTGTCGATATTAGAGAGAATCTTGTGAGGCCAGGCATAGATCATCTTGGTCGAAGAGACCACTTTGGCTTTAATCCAGAGAAGCCCTGGGGGCATAGAGATTTTGATGAGAGAGAACATCGGGTTCTACCTGTCTATGGTGGTCCAAAAGGCTTACATGAAGAAAGAGGTAGATTTCGGTCTGGAAACTATCGATTTGATCCTAGAAGCGGTCCTTGGAACAGAGGATTTGGACAAGAAGTTCACAGAGATTTTGATGACCGCAGAAGACCCTGGGAGAGGCAAAGGGATAGGGATGACAGAGATTTTGATTTCTGCAGAGAAATTAATGGAAACCGTCTTGGACGAGATAGAATTCAAAACACCTGGGTCCCCCCTCCTCATCCTCGGGTTTTTGATTTTTTTGAAGGGGCCACTTCTCAACGAAAAGGTGATAACGTGCCTCAGGTTAATGGTGAAAATACCGAGAGACATGCCCAACCACCACCTTTACCAGTACAGAATGATCCTGAACTTTATGAAAAACTGACATCTTCAAGTGAAATAAACAAGGAGAAGAGTGACACAGTTGCTGATATAGAAAGTGAACCAGTGGTAGAAAGCACAGAAACTGAGGGGACATAATCATCGCTCAGTAGGTAAAAGATACCTTTTGTAAAGTTGTCATCTCTCTGTAATAGATTAATGGCTGACTGGACCATAGTTGTTCACTTTTGTCTGCCAGAATTAAGTTAATCTGATGTTCATGTTCACCTTTCTCTTAAAATAATTGTACAACTGACTTGTATAGACATTGTTCTTAATATGAACATGGTAGGTAAACATTTTTTTATTTTTCTGATAAAATATAAATGTTGCCCCCAGATTCTTTTAACTTCAAGGAAATGAATAACAGCTTGTCAGAGACTTCCTATGGAAGAAAGAATTTTTTAGATACTACCATTAGGTTGGATATGGTAATAGATATATTTCAAAATAGCAAGTGATGGTATATCTTATCCATATCTTTAGGCTGCTGCAGAATTTTAAGGTAATAGACAAAGCTGTGATATTTTATGCAAAGACTGGCTCTAGATATTTGAGGAGCACAATACAGAGATTTTAAAAAGTGATTTTGTAAAATCTACACTATGGTCTCTGTTTCTCCAAAGTAAGTGTTTGTGATTTGTTCCTCATACTGCAGTGAGTAAAAAAGAAAAAAGAAAAAAAAGAAAACAACATAAATATTAAAGTACGTTTCAATGTTGGGTGAATTTTGTTTTTAGATGCCAATAAAACTTACTTGTTTGATAACAGTGTTCTAGGAATTGTATTTTTTTAATCTACAAATTCTTAAAACCCTGGATCATTAGCAGCATGTGCTTATTAGTTGTTGCAGAAGTTTTTTATTACTCTTAACAACAATGAAGAACTGTGTGGTGGAAAAACATGTACTTTGATATAAAAATCATGCAGTCTCATTAGTATGTATGTAATATCTGTGTATATTTATTGTGTAAGTCATACGTAGATTCTTCTGTTTCTCTGTATGTCTGTCTTCGTGTACATACAGAGAAAAACAGCGGATAGTTTAGATAATAAAATAGTCTTCAAAATTGGATAGAAAATTAGAGAAATTTGGCTAGTTGACAGTGCTTATAGTCAAAACTCTTCTTAGCTTTTATGAAGGTAAAATAACTATTGTAAAGAAATGCATTGGCCGTTTGGCAATTCTACTTTAATGTAGTTAGGCATGAAACCAGAGTTAGCATGGAGCCAAAATTCACATGAATGCTTGCATTGCTTTGTTTCACATTATATTTGCTATTCTGCATAGATAGTGCTAGTACTAAAGTACTCGTTACTTGCCTGAAGTGGATTTCTTAATTGCACAGAATGTATAAGGTGTTGGTGGATTTAAAAACATTATATATATCAGGAACAAAGCGTCCACCATGTGTTTTGTAGGCTGTGGGTAACACTGTTCAGATTAGCCTCCAAGGTAAACTGAGTAGCAGAAAAATTGGGGATTAGTTTTCTATTTATTTATTTATTTTTGCTTTTAATTTTCATTTATTTGCTGTTTGTTTTTCTTTTGGGTTTTACATATATATACATATATATAAAACCATTGGTGGTTTTTTTCGTTCCTAATGAAGGCTTTTATTTGGTCCTATGAATAGACATTTTTGCTCCCTATGCATTCCCAACTATTCATCATTTGCTCTATTTCTCTAAAATTCTTAAGCTATGTTTGTCAAGCCTGCCCAAAGTAACGATAGAACACACCGGCTATTTAAAATTGGATTGTTTTTGCTTACCTCTTGATGATCTAAAGAGCTATAAGAGCTTTATGGATGGTTCCTGGCCAAAAAATGAAGTCATTTCTTCTTATAGGTTCTGAACAGAAATAGTACATTATTTGTTTTGTTACGTGAAGAAGTGGGTACTAGTGGAAATTGGGTGTTTATTTCTACAGTAATTCAGTCCAGTAATTTGAATTGGTTTCAGTCTTTTCCTTAGGAAAACAGGAAAAACTGTGACATTGGTACAAAGTATTAATGTTCAGGAATGATTAGCCTTGTCCTTAAGGAACTTATATTGACTGGGATTTCAAACTACTTTAGTTGCATTTACCATTATTAAAATTAAGTGACATTCACTTGGATTAAGTAGCAATAAAAATGTAAGACTTTTTAGTGACCTTTGATCCCAAGTTTTCTTTTTATCACTGTTGGGCCTTCATGTGCAAACTTGAAAACAAAATATATACAAGTATTGCACTGCTTTGAAGATTCTGGTGGTGAAAGTTAACCTAATCAGTTGTCAGTAACTGTAGAATCCCATCTTGGGAGTGTGTGACACTCTGAAAATAGTTGAAAATAATTATGTGTACGTGTTCTCACTTTGTTCCTATCTGGTAGTATCGTATTTAAGTGAAAGGATATTATTCATCTTCATACTGAATTTCCAAAGTTGATACTTATGTTCACCATTTTTTTAAATAATGGAGAGAAGTTAATTATCTTTAAGTTCGACTCAAGACCTATCATGTTTTGATGCTTTTGATCCCAGTACTGTCACTAGAATGCTAGCCATTAGAAATATGCAAGGAGTAACCTAACCACTTTAATAAAATTCCTCAAAGTGCTGCAGGCAGTATCTATACATTAGCCACCAAATCAATAATGTCTTGATTTGTGATATGTGAGAAAATGATGTGACTCTCTGAGGTATTTGTAGACTACAGTTTTAGTAGATACTACTTTTTAAATTTTTTTTTGTCTTTAAACATTTCATTAAACATTGGCTTCTATTTATAGCATAAATACATATAATGTACTTTGATCATTTATATTGCAGTTAGAAATTTATCTTACAGCAAAGCAATCATTATTTGTAGCATATTATAGGTGGAATGCTAAATTTATTTCAGTACATAGGATGGACAAATGCTTAGCATTGGAAAATGGAATAGTATAAAATTATTCACTTTAAAACTCTGAAAATGACTTCATGTAATATTTAATTGATAAAATTTGTTCATTATTTAAGCTCTTATATTACTAGAGTTTCTTTTGTCCTGATAATTTAGTTGCTTCATTAAATTTATTGGCCATTTTCACTCATATAAAAGATTATAGTTATGGAGCTACACATTTAAGGTTGTTTTGGGGGTGGGTCAGTTTTGTTACATTTGAAAAGAAAAAGTTACCTCTTTTAATTTGAAAAAGTATTTTTTTATAAACGAACACCTTAGTTCATCAGATCTAAGGTGCCATTGATTGTGAGAACCATTCAGGAATAAAAAATGTTTCCAACATAACATGCCAGTGATTATAAGACCCATCCTAATTCAGAAATGTCAAAATGTAAAGTGTCTTAGAATCAAATACGGTATTCATTATGAATTTTATATATATAATCCCTTATTCATTAAGTCATTTAAAGAACATTTTGATGATGTTTTTTGTTATTGTATATATTTTAGATGGGCACAACTTTAAAGAAAAAGAAAATTTTAATATTCAATTAAAAATAATTTTGTTATACCTTATGTGCCTTTATTATCATTACTTTATCGGGTGCTATATTAATAAAATGTCTTAAGGGCTTTTAACTCTTTCAGAGAAAGAAAACATTAACATTTTTCTCTTTAAATATTTTACATAATGTAGAAGAGGAGAAGCAAGTCCTTTATATTCATTTTTAAGATAGGTAAAATTAAAAACTAAATATTTGTAAATAGTCATAAATACTGCAGTGTGGCAGAGAATTATAAATGTTTCCTTAATTGAGGATGATGTGGTTTTATATAAAACATCTTTTAAACTATAAGTTTTAGGCACTAAAATTTTTGTTTTCCGCTTCTGAAGAAAAAAAGATTACTACTTTTTAATGGGAGATTTAAAAACAAGATACCTTGGTTTAGCCAAACTTTCTGGAACTAGAATTCAAAATTAATGGCCCAGATTATTTTCTTGAGGGGGGGGGTTACTTTAAATAGGGGCATACATATTGAAAGCAATCTGAAATACACCGTGTCTGTGATTCTCAGCCAAGAAATGTATAACAGAATCACCTGCTGGATCTATTTGAAAATATCAGGAGGTGGAGGGATGTCACCACAGACTGACTAATACAGAATTCCCTGGGGAGATACATATTTTTATACATATGTACACACACACACACACACACACACACACACACACACACACACCCCTCCCTGGGTGTATATTTACTTTTTAGATTCCCACATACCACCACTTCAGATAATTTAAAACATGTAAATACTTAATATACTGTGCACTTGAGATTCTTTAAAAAATTCCTTAAGTAAAATACTTTGGTGATCTAAAAATTATTTGGAGTGTTTCAATAAAGTGTATATTTTGTGGCGGTTGGTGTTGGAGTATGAATAAAAACAGGGAAGTCATTATCACGGATGTTTTAAACTCATTAAAGCATTAAGCATTAATCTAAAAATGAATTAAAGCGAAGCGATGGAAAGAAGCATATGAGATGGTTTTATAGGAAGTATTTTTGACTCAAGTGAAACTTTGTTATAGGATACCTCAAAGAAAAATTTACTCGATACCATGGAATTATAATGCTTTGATTATAGAAGGAGCCCTTTTGGGACAAAATTACGAGCATTAAATTTATCAAGGACTGGTAATGTTACTAGTAAGACTACTTAGATGTGGGTTGCACATCAAAAACTAATGCAGATCAGTGGCTTATTTTGCATGAGCTTTGCTCAGACATTTTTCTTCCCCTCTACTTCTCCCCTTTTTCAGGGTGGTGGTTTCATTTTGTATGTATACTTAGAATTACCCGGCCTTGTTCTAGTTGCGATATAGAACGAATATTCTAAGTAATTAAATTCCAATTCTAAGTGAATTGGAAACTATAGGTCAGGGGGCAGAATTGTGCTAACAGGCTAACTTTATATTGTTGTAGAAGTGTTAGGTGCTTTGGACAGTGGGATGATCTGACGGAAGCAGAGGGAGCTCTTATGCACAGAGCTCACTAGATGGTAGAGAGTAAGCTTGGAACTTGTGACTTTGAGCCAAGAATTAATGAGAACTAGATGAGTTGAATGAGTCTCTTACATTTGTGTGGCAATGGCAGAATGTAGCACTTGGTTGACCTTTGTTGTTTGTCCCTCTCTAAACCTCCATGGGCAGCTATCACTATTTTGTCTTATTTGTCTTATTTTTCTGCCTTTCTTAGAATTCTCAAATTCTTCTCATCATAGCACTCCAGCCTCCTTTTTGACCCTTCATTTCAGGCAAGGACTATCAATTGGACAGAACTATGGTGAAAACAATCTGCTGCCCCTTGGCTTAGTGATTTCTAAGGTCATTTCTAGCATTTAAATACATTGAGTCTATGAAATAAATTTTCACTTCTGTAAAAAACCAGCTGAGGAAGCAGGAAGAACAAAGGGAAAGACTAACGACATTGGAACTTTTAAAGAGACCACAGATTTCATTACATTAGGTTTTCAAACCTATCTTTAACATTTGCTAGATATATGTCTTTAGGCAAGTTACTGTATTTCTAAGCATCATTTCTTAACTAATCTGTAGGGTTACACTTTTTAAATTATTGATAATATTAGCTAATATTTAATGACACGTACTATGTGACAAGAACTGGGATAATTTTACTACGTATATAAGCCTCATGACAATCTTGTAGTATTAATATTTTAATATCTATTTTACTAACGAGAAACCTGTCACAGATTTAAGGTATTTCCCAAGGTCACACAACTTGTAAATATTTGAGCAAAGATTGAAACCCAAGTTTATTACTTCAAAAATTAGTGTGTACCACCTTCTAAAGTGCCAGACGTACATGGCAGAGGCTCACAAACTATTAATTCCTCTTCTGTTTAAAAGGCAAATAAATTTGTGCAGAAAAACAAACTTGAACCACCAATCAGTCTTATCCTTGTAGGGTAAGGCTGCATTTAAACACTAAATTGAACTTGTGTTTTCGCTATTACAAGTATATGTGGGATTATCTTCTTTTCCTATAGCTAAACAGTCACTTCAGCTTCATTTTCTTAGATTCTGTTTTCAGGATTTGGGTTTTTCTTAAGGGTATACCATGATATAATGTTAACTTTCTTAATAACATGCTATTTTGGAGGCAAGTTTGTGTTGCATTGATATTAAATAAGATTTCTTTTTGATTACAGCTTTCCCCACAAATAAAATATCAAAACCTACTTATTTTTTAAAATGTTTTCATACATGTAAAGCAGAGCCAGTGATTGCTTGCAAATTTATATTTTAGGTTGTGGCTTTGGCAGCTCCTTTCTAAAATTCAGCATTTGTATACTGTATGTATAGTCCAAACTTAGTACTCAGTTTTCTTGTGTATAAAACTCCTATATTAGGAATATTCCATGGCTTGAATGAAGTTAAATATGTAAAATTGTCTTTACACATAGTAAGCATTCAGTGTTAGTCTTTATTCAACACTTGAATTCAAGTAGTTTTAGAGTCTAGCTCTGTTGTCTTTGGTGGCAGTGGATAATTTGCAGTGATTTTACTTTACTTGAATATATAATCTGATTCTAGGATTTCTTTCTCTTCAAGTCTTCTGTTAATATCACTAAACTTAGGTTCATATAAGGTTTAATCCATAGCATGTCATGGTGCTGGCCTCTGATCACCTTTTCCAGAGTCTTTGGAAAGAGGACTCTAAACATTGTGGCCATATTACTGGCTGATTCACATGTCAGGGGAACATGCTTATTATATTTGTGAGTTATACTTCTATTTCTACTAATCTTGTCAAAGGTAATTATTATTTTGCTTATGTTATTATTACATGAAATAAATTCCTGTATTTGAACAATGACACTTTAATAACAGGAGTCTTGTGTTTATTACTGAACTTGGGTCAGTTTGCATATTAATAAGAATATTAGTAAATCAGAAGACTTGTGTTGAGTAAAATTAACCTTTGAAAGTATAAGGGATAAACTATTGTTTAAGAATTGATCTTTCTGTGGTAATTGAAATTACTTTGAACCTTTTTAAAAAGGAGAGGGTAGCATTTACCATATCAGGAAGTTCTGAAGAGCATGACATCTTAGATATTGTGGTCATACCGAGGATAAGGATTTAGAGATTTCTAAGTAGTTAAACCATCAGAACTTAATTTAGGACAGTGTTTTTTATAAATTTACTTAATGATATTTTAATTATAGCCCTCTGTTTTTATCATATTGTTTTCTGAATTGTTAGCCAAATGACCACAGGTTAAAATGCATTCTTATTACAGGGAGAGAAGAGCTTGGGGGTGGAGAGACTTAACATTTTTGGCCTCTGTGTTGTGGACATTGTACATAATTTATGTTCAGAAATACACTGGTAGGATTTGTTATCTCTCTCTCTCTTTTTTTTTTTTTTTTTTTTTTACAAATGAAGCAAACCTCAAGTCCACGGTTACACAGGTTTTGTTTGCACAGGTGTTTGACCACAGGTTTTGCTGACTTGACTTTAAAAGATGCTGTTTTGGAAAGGTAGATTTTAGTTCATGATCTATGTAATTAGTTTCCTGCTGTAACAACATTACCAAAAATCAGGGGACTTAGAACAGCAGAAACTTAATTATCTCACAGTTCCAGAGGCTAGAAGTTCGAATCTAAGTGTTGCCAAGAGCCATGCTGTCTCTCTGAAGGCTCTAGAGGAGAATCCTTCCTTCCTTTCCTCTTCCAAATTTCTGACAGTTCTCATCAGTCCTTGGTGTTTTTGACTTGTAGGTGCATCACTTCAGTCTCTGCCTCTATTGTCAAATGACCAATGGTCTTCCATCGTGTGTCTTCATGTCATCTCTCTGTGTATGTCTGTGTCTCAATTTTCCTCTTATAAGGACATCAGTTATATTGGACTGGGAACCCACCCTACTTCAGTATGATGTCATCTTAACTAATTAATCTGCAATGACCCTATTTCCAAATAAGGTCACATTCTGAGGTACTGGGAGTTAGGACTTCAACATACATTTTTGGAGGACACAATTCATACAACAGCCTGTGACTGAATTCTGTAACTAAGATTTAAGTAAACAGACCTTGAGAATTTTAGAATACATACAGTAGGAAAGGTAGTCGCATTTTAGAGTGACAAAACACATCTTTACAGAAATCCACTTTTAAACTACTTTGGTTGTTATAACAATCATATTTTAATCCCTAATACAAGTATTGCAAGCCATTAAAACACAGTAGCACTGCCTAGCTTTTTAGATGGATTTGTAATGCCTGTAAACTAAAAGTTAATTTCTTTAGTAATAATTGAACTAAAAGAATTTGCAAAGAAAATCCAATACTATTAGTATATCTATATATATATGATCTATTTACTGCGAATTATTCTTGCATTAAAGAAATTGACTTTAAAAAGTGGAGGTTTTTTAAAACTTTATTAAATACAGCCTAAAAATTGCTGTGTGTCTTCCCATTTCATTTGTACTGTTTGTATCTTTTAAATAGTATTAACATTTTCTGCTTTGTCTATTCAGTAACATTTTCCCTTAAGTGATATGACTATCACTTTGCCATTTCAGTGGGTTTTTAGAAATTAGTTTTTTATTTGCCAAATGACCAGTTTGTTCACTATTTTTATTTATCTAGTGTTAAAAACCTTAATACATTTCTCTATTTTTTCATAGAATTAGCCAGCAGAATTTGTATTTGATCAAGTAAAACAACTTTGTGTTGACTGAAATCCAAGTTATATGAATATATAGGTCTTTACCAAATAGGTGTCTTAACAAAGGCCCCTATAACTTTACAGAAACTTGGACAATTCTCTTGATTTTTATTTGAAGAACACCAAAGCACTTAAAACACTGCCTGGCATTTCATACTACATAGGTATTCACTGTTGTAATTGTTAATAATGGCCAGTAGAGACTTTGGGACATGCAAATCAGCGTTGTGTTAATTACAAATAATTAAGAGACTATTTGTACAGATCTGAATATTCAAAATGGGGGAGGAGAGGATAGGACAGGGAATGGAGTTTTGTATGGTTTTGGAGCTTTACAGGGCTTCTTAGGCTTTTTTTTTTTTTTTTTTTTTTTTTAAACCTCCTCGACCTATGTTTGTCTGATGGAGTAGGCTAGTGGCAATCATCCTACTGGCCCAAGTGGCTGGCCTGTCACGGAGAGATCAGGAAGAACAATTAGAACACTTCCTACCTTTGGTGGTTTAAATATGTCCAGATAGTAATAATTTAGTGGTTAAAAATAGTATTCCTGATTTTTTTACTCAAAGTAGGAATTCAAGTTTTAAGAGTAGATTTTTTCCCATGGGACTTGAGAAAGGCTGACTTGGTTGAAATGAAAAATAGATCTACACTTCTCCCATGAATATATTCATGCTAAAAAATGTTCTTAATCACTGAAAATAAACTAAATACTTCCTTAAATTGTGTCTGATTCAATCCATTGTATGGGAAACCACATTTAGAAAAATGATTTTCAAATTTGTTATTAGATCTCCCTATATGACAGAGAATTTGAAAAACATTTTATCCCAAAGTAAGTCTGTCAAAATTTTAGATCCAGGAGATTATCTATTTGGGGAGAGAAGTAGTTTAGTTAACTATTGCCAATTCTGGAATCTCTAGTAATCCGTAGTAGGCAGTTTAAGAAGATATAGTAAGGATCTTGGTTCCACTGGCAATCACGAAATGCCACAGTAACTACAGTAACTAGTTATCTGTTCTTTCAAACGTGAAGCAGTAATTTTTTTTTTTAATTAGAGCTTTATAAAAATAACAGACTCTTAGGTGATAATATAAAATTTAATTTTTACCTTGATATAGAAAGCTAATTTTGGAATGGGGCAGTCCCTTAAAATGTCACAGCTCTAATCTTTCTTTGCCACCTTGGTTATTTTATTTGTTGGACTAAAGCTATAGATGTAGGACTTCACATGGAAGGATCTAAGTACATAATACACCTGCCCCCAAATTCACAATTCAGAGCCTTTTATTTAAGCTGTGTATTTCAACTTGTCTTCATAGTATGACTTTTATACTCTGGGCAAGTAAAATCAGTAGTTCACATTTTAATGAGTGGTAGAGTAAGGTTGATTTCTAAATTAGTATTAGTTTTCAAAGGGTGAAGAAATGGCTCCCCTCACTCCAAAAGCATTTCTATTTAATAGTAAAAGTAGGGAATCTGGAAATGGTCATGAATGAAGAAAAATTTTGATGGAGGGTTCACCTGAGAAACTAGGGGGATAAAGGCCTTTAGATCTCATGAACCTCTAGCTAAGGGTTATAGACAAGGTTATGACCTTGATTCTTTCTAAACCACTAAACATCAGATGGAAAGGATTTTAAGAGTTACAGGAATAGTGTAACCAGATCCTGAAAATAAGTCATGATATATAGGTTCAGAGAATTAAATGAGGCTGACACTTTGTGATTAGCCATTAAGTCCTTTGAAGTATAATTTTCTCAGTTTTGCCAAAGAAATACTTTGCTACTTTTCCTTTCATTCTTGGCAGTTTAGATAGCCCTCCATTTCTTTTTGTAGCTCTTAAGTGTCTTTTTGTCTCACGGGAAAAGAAAGTGATTATAGAACACTGGCTTGTTGGGTTTGTCATCAAATATCTACTCAGGCACCTTAAACAGAAACTTACTCGGGAAGGAAGTGGTTGAGCTGGGTTGATTTTTTTCTTGGTAAATATTTTTGTTGTTGTTCAGTGAGTAGTCTGACTTTATTTTTGTTTCTCTCTTGACCGTTTACCTTTTTAATTTGACATTTCAAATAGTTTCTAACCTAATACAGCTCATAATTGGAAATATATGTGCATATATGCACTCACATATTCACACACACACACACACCACATACTTTCTCCTCAGAGAACCTTCAGCAAATGCAGATTTTCTTTTGATCTTTTTGTGATGGCACTTGACTATGCTCTCAGGAAATCAGACAATTTAAACCCAGTTTCTTTTCTTTCTCTGCTTTGAGTCTCACATCTTCTTACCAAACTTGTATTTCTTTAGCAATTAGATCTTTAAAGCCTAATATTTTCTTATCAGGGCCTACTCAGTCTTCATTAGAAATATGACTCCTTTAAATGCTCTAGTAACCAGAAACTAATACTAAATGTATACTCCGTACTAAACATATTCTCAGAGAATGAGAGCAAGCAACAGAGCCACCTATATATAGTTTTTAAAGCATTAATATTAGGGCACCTGGCTGGCTAAGTCAGAAGAGCATGTGACTCTTGATCTTGGGGTCGTCAGTTTGAGCCCCACTGTTGGGTGTAGAGATTACTTTAAAAAAAAAAAAAAGGCAGTAATATTTCTGGCTAAAAAAAAAGTACTAGCACTAAATCATTTTTGATTGAACTTCTGATTTATTACAGCCTAACAATACTCATTTACCATCCAGTGCTCTTAATGTCATCAGTATTATGGTTCACCTTGTGAATTTGCTTCAGCTGCTCTCTTGGACCAGGTGAGTCCAAAGCTGCCAAAATTCAGTTGAAGCTGAACAGTACCTGAGAGAGGTGCCAGAGGTGTGCAGCAGTGGGGCGTGTGGCCCTGTTGGCCTTTGACCAGATGCCTTATGTTTAAGTTCAAACAGAGACCTTTCTTCTTCTGTTTTCTCATTTTCCTTTATGGGCATACTCTTGGCAGTTCTAATTTATGAACCACTATTCTGAACTTTTTATCCAATTGATAAATTCAAAGTACTTTATTTCACTGAGCCAAGAAGCCTAGGATTGGTTCATGGGAATCAAGATGGAATGTGCTTATCATGCATTAAGAGTACATACTCGTAATGCCAAGCAGTAGACCTCTTGGAATGATAATCAAAAAACAACCTGAAAGCCAGACATTTCTCTGGTTTTGGAATTTAGCCCTTGAAAGAAAACCCCTCGGGTACTTCTGCTCAGACAGCCTGATGTACACCCTTGAGCCCTCTAGTAAATGAGAATTAGTAGCATTCCCGATGCCTCTGTGCCACCATAATTATTCCTACAGTCTTCTGCTTGCTAAGCATAATCTGGAATTTACTTCTGTAACAGAACTGCCAAAGGCCTAGCACCCTTGCTTCTAGCTTTCTCATATCTTTCCGATCTTACAGCTTTCATCTGTAATTAAAAATCTTTGAAGCCATAGGAGAGGGACTCTCCGTATTTTAGGATGCCTTTTTAACTATAACTTGCCCAATAGAAAGAACCTGGAGCCTAAGGAGAGTTAACATTGTAATACCCATCAATAATGGAATCTGTTATGTTGTGCTACAGTACTCTAGTTGTTTGTTTTTTATTTAGAGCAAGGTTAAAAAATGTAGAAGGTGTACCAACATTTCCCTCCCCCGGATAGACACATATACTTTTACTGCAACTATGATGGATACCATTAATTAAGCTATCCCACACTCTTTCTTGTTAAGTCCCAGATTTTCTACATTTCTCCAGGCAGCCAGTTATTAACAGATCTGAAACCTCTTCATCCTGGTCCTGAAGGATTTGACCATTTAAAATTGTATGCCTTTCTTAAGCAGCGATTCCAGTGTCTTCCACTCACTTGGCAGTGTACAGTTTTTCACTTCTTAAGGTGAGGTTCTGTGATGTTACTTTACACGAACACTTTAAGGATATTCTCCTGTCTTTGCCTTCACGGGCCCTGAGATGCAGTCTCATCTTGCATAAATTAATTGTTTTATCCTGAATTCTTCAAGTATTTTTAAAACAAAAATAGGAGTACAGATAAAATTATTTCTTAGCTTTTCATTTTATAGATGTCATAATACCCTAATTATATTTTGGCCTTATTTCAACTCTTTATAGGGAAAAGAATCCTCAATGGAGATGTTAAATGGAATCATTCTATCCTTTGCCATTTGTTTTACATTGACTTTAACCTTGTCAGTAAAACTGTTTTCAGTTATTATTAGAAACATGCTAAGACATGACCTTTGAACCCAGTTAATTTTTGCTTCAGATATTAAAGTTTTATTTTTTAAAAATTGTAAGGAGACAGTTACTGAATTACATTAGAGGAGGAGGTTTTATAAGGAAACAGAATTGAACTCCGAGAATGGAATTGGGATTAGTATATTTGCATTATTTCCCAGAGAAATTAAAGCTGTTGAGAGGCCAATACAAAGATTGTTTAAGAAAGGAGCAGGAATTCAGATTTCTTTTTGAAATGAAAAGGTGAAGTTTTATATCAAGCTTTCATGCTTATGTAATCCAAGTATGTTAGAATAAAATAAGATTATGGGTGATCGTGGAAATCAGTGCATATGGCCTTGTTGACTTGTTTATATCAAGAAAAATAAAAGCAGTTTCAGAAATTTGTCCACTTTGGAACTTGACTGAACTCTGTCCTCTGAATTGATTGAAGTGTCTAGTAATCTGATTTGCCTGATGTTAGGTTTGAAGTAATTTGGTTTAGTAACATGCAACCATACATAGATAGAGTTGTTTTTCTATGAGTAGCTTAAGACTTGAGCCAGATACTGAAATCCTTTGATTTGCTAAATATAATTGAATTGTATTATGTCTAGACTGCTCTTTAGCTATACTTATGTTCTCTTCCTTAATTTTTACGCTTCTTAGCATGTTTCCAAAGCACATGGAATTTCCATTTCTTTTGAGAGGAATAGACATAATCTAACAGCCTTAGGGATAACCTTGATTGCTGTATGAACAAGTTTTTCCTAAAAAAATTCTTTTACTTGCTTGGTTGTAATCCTAGATACCATTCTTAGACATTTTGCTTTCCTGGTTATATGCCTCTCCCATTCTCCACAGAATCATCTGAAAACTTTTCCACTCCCCATGAAACATGCCTATTTCCCTTCAGCAGAGGACCGTCCTCTTTCCCTACAGCTGGTAGATGGGAGCCACTTTGTTTCAGCCAGCGTTCTCTAAGCTTACTTAAAATTACCTGGTCTCAGCCTCTAGACCATTCGTTCTCAATTTCCCCTCTTTTTCCGAGGAGACATTTAGCAAGATCTGGAGACATTTTTTGTTATCATAACTGGGATGGGGTTGGGAGTACTACTGGTAGCCAGTGAGTATTAGGAGCAGGGATGCTGTTAAACAACCTATAACGCATAGAGGACCCCGCCCCCATGACAGTTCTCTCCAAATGGCAAAAGCGCTGGGGCTGAGAAACCTTACTGTAATCTTAGGACTCCTAAGGCAAGTGTCACTCCTTACCTCTTTGCTGTATTCCTAACCTTTCCCTCTTCACTTACCCCAAGTTTTCCTATTAATGTGCTCGTCTCTCACACTTAGAAAAGTAAGTGTGCCCTTGACCTTTTGTTCTTTTCTAGTTGCTGGTCTCGTTTTTCTGTTATAGAAAGATCTTTGGAAAGAGTGTTTAATTTGTCTCAATTTCTTTTTTTTTTTTTAAGATTTTATTTAGAGAGCAAGCATGCACGTGGGGGGGAGGGGAGGGGCAGAGGGAGAGAGAATCTCAAGCAGCCTCCGCCCTGAGCATGGAGCCAGACACAGGCTCCATCTCACGACCCTGAGATTATGACCTGAGCTGAAACCAAGAGCTGGATGCTTAACTGACTGAGCCACCCAGGTGCCCCATTTGTCTCAATTTCTTCTTCCTTTTATTCCTCAGTGCACTGTAGTCTGCTTTTGACCTCACCAATCCACTGAAGTTGTTCTTTCTAAAGTCCTCACTGACGTGCTGGACTCTGATCTGTTTACTTTTTCCTGGTGTCCTATTGATCTCTACGTAAACAGCGTGTTTCAGCAATTTGATAGAATCTGCAGCTCCAGAGTGCGTCCCTGCTTGTTTTGCTGTTTCTTCTGTCTGAGGTGGGATCTTCTTCTCCTCCACTGTGTAGACTCCTATTTATCTTCAAGACTCAGGGTGAGAGCTGCATCTTTAACCTTTTCTGCTCTCCCCTGGAAAAGTAGCCATTCTCTTCTCACTGCATATCTGTATTATAGTACTTTGTGGTTATAATGCAATTACTTGTTGACATGTTTGTTCTTCAGAGGCTGAGATCAGATCTTATATATGCTCCTGGTGAAGTGCCTGAATCAATACACACTTAGTAAAAATTTATTTATTTGAGAGACAGTACGTGCATGCATGCCCATGGCAGGGGGAGGGGGAGAGGGAGAGAGAGAGAAAGAATCCCAAGCAGACTCCATGCTGAGCTCAGGGCCCAACTCGGGGCTCAGTCTCATGACCATGAGATCATGACCTGAACCGAAACCAAGATTTGGTCACCCAACCAACTGTACCACCCAGGTGCCATTTTAATACAATTTTTTTTTTTTTTTTTTTTTTTGAGAGAGAGCATGTGTGAACGGGAGCAGGGGAAGGGGCAGAGGGAGAAGGAGAGGGAGAAAGAAAATCTTAAGCAGGCTCCAAGCCCAGCACGGAGCCCAATACAGGGGTTGAACTCACGACCCTGAGATCAAGACCTGAGCTGAAACCAAGAATCACATGCTTAACCAACTGAGCCACCCAGGCACCCCAAGAATTTAAAAAAAATTTTAAAGAGTAAATAAACATTAAAAAGAAATCCAAAGAGTCCAGAAAGATCTCTGAGATCTGGAAAAATGTGTCATTAGCAACACAAAGCCTTAGCCTTCACAGGTTCAGCATCATACTTGGAAGCTTGTTAGAAATTCAGAGTCTCAGGCTCCATCTCAGACCTACTGAATCAAGATCTGCATTTTTAAAAGCTCCTCTGGTAATTTGTAGGAATTTATAAACTTTAAGAAACAGGGCTCCAGTTCATTTCTTTTTTTTTTTTTTTAAGATTTTATTTATTCATTTGAGATAGAGAGATACAGAGAGAGAGCGAGCATGAGCAGGGGAGAGGCAGAGGGAGAAGCAGGCTCCCCGCTGAGCAGGGAGCCCGACGTGGGGCTCGATCCCAGGACCCTGGGACCATGACCTGAGCTGAAGGCAGACGCTTAACCATCTGAGCCACCCAGGTGCCCCTCCAGTTCATTTCTTTTTTCCCCCAACAAATGTGGGTTTTCCATATGTTCAAATGGAATACATACAGTACTTGTGATGTTTGTAAAGATTAGAAAAAGGGGCACCTGGGTGGCTCAGTCGTTAAGCGTCTGCCTTCAGCTCAGGTCATGATCCCAGGGTCCTGGGATCGAGCCCCACATCGGGCTCCCTGCTCTGAGGGAGGCCTGCTTCTCACTCTCCCACTCCCCCTGCTTGTGTTCCCTCTCTCGCTGTCTCTCTCTCTCTGTCAAATAAAATCTTTAAAAAAAAAAAAAAAGATTAGAAAAAGTACTTTTTTTTTTTTTTTAAGATTTTATTTATATATCAGAAAGAGAGAGAGAGCTCAAGCAGAGTAGCAGGCAGAGGGAGAAGCAGGCTCCCTGCTGAGCAAGGAGCCAGACGCGGGACTCGATCCCAGGACCCTGGGATCATGACCTGAGCCGAAGGCAGATGCTTAACCAACTGAACCACCCAGGCGTCCCGAATAAGTACTTTCATAATTATATTTCTCTCTCTTTTTTTTTTAAAGATTTTATTTATTTATTTGACAGAGAGCGAGAGCAGGAACAGAAGCAGGGGGAGTGGGAGAGGGAGAAGCAGGCTTCCCGCTGAGCAGGGAACCCGATGTGGGACTCGATCCCAGGACCCTGGGACCATGACCTGAGCCGAAGGCAGACGCTTAACGACTGAGCCACCCAGGCGCTCCATAATTATATTTCTCTTAAGACAGCAGTTAGCAGAAGCCCTATAGGATACTTATTTCTAACAAGGAAGGGGAGATCATTTTTTAACTAGAAGTGCTTTTTGGTATATTTAAGAGTTTTATTTGATACCACCTCTGATAATGTTTGTAACAAGAGCTTTGAGTGCATTTCTCATGTGAATATTATTTGTAGATTAAATTTCATTAAATCTTGGAATAGGTGCTATGAATTTGGATTAAGGAGATAAATGTGTGTAGACTTCTTTTAGTCCTTTCTGATTTGGAGGCAGAGGTCCTACTTTACCAGGAGATATTGGCATTGTGCCTGGATGGAGTGAATATAATAAAGTATGAAAGGCTTAAAAAAAAAGTCATTGAAAAATTAGATGTAAAAATTGGAAACTATCAAGGCTTTGTTATTTAAAAGTTACTATAAGCAGTATAACATAGCTGTGCTTTTAAGATGAACATATAATGGTGAATGCTGTTATATGGTATAACATTTGTGTATTAAATACAGGGTTTCAATTGTACTATTAAAATTTCTATAGCATAATTTCTAAAGATACAGGAAATCTGGGGGTTTTTTTGGTTAATGGGTCTGAAAAAAATGACAGCTCAAAGTGAAGTGTTTTGATTAGACATTTAATGTTCCAAGTTTCTTGGCAAATTCTTTGAAACAGTTTAAAGAAGTGTTTGTTTGCTTGTTTGTTTGTTTAAAGTAGGCTCCATACCCAGTGTGGAGCCCAACATGGGGCCTGAACTCATGACCCTGAGATCAAGACCTGAGCTGAGAGCAAGAGTCAGATGCTTCACCAACCATGCCAGTCAGGCGTCCCTTATTTATTTATTTATTTATTTATTAAGTAAACTCTACACCCAACGTGGACTCAAACTCATGACCCTGAGATCAGGAGTTGCATGATTTACTGCTTTACTGACTGAGCCAGCCAGGTGCCCCAAAGAAGTTTTATTTTATTTTATTTTATTTATTTTATTCTATTTTTAAGATTTTATTTATTTAACAGAGAGAGGAAGGGGGAAAGAGAGAGCACAAGCAGGGGGAGTGGGAGAAGGAGAAGCAGGCTTCCCGCTGAACAGGGAGCCTGACGTGGGGCTTGATTCCAGGACCCTGGGATCATGACCTGAGCTGAAGGCAGACGCTTAACCGACTGAGCCATGCAGGCGCCCCAGGAAGCTTATTTTAAATGCTAAACTTTAAACTTGATTCTAAAATTCAAATACAAATGATTCAGGGGTGAGAGTTGGAGAAAGCATGTTATCCCATGGGTTTATTATCTTTGGAATGGAGAAACAAATTCACAGTAAATTCAGCAAATACTTATTGAAGAATATGTATACTTAGTACTTTGATAGGTAAAAGTTGGTAGTAGTAGGTGATTGGGAAAGATGGTAGGGGACTGACAATGCAGCCCTTGACTTCAAGGAGTCTACCTTTCAAATGGGAGCCAAACTATACATCAGTATAATTTGTGAACAACTGCAGCAGAAGGATATTCAGAATACACTGGAACATAGAGAAAGGGCACTAGTTGTTAGATTGCAGTTAGAAGTTGTTTTTTTTTTTTTGGAGAGAGAGAATGAGGGTTGGGGAAGGGCTGAAAAAGGGCGAGAATCTCAAGTAGACTCCACGCCCAGCGCTGACCCCAACTTAGGACTCCATCCCACAGCCCTGAGATAGTGATCTGAGCTGAAATCAAGAGCCAGACATTTAACCGACTGAGCCACCCAGGCGCCCCAAAAGTTGCATTTTTATTTAAGCAAATTAATTCCCTAAGTCTCAATATCCTTATCTATAAAACGAAGATAAATACATCTATCTGGAAGGCTTGTTTTGAGGATTAAATGAGAAAACTGTTTTGTACAGTGCTGTGTGCAATACCCAGACTGATTAACAGATGTTAGCTGCTGCTCCTGGTGGCCGTTACTGTGTAACTGCAGAGAGCCCTTCCTTCTAGCGTAGTGCTTGCTGCCTCCCGTCATCTTTTTCTTCTTATATCCATAGCCCTAGCACAAGGATTTGAAGGAGGGTCTCTCAGATCTTAGAGGTCAAATCTAGATTTCTTTGGAAGTTTATTTTCTCTTATCGCTCCCCTCTCAGTATGAATAACCCAGGTCTCTTTCTTTTTTTTGGAAGTTTCCAGAACATTATGGTGTGGCCCTGTTACAGGATGTTGCCTCTCATCATTCGGCACCTGCATCGTCCTGTAAGGACCTCCTTAGTCACATGTGACTGTTTCACTGTATTAAAAATTAAAAACTCAGGGGGCACCTGACCAGCTCAGTCAGAAGATGCAGCTCGGCACCTGCATCGTCCTGTAAGGACCTCCTTAGTCACATGTGACTATTTCACTGTATTAAAAATTAAAAACTCAGGGGGCACCTGACCAGCTCAGTCAGAAGATCAAGAGTGACTCTTGATCTCAGCATTGTGAGTACGAGTCCCTCATGGGGTATAGAGATTACTTAAATAAGTAAAACTTTTAAAAAAAATAAAAAATTCACTTTCTTGGGGCGCCTGACTGGCTCAGTCAGGAGAGCATTCAGCTCTTGACTTCGGAGCTGTGAGTTCAAGCCCCACGTTAGGCGTAGAGTTTACTTAAAAGGGAAAAAAAAACTGAGTTTCTCAGTCACACTACTTACACTTAAATGCTCAGTAGCTGCATGTGGCTCTGGCTACCAAATTGGACGGCATAGATGTGGGACATTTCCACAAAGTTCTCCTTTCTAGCACTGTTGTAGAACAGCGACTGCTGTTAGTGTAAGACCCAGGAAGTGGGCGGTTTACCTTATTAGCAGTTTTATGATTCAAAACCCTGGGTGACTCGGTTGATTGCGTGTTTGCCTTCAGCTCGAGTCATGATCTCGGGGTCCTGGGATCAAGCCTCGTGTCGGGCTCCCTGCTCCACGGGGAGCCTGCTTCTGCTTGTCCCTCTCCCTCTGCCGCTCCCTCTGCTTGTGCACTATGGCTCTCTCTCTCTCTCAAATAAATAAATCTTTTAAAAAAATCTTCTCTCCCTCACTATATTAAATTTTAAAAAAAAGCAAAGCCTATCACCTTTGGTTATTTTTCCATTAAAGAGTTAAAATGAAGGCTCCTGGCTGGCTCAGTCATAAAACAAGGGATTCTTGATCTTGGGGTCATGAGTTCGAGCCTTACACTGGGCATAGAGCTTACTTAAAAGAGTTAAAATGCTTGAACAGTTTTGATTCTTATTTTTATAAGTATATAAACTTTGTATTGGTAACTTAATTATCATCTTAAGAGTTTTATTAAAACATCTTGAGCTTTCAAATAAAATTCAATAAAGTTTTAAAACAACGTTTTTAAGCAGACATCTTTAAGATGTTGTTTATGACTAAAGATAACAGTGTTTGATGAGATTAAACATATTAACAGACTGCTTTAATCCCTTCTTCTTCAGTCTTTCATAGCTTTTATTTGCCATTTGTTTTTTCTGAGCAATGCAGCCTGTGTTTTCCAAATACAGACTGTTCATTTAGGGAGCTCTGTACCACAGCTGCCATTTACATCTACATTATTACTTACGGCAAAAAAACAAGCATGCTGACAGATAATTTTGAATGAACCAGCAAAAGAAAAAAGACCAAAAACATTCTGCACAGACTTCTGCTGGCAAATTTACAGTGAGTGGAAGTGTTCAGTTATTCCAGATGAGTTTGCCAAGAGCCTGTCTGTGATTCATCCCTGCAGTGTCCTCATGCGTGCCTATCAGGATCTTCCCAAAGAGACCTTTTATTATTATTTTTTAAAATTCTATAGCCCTAAAAATGATGTTATTTTCTGACTTGTTGCAATAAAAAGAAATCACATTTACAGTTATGTAAGTAAATACTAAATTTATTTTCATAATATAAAGATTCTTACCATGGTGCCCTTTTCAATTACTGTATACTTTATGATTTGCATTCATATTCTCTATAATACATAGAAATATCATTATAGTTAGTAATTACTCTTAAAGATTGGGAATCAAATCAGAGTTGAATAGAAAGGGAATAATCCTCTTATGTTTTTAAAAACAACTTGTATTTAGAGTTTGAAAACACCATAGAGATCATTGGCTATATTTTTACACAAGACAAAACTTAGACTATGACTTACTCATGGTGATGGACCTAGGTAGCAGTTTTTAAAAATATATATATTCTTTCCTTCATATAATAACGTTTGTATATATTTTACATAGTATTTATAGTTTATACATCTCCACAGAAGTTCGATGAACAGCGGCGCCTGGGTGGCTCAGTCGGTTAAACATCTGCCTTCGGCTCAGGTCCTAATCCCGGGGTCCTGGGATTGAGCACCACGTCAGGCTCCCTGCTCATCGGGGAGTCTGCTTCTCCCTCTCCCTCTGCCCTTCTTCCGCCCTCCTCCCCCCGCTCGTGCATTCTCTCAAATGAATAAATAAAATCTTAAAAAAAAAAAAAGGTAACGCAAGGTACTCAGACATGCTACAATATGGTTGAACCTGGAAAGTATTATGCTAAAAGAAAGAAGCCAGACATAAAAGACCACATATTGTATGCCTTATTTATATGAAATGTTCAGAATAGGCAAATCAATAGAGACAGAAAGTGGATGAGTGGTTTCCAGGAGCTGAGGGGAGGGGGAGATGGAGAGTGGCTGCCGATGGGGACACAGTTTCTTTTTGGGTGATGAAATTGTTCTGAAATTAGATAGTGGTGATGATTATGCCACTTTGTGAAAATGCTTAAAACTATTGAATTTGAATTGTATACTTGGAAAGGTGAATGCTATGGTATGTGAATTAGTCCTCAATGAGAAAACAAAAACCAATAATGCATTTCAACCCCTTAGCATAATTAGCTCCCTGTAAAGATTAGCTCCTACTGCTATTAGGGCGCATTTGTGAATTTTAAGAAAATAATGCCTAAAATCTAGGAAGTGTGATATTTCGTATTTTATTTCACTGCCTGAAATACAAGTGGTTTAACCACTAATAGCTTATTTTAGTTATTTTTGTCATCAGTGGCAGTGTTTATGATGTAAAAAAGATATTTGCCAACACTAGTTTCCAAATTCAGATGTTAACTGTAGCAGTCTTTTTGCAGGAAAGAATCCCACGTTTTAGTCAGTATTGCAATATCCTTTCAACAGTTTTCTTAATATAAAAATAAGTGCCATTAAAATGGTAAATTTTATGTCATATATTTTACCACAATTTTAAAGATAATTGGGGTGCGTGGGTGGCTCAGTCGTTAAGCGTCTGCCTTCGGCTCAGGTCATGATCCCAGGGTCCTGGGATCGAGCCCCACATTGGGCTCCCTGCTCCGCAGGAAGCCTGCTTCTTCCTCTCCCACTCCCCCTGCTTGTGTTCCCTCTCTTGCTGTGTCTCTTTCTGTCAAATAAATAAATAAAATCTTTAAAAGATAATAATTAAACACTAAATCTAAAGAAAGTTGTTCATCCTGAGGTAGTCTCTGTTTGCCATGTTATAGTCTTTTTTTATTAATTCAGGTAATCACAGAGATAAAAATCTTTAATGGTGGCAGATTATATGTATATTCAGTTTGGAGCTTTTAAATCATTAACAACTAACATTTCATGTTCATATATACCAGGTGCTGAATAGGACACACAGGAAATAAATTCCGTACCTGAAATTTGTCTCAAAATGTTAGTATAATAAAAGATTCAGTGATTTTTGTTTTGGGGGGAAAGTGATGCGTCAGCTTCTCATTTCAGCTATAATATCAGTGTCAGTAACTTACACAAATAGAAAACTCTAAGTTTCAGAATCTATAATAAAGAGGTACTATAGATGTAATGCTGGTAGCAGAAAAAAAAAAATCGATAGTTTCAAGGACACTTAAGACATGAGAAATAGTTGAGGACAAAGACAGTGACTAAGTGTAGTCCGAATGCCTAATAATAGCCCTTGATGTATAATGTAAAATGTTTACTCAAGATACTTGTTCAGTACATTAATTTATATGTATTCATTGGGATATGATTTGTTAATAAATAAATAACAAATTGTGGTAGCAATTATCAAGCCATTTCAGTATGACTAGGATTTGGTTTGAGTGTGAGTCTAGGTTGGGATGGAGATACCAAGACATTCTCTAAATGTTATTGCCTTCAAGGAACTTGGGAGTCATGGAGGGAGGAAGGGTGTGGAACACTATAACAAACGGTGTAATAAAACACAAGGTGGAACATAGTCCCATGCTTCAGTATTTGATGAAGATATGAATGAAATGCTATGGATAATCAGAAAGTGGTGACAGCAGGTATGGTGGAAATGATATTTCGGGTAGGCCTTGAAGGACTGTCATAATATGAAGAAAGGGTGAAAGGTATTCCAGGCAGGAATATTGACCCAGCTAGGATGAAGGTATAAGCCTAAGAGTCAACCTGTCAGAGGTGGATGGGATCTAAGACCTGGCAAGGCCCCGTTAGGAGTAAGGTGACGTGTGGTTGGGTTGGGTAGGTTGAGACTGGATTACACAGAACCTTGAACATCAGGAGATGAGAAGTTCATATTTTGCCAGTTAGGCAGTGAGGGAGCCTGTGATTTGATGGGTTGGTGTTTCTGGAGAGATTAATCTGGTAGTTCTGTGTGGGCTAGGAGAGTGCGAGTGGAGAGACCAGTGGGTTTATTTATGGTGCCTTGTGGGTAGCCTCTGCTTTTTGTGACATATAAGACTAGCCCTAGGCATAGTTATTCTAAGTTAAGTTGTTACCTTCCTTTTGCCTTTTTTTTTTTTTTCACTTTTTCCTCTCCTGTTTGTCTTCATTGCCTCATAATAGATGCTAGGCAATTACCTCTTACTCATTGAGTTTGTGATTTTAGATATCATCTCTTTTTTAAAAAACTCACTTTAATAAGTGATTTTTGTAAACAGCTTTTCTTTTGTGGCTTTTCATTAGAGGTTAATGATGAAATGGCAGGGAATTCAAAGTTTTGGACAGGGCACACCGCCCAGTCGGATCACGCTGTGGAGGGGAGACTACCTGTAAGGGTATCTCCCTTTGTAAGATTATGTGTCTCTCAAAGTGTGAGTCATGGGTAACCTGAATTAGAATACCCAGAAGTTTTGTTCAAAATGCCAACTGAACCTTTCTCAAGACCGAGTGATGCTAAAAGCTTTGAGAGTAGGTGAGGAAACCTGCATCTTTAGCCATCAGGTCACTTAACACACATCCTGAATTTTGAGAACCACTGATTAAGGCATTGTTGTTTTCTGTGGAATTATTCTAGCAATTGGTCTTGTTAGATTCCATTTCCTGTATATTAGGTTTTTTCCTTGTAGGTTATTTCCCAGGTAGCATATTAGATGTAGCATCTTATTCTCAGGTGGAAGCCAATGAACACTACATAATCTACTGTTTTGTTTTGGTTTTTTTGGCCCAGTGTTGCCTGCTTGCTTGCTTGCTTGCTTTTCTTTTTTCTTTTCTTTTCTTTTCTTTTCTTTTCTTTCTTTCTTTCTCTTTCTTTCTTTCTTTCTCTTTCTTTCTTTCTTTCTTTCTTTCCTTCTTTCCTCTTTCTTTCTTTCTTTCTTTCCTTTCTTTCCTTTCTTTCTGATTTTATTTATTTGAGAGAGAGAGCATGAGCCAGGGGGGCGGGGTGGGCACAGGGAGAGGGAGAAGCAGACTCTCCCCTGAGCAGGGGACCCAATGCAGGACTCAGTCCCAGGACCTTGGGATCATGACCTGAGCCAAAAGCAGATACTTAACCGACTGAACCACCCAGGTGCCCCTGTCCTTTTTCTTACAGTGCAATTGACTTCTTGTTGCATAGTAAAGCCAACAATCCCCCCCGCTTAAAGCGTTGAATACTGTCTCCATAAGCAGCTCATCCTGTGTTGTTTGTGTTTAATCTGTCAAATTTAATTAAATCAAATTAGTTTTCTATAAAAATGTCAGTGTTAACCAGTCTGAAATTGAATGATTCCTGTTCTGCTGTTGGACTGCTTACTTCAAACTCCTTGTAATTATTAGGCTTGTCCTTAGAGATTGTTATAATAACCACTGAACCTGTATTTTTTGATTCTAGTAACTAGGCTTTAAAAAGTTAAAACAGGAATTCTGGAACATTCAGAAGCTAGACAAGTAAGTGAAAGTAGCCTATTGTGGGGTGGGGAGTAAGGGGGATATTATTATTATGTATAGTTTACTTCTTGCTGACCTTGTAGTTTCCCTTTTTTTAACTGTACCTGGCTCCCCTTTAGCTTTACTGACCTTTGGTTAATATTACCATTTCATTACTCACTTGACTGATAAGCATATTAAATACATAACAGATAAAGAATTTCTCTATATTCATATTAGGTGGAGTTAGGAATGGAACTCAGAAATATTCATTTCCAACGACTGTAGCATATAGCATGCTACTTTTCATTCTAGTTTCCTGGTTAACATTGAAATATTCCTTTCCCTCTTTCTTTTCTTTTTTTTTTTCTTTTCTTTTCTTCCCTCTTCTTTTCTTTTCTTTCTTTCGGAGAGAGAGAAGGAGGGGGAAGCGCAGAGGGAGAAAGAGAATCTCAAGCAGGCTCCATGCCCAGAGCAGAGCCTGATGTGGGACTCAGTCTCACGACCCTGAGATCATGAACCTGAGCCGAAATCAAGAGTCAGACGCTCGACCGACTGAGCCACCCAGGCGCCCCTGAAATATTCCTTTCTAATGTGCCCATGCTGATAATTGTACAAAAACTAGAACCTCTTGTTTATAGTTACGAGAAGAGCAACAGTAGAAAGGAAGCAATTTATTTATCCACATTCTAATTAACCTGTAAAACCCAAGAGTTGTATCTGTTTAAAAAGATACATATAAGCAGCAATAATGCACTTTGCTTTTTGGGTGGATTAGTTCTCCACCTAAGATGCAAATGTGCATTCTATCTTCTTTCCTAAGAAAAGCATTTAACAAGGCAGATTTATTCCTGACTTTTACCTTTTTTTCTATGTATGTAGTTTTTAATTTGGATTGTTTTCTATTGACCTAAAAACATGTTTTTTTTTAAAAGGAAAATAATTTTGTAGTTAATGGTGTTTCAAGACTCCATCATAATGCAGACTCATTATTCAACACACTATACAGTATAGTTTGATGTGAACCATATAGCGTTTTAGTGTGCAATTTAGTTGTATATTTAAATGAGGAATTAAGTAGCTAATTAGATCCCATCATGGTGTGTGTTAGAGCCTCTCGGTCAAGGCCTAATCAGTAAGTTTCCAAGTAGAAAGTAAGATTTTGAAATTTTGATTATCAAAAATAAAATGCTCATGATACAGCATTACTACAAAGTAAAAATAATGACTGTCATTAGCCATAGCAAAAAAGTAACACTCAGTTTTTCTAGTTACCAGTTTTCCAAAGATCGTTTCAAATCTACTGTAAGGTTACACTGTGCTTTTAGTTATTAAAATAGAAAATCTGCAGTTTCTGCTGTGAAGCTCAGAAAAGAAGATGTCACCATTTAAGTCCGGACCTAATAGTATGAAATCTTTTAGCTGAATATAAAACATTCTTACCTCTTTTAAAGGCTAATCCTCATGCCTTCAGGATTGTCAGTTCATTTTCCTGTTTCCATGGTGCTAGATGCATCCCCTTTGGAGTATACTGTAATTTTTCATTTAAAGTTTTCAAAAAATTAAATGTTACAGGACTTCGTTTGGAGAGTTAGTAACATTCATCTCTTTTGGTGATCTCCAACAGGATTTTGCCATTGCTAGGTGATTTCACTGGTACAGGATTTTGACTCTGGTGAATAGTCATGAGGGGCAAATTCTTTACTAATCATTTGATGAAGAGGGAGGAATGTTACTGTTTTGGTCGCCTAAAATGATAAATCTTTGAAAATGGACAAATGAATGGAGTCCATCGTAATTACAGCCACAAAAACATCTGCATCGTAAAATTATTCTCACTGCTTAATTACATATTTTTAAGGTCAATCAGGACTCACTGAAAGGTTTGTTTTTGCTTTCTTTACATGTATAGATTTTTATATAATTTATAAGGTATACACACACACACACACATATACACACACAGGTACTTTGGGAGCTCAGTCTGAATCTGAAAATACATTGTCCGCTCACGTGATATTGTAAAATAAGTGTTTATGTTTTCCTAGCTTTTTTTTCTGCCTTTCTCTGTCCATTTTAAAATTCATCTACCCGGGTGCCTGGGTGGCTCAGATGGTTAAGCGTCTGCCTTCGGCTCGGGTCATGGTCTCAGGGTCTTGGGATCGAGTCCCGCATCGGGCTCCCTGCTCCTTGGGAGCCTGCTTCTCCCTCTGCCTCTCTCTTTCTCTCTCTGTCATGAATAAATAAATTTAAAAATCTTTAAAAAAAATAAATAAATAAAATAAAATAAAATTCATCTACCCCTGGCACCTTTCAGGAATTCAAAGTTAACCACCCCCCCAAGCACTATCACTCTCTAGCACACACATTTTTATACAGAAGAAAATCTACCCTTAACTGAAATGCATGACTAAAAAATGATCAGTTCACAAGTCCACATTGAATTCTGGATCTTCTATCTCAGACCTTCGCTCTCTGTCTTGCCCCTTCAGACAAGTGAGCACTAAGTAGTTCTCAGCCACAACTCCACGTTGCTTTTGTTTTCTCCCCCTGATTGCTCTGTTCCATTTAATCTCCACCTATACTAGTTCTTAAATTGAAATTTTATATTGCAGAATTTCATATTAGATCATATAGTTGCTTTTACTGTTTTGGTTTTAATTTTTTTCCTATAATACTTTCAAAAGGAAAAAAAAAGAAAAGCTGGGGTGCCTGGCTTGGCTCAGCTGGTAGAGCCTATGAATCTTGATCTCAGGGTCATGAGTTCGAGCCCCACATTGGGTGTAGAGATTATTTTAAAAAAATTTTTTCTTAAATATTAAAATATTTAAAATCTGATGCACTTTTAAAAGCAGTGTTTCTGAACTGAGGTTGTTTTCAAAATTGTTTTTACCGCATTCTTAGTCCCCATGGAGAATTGTGTCCTAAGCACAGAATTTGTCATCTGAGTGTCTGGAGGACTTGTGTAGATTGTTCATCTTGTGTTATCACATTGTTTATATAGCAGAAGATTCCACGGGTGAAGGAGAACAGTGTTGCTCAGAAATAATTCTTGGAGTGTTAACATTTAGAGCAAAGCACTGAATAAAGCAAACAAATAGGAAAATTTGTGAGGATAACTGTGGAGAGAGATAGAAAATATTTTATAAAATGTTGTAACACCCCCACAGTGAATAACTCTCGTGTAAAGGTTTATTTCCTTTTAGGAACACTGTCACTTAACCCTATTCAGTCATTGTTTATTTTTTAAAATCAATTTAGTTTATTTTGACAGATGAATTTGTCAGAATATTCATTTGGCCAAAAAAAAGTTAGGTACTCCATCCTGTTTATTTTTTTGTTGTGAAAAACTCTCACACTGACCTAGGAATACCCCTGTTTTCTTTCTATTCTCCACAGAGCAGTTGAGGTTTTTCTGTCATTCAGAATAGTATTTATTTTGGGGCACCTGGGTGGCTCAGTCAGTTAAGCAGCCGATTCTTGATTTTGGCTCAGGTCATGATCCTGGGGTCCTGGGATTGAGCCCTACATTGGGCTCCCTGTTCAGCAGGGAGTGTGCTTGAGATTCTCTCTCTCCCTCTCCTTCTGCCTCTCCCCGCCACTCACACTTACGCGTGCGTGCACTCTCTCTCTCTCTCATTCCCTCTGTCAAATAAGTCTTTTAAAAAATAGTATTTATTTTATGATTATTTTTCTGTTTTATTTTTTAAATAGTACATGTTCGTCATGAAAAATTCATCAAGCACCAGAGGTTATAAAGTAAAAAATTCAAAATTAGCCAGCCAACTAGTTCTTCTGCAGAGGCAACCCCTAATATGTCCCCATGTACCCTTCTAGATTCTTCCAGTGTGTATAAGCACATCATTCTCTTTCATGCTTGCATAATATTCCAATGGTTAGTAAACGACAGTGTCGTTAACTAATCTTCTACTGAGAAATATTTCAGTTGTTTCCTGTTTCTCTCCTCTTACACACAGTCCTGGCAGTGTGTAAATGATGTTATTGCCTTTTTGGACGTGTGGTTTTTGAGTACTGTCAAGGCCTCAGTATTTACACAGAATTTCTTGACTTTATCATTTTAAAAGCTATTAATTCTTGCAGGGAATTAGAGTTAATGTTTGGAAAATTGCTTTTGTAATGTCACGTCATCCCGACGTGAGTAAAGCCTCATTCTGGAGGCCAGAGGAGGGGGTCTGAAACATGCAGGCAGGACTGTGGTGGACTCAGTGGGTTTTCACTTTGTACTTAGTCTGTCCTTACTAAAAGCTGCATGTCCGTTCAGTCTGTGATTGGTTGGGTAGGAGGAGAGCTATGTGGTGGTAATTGCTTTAACAATTATTAATATGGACAGGCCTTGAGCCAGAAGTGTCACTCTCCCAAAAAGGGGGGATGGGGAGAAGAAAGGTGCAGGTCTGCAGACGCAAGGCCCTCCCAGTGGCTGCAGATATGGTTGTAGGGGGTGAGAGTAGGGAGGTAGCTTTTTAGTGAAAACTCTGCATAGTAAAATTATTTAAAATATGTCCTTATAATTATTTGTATAGCAAATCATTTGTATTTTCCATACCAGCTGTTTAATTCCTCAGGAGCAAGAATATAATGGCTTATTCACCCTTTTATTCTGGTGGTGCCTGCATGTAGTGCAACATATATTGACTGATAAATCAGTAAATGAAAATAATGAAAAGGAAGTGTAGAAACATTTAAATCCTAGTTACCAAAGTTAAGTAGAAATGTCTTCATTTTTCCTAATCCATTACTCTCTTTTTTTTAAGAGAGGGAGTTGGGGAAGGGGCAGAGGGAGAGGGAGAGAGAATCCCAAGCAGGCCGCACACCCGGCACAGAACCTGACACAGGGCTCGATCTCAACGACCCTCAGGTCTCATGACCTGAGCCAAAATGGGTGGCTTAACCAACTGAGCCACGCAGATGCCCCCCCCCATTCATTATTCTTATTTAGGCAATAAAGTATTTCTCAAACTCTGCATTTAATCTGTGTGTACATTCTGTGCAAAACCCAACTAACTCATTAATAATCCTCAACTATTTTTATTGTGCTTATTTAAAAAGAAAGAATATGGGGACACCTGGGTGGCTCAGTCGGTTAAGCATCTGCCTTCAGCTCAGGTCATGATCCCAGGGTCCTGGGATCGAGCCGCACATCGGGCTCCCTGCTCAGCGGGGAGCCTGCTTCTCCCTCTTCTGCTCCCCCTGCTTGTGCTCTCCTTCTCTCTCGGTCAAATAAATAAATAAAATCTTAAAGAAATAGAATAAAAAAATAGAAAGAACATGAACAAGATGAGAGAGGCTCTATTTCCCCACCATTGTAATAAAATCTGGGGCATCATTTTGAGTTCTTTCTTGTTTCATTTTCTGCAGTGGAAAGTTATGAAAATGAAATTTCAAAGAAATTATTTCAGCTTACAAGAATCAAAAATATTCCTGTTGTTTTTTTAAAACTCATGCTTTCCTTTGAAGTCATGTTCAGTATTCCAGTCAGACTTTCGTGTGCATGCCTGTTACATCATGAAGCATGTGAGGCTGTCTTTGCCGTTTCTTCACATGTAGGCAAAATTCATCCACTGAAAGTTTAATAAATGTAATAAACCTACCTACAACTAATTCTGATAACCTTTGAGACTTAAAAGGAAAAATACCTAAAGCTTTAAGTATTATTTTGAAAACAAGAAAGCAAAATATTCATGAGAAAATGGGCCATGTGATATTTGACAACTGGAAGTTTCAAAGCATTTGAGAATTTTAAATATATAATCATTATTCTATAATTGATGCCTTTGGTAACTTTTTGGGCATATTAGAGGTATTCCCAAAAAGGTTTTTTTTTGTTTTTTTTAACAGCTTTGATGCCATGATACTTTTATTCTTGCTATCACCAGGGGGATTAATTTTTTTAATTAAAGTACTGTTTAGTTCTTTCCATTCTATGATATTATATAGGTGGACCATTTTAATTGGAATATTTAATACTATCAGAGGAAGGAGTTTTTTCAAGTAAAGATTTTTTTTCTAAGGTTCCAAAAGAATAGATATTCTTGGTTGTGCCTCTGAAAATTCACCTACAGAGAAAATTGCATTTGGGATGCTACATTTATACCAGTAGAGGTCGCTGTGCATCTATGAAAGGAAACCTAGTGTTCCTGATGATGAGCTAGGACTAGTCCTAGGACTAGGATTCATTGTTGGTATTTCTGGGAATTGAACCACATTCCTTCCCCCACCTTAACAAAGTTGCCTGCCTGTCATCACCGAAGAGATAATCACTCGCCGTTTTTGCACTAACCCCAATGTTTAGTGGTGTCATGGCACACCTTCCCATAGGACACTTAGGTGCATCAGCCAAAGCGCCAGAAATTTTGTTTTCATAAAAAACAAAAATCACAGACTCTCAGTGTTTGAAGGAACTTTGACATTCATTAGATTCAACATCTATTATTTTAACATTTCATTTACTAATCCAGAATAGTCCCAAAGGAATGCTTTGCAGTACAGTCATCTGCTAATTAATAGTACGGAGTTTAACTTGTTAAAACTGCTTCTGCCTTTACACCGTGATGTCTGTATGTCCCAGTGCTTCATTCTCTGAGCTTATCAACAAAATATTTCACAGGATAGCATTGTTTTATGAAGCGACCACTGTAGCTGTGTCTGCTAATAGTAACAGAGGGGCATCCAAGAACTAAACAAATGCACATTTGTCATGAAACTGTCACGGCGTCCCCACCGGAGAGTCAGAGCAGATCTGTAAACCTTAAACTAGCCTTGCACAATGATGCAGGGTACTTTGAAGGAGGTTGTAAACGGCGATAAGGAATGTTGTGAATGGAGCAAGCATAGACCAGTGTGACTGGGCCTCCGTTTGTAGAATGAGAATATTGCGCTCGATGCTTTCGCAGATTCCCTCTGTGCTAGCGTTCTTAGTCCTCGGCGCTCAGTGCAGACTGCAGTGCTAACAATACGGATCCTGCACGGAGATGGCCTGGATTTGAGTCCTGGTTCTGCCACTTCCTAATTCTGAGGTTATCTTACAGTTACCCACCTCTGTACTTCCGTTTCTTCTGTAGGATGGGGCTGAGAATAGCACCTGCAGGATGGAGTAATTAAGTTAGTAGATGTAAAGTACTTAGAATAGTACCTAGAACATAGTAAATACTCAAGCTGCTGTTATTACACACACTCATTTTTCTAGAAACCATGCTGGGATATGGTAGCTGAATTCTTAGACTTTATTCTGTTCTTGACTGTTCTCTTAGGATCAAAATGGTTTATTCCATGTTTTCTCTAACCCTCACTTAAGGACATCAAGAAACCAGATGTGTATATCATTTTTAATGATCGAAGCTTTCTTCATTTTTTTCTTTAAGTTGTCATATTCAATGAGTTTCCTTCTTTTGATGTAATACTTTGCTCTGGAACTTTTCCTGTGGAATGTATAATCACATTTCAGTTGCTGTTTTTAATGACTCATATTGACACCTTTTTTTACATTTAAATGCCCTAGTTTCAGTGAAAATCACAAGACGCAAGGTTTTTTTTTTTTAAACAATTTCTCTATAGCATTCTAATTTATTACAACATTTTTTTTTTAGATTTTATTTATTTATTTGACAGAGAGATAGAGAACACAAGTAGGCAGAGGGAGAGGGAGAAGCAGGCTCCCCGCAGAGCAGGGAGCCCAATGCGGGACTCGATCGCAGGACTCTGGGATCATGACCTGAGCCGAAGGCAGCTGCTTAACCAACTGAGCCACCCAGGCGCCCTTATTACAGCATTTTATATCAAAAATCTATTAGGTCATTTATAAGGCATTTGAATTCAACCCAGTTAAAAAATTTAAAACAATCACCTGGTCATTTATGTAAAAGACCTATTAACTTTCAAATTCTATATAATAAAAATTTATTACCCATATACCAATTCTGAGTGAGAGAAACAATATCTGGCACGTAAATATATAGACATTTTTATAGGTATGGATTCGGTGTTGAAAAGTAAGACCAGTAAGTATTTTAAAATTTTATGTTCATTATATACTTTTAAATTCTATGTCCCTAAGCAATTATCCACATAATCACTGCCTCTTAGTAGATGGGATAAATCAATTATAATAAGACATTTTGGTTCCAGCTTGCCACAGTGTATTACAGATACATATGAACTTGGGAGGGTGGGGATTATTATCCAGTGTGTTGTCTAACATCTGGCATTTCTTTAGAGGAGGAGTTGGGGAGATTCCCTAGAATAGATAAAAGGCCACAAACTAGAATTTCTTCTCCATTAACTGGACAGCCGTGTATTTCTTAGGCAAAGGGTGTTAAATGCAATGTTTACTGAGATATTCCTTGAAAGAACACACTTTATTAATAACCAGATATCTGCACTCACAGTTTTAAACTAGTCCTGTATGTGAATACCCCTTCCCTACACACACACACACACATAACTTCCTGCTATAGAACATCACATGGTACAGTATGATGCTGGATATTTCTCCCATGAGACTATATTTTAACTGTTCAGTGAGCCAGCCATCAGAGAAGGAGGCGGGCCTTCGTTCTGTATATTTCTCTCCATTATATTAGCATCTGTTTTGAATGGTGAATTCAGACCATTGAATTAAATCAATTTGTCGGAATGCCTGGGTGGCTCAGTTGATTAAGCGTCTGCCTTTGGCTCAGGTCATGATCCCAGGGTCCTGGGATCAAGTCCTGCATCAGGTTCCCTGCTCAGCATAGAGCCTGCTTCTCCCTCTGCCTGCCGCTCCCACTTCTTGTGCGCTCTCTCTCTCTCTGACAAATAAATAGATAAAATCTTTAAAAATAATAATAAAATTTTAAAAATAAATAAATAAAATTAAATAAATAAATAAATAAATTTGTCCATGTGGTCCAGTGGCTAGGCGACAGAGGAAACTTTTGCTGGAATATATTACGATCTATTTTGTAAGTCTAAGTTACAGGGTTTTGTTTTTATGTAATACAATTTTCATGACTTTTCAGTGTTTTCCATGCATTTTATAAGTTTAATAAATAAGACTATCAGAGGTGAAACATTAGTTTCCTAACATTTTAGTTTTCCAGAATGACATTGTATCAATACAGACAGGTTTTGTCAATAATTCTGTTATGGATGCTCAGGAAATAGCTGAGACTACTAGTTAGATCACTTTTCAGCATTTTCCCCCCCATCATACCCTCTCCCTTCTGCCCAGATGTATATACTTCATGTAAAACTTTAGCTAAAGAGTTTTATTTTAAATTAGGGTGTTAGGATAACATGTAGGTGAAGAGCATAGCTTTGGAGCCAGGCTCATCTAGGACATTGGACAAGTTCCTTAGTTGCTCTGTTTCTTCTTCTGACATTGGGCAGGCCCCTAGTTGTGAGACCTTGGGCATGTCACTCAGTTACTCTGTTTCTTCATCTGTTTAAGAGGATTTATAACAGCACTTGAGAGTGCGACATGACATTTAGAATCGGACTGGCGCGTGGTAGCGATTGTTATTTTCATTATTATCTCGATTCCAGAGAAAAAGATGTTAGAACCACAGACATTAGGAGCACCAGGTCCTACTTGTTAATATTCATTCTTCAGAGAAAGTGTCCTAAAAATACCGAGATAAATGGAATGGGGAGGTATCTTTAGATTTAAAGTCTCTCTTTTTAGCAGGACTTGACTTTCAGAAAAGCATGCATTTTACAAGGTATGTATAATAGAATGTGCTGGATAGGAGTTAAAGCCAAGAAAAGCTACAGCCTCTGCAATCATGATTGTTTACTTAACTTGGAGTATAGCTGACACACAATGTTACATTAATTTCAGGTACGTAACTTAGTGATTTGGCAAGTTTATACATGATGCCATGTTCACTGCAGGTAGAGCTACGATTGGTCCCACTGCATGGCTCTTACAAGATCGTTGTATTCCTTACCCTCTGCTTTTCATTCCCATGACTTACTTATTCCATAACTGGAGTCCTGCATCTCTCTTTCCTCTTCACCCATTTTGCCCAACCCCCGCTTCTGCCACCTTATTTATTATTGCACATAAACCTGTAGGAAAGTATAGAGCAAAAAGGCAGCCATTCAAGAAATAATGCAGCAGCAAGGACCAGAAGGACATAGCAGTAAGAATAATCTTTGAGGGCATTAGGGCTCATGGTTCGCGCATTCTCAGTCTGTCTGAAGAGGCAGGGGTAGAGACAGGTCTCTGGAGGAAAGGGAGGCTGCTTTGTGCAGAGGGCAGCCAAAACGGCCTTCACAGAACTGGCTCTAGTCGGGTGGGTGACCGGCGAGTCAATGAGCAGAGCCAGCTCTCTGCCATCCCCAGGTGACCTGGAGGCTGATGCTGAACGCACTACGGTATTGCAGGTGACAAGCACCGTGGTTGTTGGTTGTTGTGACACCTCTGACAAGCTGTAGGGGACTCCACAGCCTCTGGTGTAGTAGAGTTTGTCTTGCGTGGTGGAGTGTGAGGGAGAGCGGGCTGTGAGGCTGAGTTTGGAGGTATGGATTCTGTTGGAGATTCTTGAAAAAATTAGCCTTGGGATGTAGCAACTTTTATGGGTCATTGATCAAAGAAAACTGGAGCTGGTAGGCGTGTACATCATAGTGATTCTATACTATCGTTATTATGAAATGATGCCCACAGTAAATCCAGTTACATTCTGTCACCCTGCAGTTATTATAAAGTTACTGACTATATTCCTTGTGCTGTCCATTACATCCCATGGCTTACTTATTTTATAACTGCAAATTTGTACCTCTTAATCCCCTTTTTGCCTGCCCTCCCAACCCCTGCCCCCTCTGATAACCAATAATTTGTTTCCTCTACCTTTGGGTCTGTTTCTATTTTATTTGTTTGTTGTTTAGATTCCACATCCAAATGAAATCATAAGGTATTTGTCTTTCTCTGACTTATTTCACTTAGCATAACACTCTCTAGGTCCATCCATGTTGTCGCAAATGGTAAGGTTTCTTTTTTTTTCTATGGCTGAGTAATATCCCATTGTATGTATGTACCACATCTTCTTTCTCCATTCATTTATCAATGGACTCTTAGGTTGCCAAATTAAAACTTTCTCACATCCTCTGGGTAGAGGGAAGATATGTGGAATCTGATTATGTGCAAAGGACTATAGTAGTTTAGTTTAGCAGCACTTGCCAGGCTGATGACAGCCCACCTCTGCCTTGGTGTCTTCATCTATAAGGCGGGAGTACAGATCCCAGCTGTTTAGAATGAGCATCAGGTGACATCATGGTAAAAATTCCTTGGAAGTTTGGGGAAACGTAAGAAACTTTTGTAAATGAATGGTGCTGCTTGTCGCACTTCTAGAAACCCCATTCTCCGTCTCTGGGAATTGAAGATAAAAGAGAATTTCCCCAGACCCCCCATAAGGGAATTAAGTGAAGGGAAAAGAGGCAGAAGAAATGGAGTTGCCAGGTTTTGCAAAGAAAAATATGGGACACCTGGTTGAATTTGAATTTCAGATAAATAATGAATGATTTTTTTAGTATAAGTGTGTCTGAAATTCAAACTTACCTGGGCATCCTGTGTTTTTTCTTGCATCCCTAATGGATTAGAAACCTAGAATCGTGGTAGAGCCAAGACATTGGTTTGATGGCTTGATGTCCTAGAATGTGTAGTGGTTTCACCAGTGGCCTTGGTCTCCTTGGACTACTCTAGATAACCTGGAACCGTTGTCTCACTTTTCCTTCTCCTTCCTTCTCATTCCCAGAATCGTGGCGTGTTGGCATAATTGAGCATTGTGTGGTTGTCACTGTAATTGTCGAATAACAGTGATGATTATTCTGTATTGACTATCTGCTATACTAGACCCTTTACATCAATTATTTATCCTATTACTTATTTCCCTTCACAGACAAAACATGCAGTCGAGCCCAAGTTATACAGTAAATTTGGGTAAAAGATGGGTTCTAACTCAAGGGTGTCTGATGATAACTCCTGTGTTCCTAACGTCCACTCTCCATGTTTTGGATGTAGATGACTTATAGCCAAGGCCATGCCAGAAAATTACTGAGAGCTCGTCTCCTCTTCCTTCACTATCCGTGATGGGAGTTGCTCTTCAGAATCCCGGGCTGTGTATTCAGAGCCCACGCTCTGTCACTTTTCAGATTTAGTCTTTGTTCACTTTGTTTGCGTAAAACAACATTTGATCTTGCTAATTAAAATGGTGCACTTTGATCCCTTCAGAAATCTTTAGGTCCCCTCCTCACATCTGTAGATCTCAGCATGAGATAAATGAGCTCATGTCCGCCTCACACATGTGACAACTTGGAGAAAGACATGCAGGGGTCCCCAGAAGTTGGTCTGCCCTCAGCATTGATCTATTCACGACACACAGCTTTTAAAATGAGCTGCATCGATAAAGAATGGACTCCATTGTTGAAAAATATTTTATCAACCAAATTATGTTTGAAGTTATTTTTATTTTCTTTCAGCCCCATCACACACAACCATCTCCATCTGATTTCACTTCTGCTGTAAAAGATTTTAGGAAGATGACAGTTGGTCGACTATGAAATGTAGAATCTATTTTTATTCAAGATCATTGATTTAAGTTTGACAAACTAAAGGAATGTCATGTTCTGTTCGTTTATGGGATTAGTACCTACCCAGTGAGTTCTTCCAGCCTAGAAAATGTTCCAGTTCTCTAGTGATTAAAAATTAAGTTTTGACCTAATTGAATGTGTAGGGAGATTTTAGTCAGAGGAATTTAAAATTCCTGCACCCTGACCAGCTTCCTCTGCATGCCCACTGCTTCCCCAGATCATTTTGTCCCTTCACCCCAGTTAAAAGCTTCCGAGAGCTGACGCGCGTGCTCCGTCCTAAAGCCTTGTCTTTATCATCTTTCTCATTTTCTTAAGCTGCATTTGACAGCTGCATGTGACAGTTGGGAAATTGCTTTCAAAATTGCATCTGGATTTGAGTAGCCGATTTAAATATGAAAGAAAACCACATCTTTTTAAAATTTTAAGCCGAAGGCATTTGCATTCAGTATCTTTTAAATAAGGAATAAAGCGAACAAACAACGACAGAACAGTCCCAGTCTTAAGTAGCTTTCGAGAACATTTTGGGCTAAGGGGAATAGGACATCCTCAAATGCGGTTCCGTATGGTACATAGCTGTACGTTTGATTTGTTGAATTTTGAAATCTAGTTAAGATATATATTTGATGTCATTTTTGCAGAACCCATGTATATGTGGCTTATTAAGTAGAATTAATAATCGTTCAAGACAGAAATGATCAGGTGAGAGATTTTGTGTATTAATGCTAGTAGGGCAAGTGGGGGAATTCCACACATGCATGTCAGTAATGATAATGCCTATGGCTGTTGATATCCATGAGCTAATTTTTAGATATTGCTGGTATGCAGCTTTTTATCTCTGGTGCTTAGCAAAGTGCCAGGCTATGTCTAGTTCTCAGTAAATATTTGTTGAATTGAAATTACATGTCCTGGTTGGAGGGTTTATATTTATTATCTTTAACAGAGAAATAAAAAGACCTTTTCTCCATTTCACTTGACATGCCCCCCTGATTGTCAAGGAATGCAGGAATGGAAAATTTGAGGTTCTAAAATATTTCAGTGAACAACAAAGATAACATTTTAGAAATACTAATAAAATCATTTATAAGAGGCTTTTTCTCAAGAAGCACATGACTACCCTTAACCTCTTCATACATAGACACCTAGAAAAATGAGAAAACAATGCAAGAGACGCTGATAAAATAGACATATGACGATATCATGTATTGTACTTTTTATTCATAAAATATATATGTATATTTTTATCAACATCTTTTACATCATTTACCTATTTTCTTCCTGATGCTCTGGTTTTCCAAACCAAGTATGGTAGAATTATCTAGGTAGTTTTATATGGCAGAATGATAAACATTTTCCCCAGAAGTCAGAACTTCCTATCATTAAAAATTTGCTCTTAAAAGTAGGAGTTATAGAATAGCATTGCCTTTGTATTCAAACTTCCCTTCAGGCGTTATTATTGAATACGATAACAGTAAACATCTCCATCATGGGGCACAGACATAAGTTACATCCTATGCCCAGTGACATAACAGTAAAACTTTGTTCATCCAAATAAATAATAGATAAGAATCATCCGGCAAAGTCATCCACCAGATTCTACTTGTTCCTCAAGGAGAAACATATTTTTCCAGTAGGAGAAATCCCACCTTTATCATTGAAATCAGTGAGGAAAAGTAAATAAATAAAAATTTGAGGTGTGATGGATTTTGCTAGAATTTATTCCCTTAAGTAAGAGTCCTGCCTACAGAGTGATGTGACTGACCAAAAGAATAGACCCACTGAGTAGAAATAGAAAAGCAATTTGGGGGGCGCCTGGGTGGCTCAGTTGGTTAAGCGACTGCCTTCAGCTCAGGTCATGATCCTGCAGTCCCTGGATCGAGTCCCGCATCGGGCTCCCTGCTCGGCAGGGAGTCTGCTTCTCCCTCTGACCCTCCCCCCTCTCATGTGCTCTCTCTCATTCTCTCTCTCTCAAATAAATAAAATCTTAAAAAAAAGAAAGAAAAGCAATTTGGGAAATGTGTTTCTACTCCAAAGTTTTAAATGGCAACTAACGATGTAGAGTCCAGTTCTGCGGACTTTTTAATCTTCCTTTAATTTAACTACAATGAGGTGACTAGACAGGGAATTTTGTGGCTGAAAGGTGCTGGCCCAGGAATCTTGCCTGGTTACTGAGAGAAGTCTAAAGTTATATATTAGGGGAGGAGGGGATCTTACAACATAGTTCTCTAAAAACTATCTTATACTTCCATTCAATGCAAACTGTCTTATTTTGTAAGCAGTCTTGTCACAGTTCCCTTAGAATCTGCCGGTCTCGCTCCCTTTAGCACTTGGGCCTCTGGAGGCATAACCAAAATAGAACAGGGCCCTGCTCTGTCACATTTAACTTCTCAGAATTGCTCCAGCCTTCTTCGTTTTAGGTCCGGGACATGGAATTGGAATTCACTTTGGCTAAGCTGAGATCCTTTATCAGCCTACTTAAAATGAGCATGACTGTGCGTCCCCATTTGCCCCCAGACATCCCCAGTTTATGCCTGTTGTCCCAGTGTGATGATTAATAGTCCTTCTTTTCCATCTTGAAATGTTCTTCCATCGGCAATAGATGATACTGTCCTTATACTTTGAACTGTGAAATCAGATGACTCCAGTAGTCACAAGTCCTTCAAAAACTCATGAAATTTGAACGACTTAGAAGGAAGAAAGGAAGTTGTCAGAACGCGGCAGGTTAATCTCCCGACTGTGAAGGGGAAGGCAGAAATAGCAACCTGCTGGTGTCTTGGAGGAGGATTGACGGCAGATAGCTGAGGCTCTGAAATGGCTTTGAACCTGGAGGTAGACATTTATCTCAACAAACATTTGTGGAGTGCCTGCCGGATGCCCAGTGCCAGGAGGGGGCGCTGGTGATACAGCAGTGAGTGCAGGGCGCTGGCCCTGGCCCCAGGCTGCTGACGGGAGTTGTCCCATCTGGCTCTGTCCAACTTGCATACACAGGTCACGGTCAAACCTTACTTGGTAAAGCAAAGACGTAGGCTGGCTGTTCGTAGTTTGCACACTGAGTTAGTCTCTCTAACCGCATAGCCTTAGCATGCTGCTTTATTGGATCATAAACTCAGTGAGGAAACACCTGGAAGAACTTGAACCTCACGGAATCAGTTATGCGTCTGGCGTGCCCAGCACATGCTGCGCGGGCACCACGCAGTCCCTGCCCAGGGGCTCTCGGAATGTCCACTGTGATGAACACCTGAGAACAGAAACAAACTCATGATTTCCATCCCAAACCATTCAACTGGTCAAGTACTTATAAGAAATCCTGATTTACAGGTTCTATAGAAAAAGCTGGAAGGGTACAGCATTCCCTTTTACCCAGGAATCAAGCCCAAGGAAATACTTGCATGAGTGCAAGCAAATGCATCTGTGATATGCATTATTTGCATTTTATATATAAAACCTGAATAGGGATGATCTATCCAGCCAGTAAACATGAGTTAAGTCTGTATACACTGAGTCTGAAGGTGTTCATAATGTACCGCTGAGTGGAAAAAAAGCAAATTACAAGACAGTATTATCCTGTATGTAGATTTTTTTGAAAAAACCACCAGAGAGGGTATGTTTGTATGTGTGTGTAAGAAAGTCTCAGAAGCTAAATGGCAGGAGGGAACAGAGGGACTGTCATTCTTTCGTGGTAGTATTTGCACAATCGTAACATATTACTTGTATCATTTTTTTAAAGATTTTATTTATTTATTTGACATAGAGCACAAGTAGGGGGAGAGGCAGAGGGAGAGGGAAAAGGAGAAGCAGGCTTCCCGCAGAGCAGGGAGCCCAATGCGGGGCTCGATCCCAGGATCCTGGGGTCATGACCTGAGCCGAAGGCAGACGCTCAACCAACTGAACCACCCAGGCGCCCCGACTTGTATCATTTTAAAAAGGTTTTCATTTAAGAATTTTTTTAATTAAAAAAAAAGAAATCCTGACTGATTTAAAGGTACCTACCCAGGATCTCCCGCTGTTCTGAAAGACAGCCGGTAAACACCAGGAAGTGGGTACCAGAGGCTCCTAAATGGCCAAGGCCGTTGTGACCGGGTCTGTTTTGGAGGAGCACATGGGACTGGGGGACCTAGGCTGAGTATGACAGGTTTGGGCAGGCCAGGAGGTCATGGCCAGGACAGTTGGTCAAGGTGGATGTATGTGGTCCAGGGTCTTGTTGCTAGGGGGCATCAAGCCATCTAGGAGCTGGTGGAGAGTATGTATGTGTTTCAAGCAGTTTGAAGGACAAGGCCTAGGGGTCCAGCTTACTCCTGGTCTCTGTGAATGCAGACAGGTCTCTTCTGAAGCCCATGTATGCATCAGAGAATGAATTCAGCTTCATATCAGACGCTTCTCTGAGATTCTTGATCATTCTAGTCCACAGTTAGTACAGAGATGAAGCTGGTAAGCTGTCCTGGTGGAGCAGGAAATCTCCACCATCTAGTCCAGCAGCTAGGCTAGCCAGCATCTGGTGTTTACCCATGACAGCAGTGAGCAGTAACTGCTGGGAGCTCTGCGTTGTGAGGTGAGATAGAAATCTCTTCGTGAAGCGCAAAAACCAGCCAACGGCATTGCATTGTACTGTGTCCAAATATGCCTCCATAGACTGAGTTGGATTTATGTTCCATGTGCAAATTTGTAGTTCTGAACAACTATATATATGGACTCTCCCATTTCTCAACATTGTAGATAACTGAGATTTAATGTTTGTTGTAGACTAGAAGCCATCTGTTTTCTTTCCAAGTTAGTTCACACAACCAGAAATTCAGATATAACTCTGAAGCCTGTTTGTCTTTTCTTTTTTTTTTTTTTTTCCTGTTGATTTTCAAGAGACCAACTCTTTAATTTTAGGCAGAAGAGGGATGTTGGCTGTGGCCTTGGCTTTTTCTTGCGTGAGTAGAACATTGAGTACCATTATTTTCCCTCTCAACACCAAATGGCTTTCTGAAGGTGCACTGCTTAATTGTCTTTTTCTATTAAAAACACTTTGAGGGGCGCCTGGGTGGCTCAGTTGGTTAAGCGACTGCCTTCAGCTCAGGTCATGATCCTGGAGTCCCTGGATCGAGTCCCGCATCGGGCTCCCTGCTCGGCAGGGAGTCTGCTTCTCCCTCTGACCCTCCCCCCTCTCATGTGCTCTCTCTCATTCTCTCTCTCTCAAATAAATAAATAAAATCTTTAAAAAAGAAAAAGAAAACACTTTGAAGTTCTTCTAGTGTAATTAAGAAAGTTTATTTTTGTCGAATAAAAACAGTAGCAAGTCGATTTTCCTTGAAACTAAGTTACAAAGATTGTTTCGTGTCAAATAGGAGGTATTAGGTCCCGTGAAAAGCGTGAGTCTTTGAGGTTGGTGGGACTCAAATCCAGTGTCTCCCACGGAACAGTGTTGAGGTGGCAGGGAAGAATGAATTGTCTGTGCCCAGCTTCCCTCGTGTGAAACAGGAATTCCAGGAATAATGCCTTCCGCAGAGGGCCATTTGGGGATTGCCTGCGGTCATGTATGTCGAGTCTTAGCGCAGCGCCTTGTTTGCACTTTGAGTACTCAGGACTATTAATTTGTTCCGACTGTTTCTTCAAAGGCGCCGCCATGCTATAGACTTCAGTCTCTGTAAGTCACATTTTAGGAGCCCCCCTACGCCCCTCCCCAAGCCCCCCTTCCTCAAGCCACAGGCTGGCCCTGACCTGAGGGAGGACAGGAGGCAGAGAATCACTCGGATGCCCTCGGGCCCATAGGGAAAGCCGTGGAATATTCGGGAGAGGTCAACGGCTGACAGGGAAAAATGTACATTCGACGTTACCTATTAAAAGGAAGGAGCGTGGGGGCGCCTGGGTGGCTCAGTTGGTTAAGCGACTGCCTTCAGCTCAGGTCATGATCCTGGAGTCCCTGGATCGAGTCCCGCATCGGGCTCCCTGCTCAGCGGGGAGTCTGCTTCTCCCTCTGACCCTCCCCCCTCTCGTGTGCTCTCTCTCTCTCATTCTCTCTCTCTCAAATAAATAAATAAAATCTTAAAAAAATATATTAAAAAAAAAGGAAGGAGTGTGATTTCCACTTTGAAAGATGAAAAATACCATAGCAAACTTGAATTTTCCCTTAAAAGATCACTGCTGACCTTCAGTAACCCTGTCTGGAAGCAATCACTTTTTTCCCCCTTTGGTCTCTACATTGCTCTAGACAACAATTACTTGGGGGGATATTTCATTTCTCATTTTACGTCAGACTTATATAGTTTGTGTGCGTATGTTTATATATTCCTATCTGAGGAGCAAACAGAAGGCATCTTGGATATATTGGATTTGATGACTTCAAGAATCTAAACGGGACCTGGATTGCCTTCTAGGTGGGTCACATTCTGACCTGTTGCCGAAGCCCCGCAAGCCGTTAGTGATCTCCAGTACGGCTGAGGGCATTCCCCGCACGGAGGACACTTGGCAGCAAGCAAGTGATAAAGACGCTTTTTTTGGAAAGCTCCTGAACATTCCTTGTACTCCCCAAGGAAATTCTATTTAAAATTACCACTCTTTATTATACTTAGCTAAAAATATTCATCACATAGCCTCATAAGTGCTCAATTAGGTTGAATATTTATATATACATTAAAACTTAGCCGTGGCTGTATTTATGAAGTGTAAGGGAGCACTAAGTAAATGTCCTCCTCCCCTTACGGGAAGAACCACTCGGCTGTGGAAAACAGTGGTAGGATTGTGCATGTTTGTGCTTGGGGTGGGAATTTTTCTTTCTTTTTTCTTTCTTTCTTTCTTTTTTTAAATGCTGTTGCGCCTTCCTTGTGGAATGCAGACCCAGGGCCCAGAGGGGCAGGGAGCAAGGTTGGAGATAATGAGGGAGCAGAACAAGGGGCAGGTGATGGTGGGAGAGGCCAGGAAGCCTCTGCCAGGAGCCGGGCTCAGTAACTCCCCTTCCCCCCAGGGGGCTGGCGGGGGGCTGGCCAAGAACACCATGTGGATGGACAGGCGGTCCTCGGGAGGACTCACTGGTAGAGCGTAAGCACCCAGTACGATAAAGCCCTGAGGCTGGGGGCTTGAAGCATGAGTGGGGCGCAGGCTATGGATTTAATGTCGGCTGGCAGATGTGTATGTGGTGGTCTTCTCTTTGTATTCTTCTAGAGAGAAACAGCCACTCAGAGGAGGGAAGGAGGTGGTGAGTTGTCTGTGGGAATTCTTATTACTCTCTCTCCCTGCTTTCCAAATAATCGTATTTTAGCTATGATCTCTCTAGTTTGGGGCAAGGAGGTAGTGTGTAATTTTCATTAACAGTTTCCTAACAACCAGGGGTGCCTGGGTGGCTCAGTCGGTTAGACATCAGCCTTCGGCTCAGGTCATGATCCCGGGGTCCTGGGATCGAGTCCCGCATCGGGCTCCCTGCTCAGCAGGAAGCCTGCGTCTCCCTCTCCTTCTGCCGCTCCCCCTGCTTGTGCTCTCTCTCTGTGTCAAATAAATAAATAAAATCTTTTAAAAAAATAGTTTCCCAAAAACCAAAGGTGGGAAGTGGCATTCTATAACAGACGTCACACCCAGGGCCCGGATTTTCACAGGTAGCTGGGGTAGAGTGGGAAGAGCATTGGAAGACTGGGGTTCAAGTCCTGGCCCCGACACCGGCCTTACACCATTATCACACCTGAGCCCATTTCTCATTCACGAGTCTCCCTTAACACCTGTCTTGCCCCACGTTGGGCTCCGTGCTCAGCAGAGTCCACTTCTCTCCCTCTCCCTCTGCCCCTCCCCCCACTCGTGCTCTTTCTTTTTCTCTCTCAATAAAATAAGTAAAAAAAAAATCTTAAAAAAAAAGAATTAGTAAGAAGAGGAAAACTGGTAACTATAAAGAATGAGCACATATTGGTCATCGGTTTGGCTTTAGGTTTTGTTTTATTTGTTCACCCAACAGATAATTGAGTGGCCAGACACTGTGTTGGGTGCTAGAGAAATTAAATGCCATCATCCATTTAGAAGCTCGGAGAGTAATAGTAACAGAAGGCAGGAAAGCATGGAAACCAAATATGTACCCAGTGTGTTGCATGTGACTCCATGGGATCCAGGTCTGGCGGCTAAGAGGAAGTCATCTGAAAGGCTTCATAAGGAAGGTTAGTCTCATGATTTTTGAAGACGGTAGGGGGTGTGATTTCACAGAAAGAAGGCTGTGGGGGGGGCAGGGAAGCAAGCCTCAGAAAACCAAATGAACCTCTTTGGGAGGGTGAACCCTTGTAAAGTCTGACTCCAAGTTTGCTAAGGGGGAAAAAAACAACACAAAAGAAATTGCATAATTTTGAGAAAGGAATGATGTAAATATAATGTGAGTGTGGTTCTATGTGTTTTTTTTTTTTTTTTTACTTTATCCATTAGGAAAGATTAAGGCAGGTCACCTATTAAAGAGTCTCAGTTAAGCTTAAAAGTGAAAACATTTTTTAAGACATGCTGCTTATTAACCCTAGATATGAAAGATTTATAAAAGGCAAAAACTACAAAGATATCCCAGAAAAATCTTGGCTCTGGTTCTGAAAATCTTGAAATAAAATGTTTTCTGGAACATTAATTGGAAGGCAGCTTGCTATCACCAAATTGTTAGTCTGCGGTAGAAACTCAAAACTGCTAACAGATGCCTCCTACAGATTTTTAAAATATGGAATTATTTCAGCCAGCTACCAAACCATTAATCTATGTAACTCTTTAAAACTATGAAATATGCATATCTACATAACTGTTCAACTGAGAAAAAATGTTCCTCTTTGTACTATCTACCGTAAACATCTGATTTCCAAACTGAGCCTGGCTTTGACTAGAATTTAGCTATTTAAATTAACTCAGGAGTTTACCTAAAAAGCAATTTACAGCAAGTTTTTAAAAAATAGTATTTAAATTTTTGTCCTTGACTTCTTTAGTCATTAACTACCTGTGTGACCTTGGGCAGGTTCCTTAGCATGCCTAAGAAATGCCCAGGGTTCCTTTAAGAGCATGCTTCCAGCCTGAGCACTTGAGATTTGTACAATGCACATATAATCTATATATGTTGTTAGAATATTTAGGGAAACTCCCCAACTATTCACATTAGTTAGTTCATGAATTTACTGAGGCATATGGGGCCAGGCCCACTCTATGCCCATTTATATTAATTATATTTGCTCCCATGTTGAGTTAAATAGGGTGGGGGAGGCGAAGAGAAGGCCTTCAGGAGTTAGACTCCACTTCCGGACGCAGCTGCCAGTCAACCCAAAATAGGAGCTCAAGGGGAGACATTAGCATTCACTCCCTGTACCATTGGTGTGGAGAGAGGGGTGACCTAAGTTAATACACACCTGCCACTCCCCACTCCCCACCCCGGGCACCCAATCCAGCTGACCAGGTGCCTCTTCAAAAAATAAACAAATGTATCTTTCTCCTATTTTTATAATAAAAATTTTATAATAAATTCTAATCATGAACCTCCTAATTTTGCAAAACTTCCCTTTTGTAATTTTTTCAAGTTTTGCTAAATATTAAAGAGTGTTCCATTGTGTAGATAATCTATAGATAAAATTGGGTCTCAGAATATGCAGATTCTATTTCTATTATTATTTCTACTTTAAAAATCATGCAAGTAATGCATATAGTAGAAAAAAGTATAAGATAGAGGTTAAGTATGGAAAAAATAAAATCACCTATAGTCCTGAATCTGGGCATATTTTTTTTTTATTCCTAAAAGTATAGAAGATGTTTGTTTGCCATATAGAATACATGAATGTATAGAATAAGACACTGCAAAAAGAGAAAGGTTTTCACTTGAAACTAATATAATATTATGTCAACTATACCTCAAAAAAATAGATCAAAATTAAAAATGCAATTGGAGAAAAGGATGAAATAATATGTATAAACATTAGAAAAGCAGTTGTTAACTCTCTTTAAAAACAAAAAAAAAAGGAAAGGGGGCACCTGGGTGGCGCAAATGGTTAGACGTCCAACTCTTGGTTTCGGCTGGGGTCATGGTCTCAGGGTTGTGGGATCGAGCCCCACGTCGGGCTCCACACTCCACGCAGAGTCCAATTGAGCTTCTCTCCCTCTTCCTCTGCCCCTCCCACTCATGCTCTCTCTCTCTCTAAAAATAAATAAATCTTTAAAAAAATAATAAAATAAATTTAGAACATTTAGAAAAGAAAAACTGTTCAGAGAGTATGAGACCACGTAGGCTGGAGGAAGCATCTGCGTTCCGGTGTCCCCCAGCGCTGCGCTTTTCCCAATCTTGCCAGCACTGGGTTTCTTTGGGCCACAGGCTTCATCTCTCTGAGTCTCGCTGCAAAAATGGGGATACTGATGCCTATGTGTCCAGAGCGCTGATGGCAATTTATGGTGGAGGCCCCGCGGGAAGTAAGTGGGTGGCTGTCATGGTTCCAAAGTGTGTGGGCAAGCGCGATGCTGGCACTGAGCCGCGTGGTGGGCCTGCCACTCGGACTGTGACAGTTTGGGGAAGACAGCTCTCAAAGGGTGCAGGGGTGAATTCAGTGGCTAGACTCTCACAGAGGGAAGCTGACCCAAGAGGGATGATAAAGTCATCCTGCTAATGACTTATCCTGATAAGTCAATCCTGCTAATATATGCAAAGTGAGCCTCATCCTGATGAGAAAGAAACCAGGTCTTTGTGCAGAGGACACTTTGGAGGAGAAGATGCACGGTCCCAGGTGACCGTGAAAGGGTAGAACAACACTGGAAAGTCAGGCAGGGGGCTGCAGGTTGGCTTGAGATGCGCTTCTGTCAAATACTGTAGAAGGAATGGTGTCTCTCCGGTGTGGCTCAAGAGTGGAAACAGTGAGGAAGGCAGAGGCCCACTGCTCGGGGCCGTGGCGGGATCTTAATAGACAAAGCTCAATCTCTACGTTAGAGGGGAAAGTCTACGGTCAGAGGACAACGAGAAGGCCCTAGTTCTTCTGAGTCGCCCTGGCCTTGAAAAATTGCATCCCTGGGAACAAGAAGAATTTATAGGTTGACCTCAAAATTGCTGTAAGACCCAGAAATTGTGGGGAGCAGAAGGGATGCCTATGCTTGGAACGAGGCAGATGTTTTGATTTTCAAGCAAAGAGAAAGGTAGTACCAGTGAACTTGTCATCATTCCCAGCATGATGCTGAAAAGAATTCATTAAAAGTTTTGTCAGCTGTTAAAAAAAGGGGGCTGGGGGATTCTGTGTCCCAAAGGCACTAGCTTCGGTTCACTAAGAACAATTCCTGCCAGAAATAAGATTGCAGCTTTTAAAGAGGGTCATTTGACTGGCAGATGAAAAACGTTCTAGATGCTCTGCGTCAGGATGTGAGTGAGGTGTCTGAGAAAGTCGCTAAAAATGTATTTATGGAAAGGGTGGAGACATAGGGCCTGGATGGTGGTGCAGCCTGGCTGGCTCGTACCGCCCCACTTGGAGCACCTGTTCGTGGACTGGTGTCAACCCTAGAGGTGGGCCTGCTTGAGGATGGCCTCCAGTCTCCTGGTAGAGCCCTGGGGGGAGACCCTCTCGACCCACCGTTGTCGGACAGTGTGGAGCGGAGATCAGAAGCCCAGCCTGGCTCAGAGGGAGAAAAGCAAACCCGACTGGATGCAAAAAGAAGCACCAGGACAAAAATGAGGGGAGCAAGGGACAAGGAAACCTGGGAACAAGGAGGAGCAGGGCTGCCATGGAGGGTCCCCACGAGGAGGTATCCTTGCTGTGGCAGCGAAGTCTTCGCTGAGCGCTCTTATAGACTGGCGCTGGCCCATTTAAAGAGTCCAAATTGGGAAACAGATTTCTTTCTTTCTTTCTTTTCTTTTCTTTTCTTTCTTTCAAGATTTTATTCATTTATTTGAGAGAGAGCGAGAGAAAGAGAGCACAAACAGGGGGAGGGGCAGAGGGAGAGAAAGAAGCCTTCCCCTGCTGAGCAGGGAGCCTGTTGTGGGGCTCGATCCCAGGACCCTGGGATCATGACCTGAGCCGAAGGCAGACACTTAACCCACTGAGCCACCCAGGTGTCTCTGGGAGACAGATTTCTAACCTCAAATTTGCCCTCATCAACTTATTACTGATTTGAATGAGGAAATGGATATCATGCGTGCACATTTTTTTTTTAAAGATTTTATTTACTTATTTGAGAGAGAGAATGAGATAGAGAGCATGAGAGGGGGGAGGGTCAGAGAGAGAGGCAGACTCCCTGCTGAGCAGGGAGCCCGATGTGGGACTCGATCCCGGGACTCCAGGATCATGACCTGAGCCGAAGGCAGTCGCTTAACCAACTGAGCCACCCAGGCGCCCGCATGCGTGCACATTTAATTAAACCAGTAAGTTATGCAAAGGTGGAAGAGAGAACTAAAATCTTGTATAACATTTTATATATCTGTGTCCAGATAACTCAGCTGTTGGCAAGTGTGAGATAAAGCGATCCTGCTTAATAGTAACCCCTGGGACACCTGGGTGGCTCAAAATGCGGTTCAAGCCGAGATGGGTGGTGATCCTTGACAGTGCTGACCTGCTCCACACAGATCAGACCACAGCTGATGTTTTAAATTCAGTTCCAGTTTGCATACATTAAAGGACATGTTTCAAAAGTGTCCCTAGGAGAATGATCCAGGTTTGGGGAAGTCTGTACAAGTCAGATGAGGATGAATATGCTCACCCTGGAGAGTATGTGTGCAGGTTTTCTGGCCCCTGGCTGACAATAAGTGAGGTGCAATAGAAAGATTGGACTTACCTTTGGTGAAACCAGAGGGGTAGATTCAAGCTGCCTCACCCTTGAAGGTGCCCAAAAAGAAATGGAAGCCTCAGGAGAGAGGCCAAACCCCTGGAGAGGCTGCCTGGACAAAGGCCACTTTCAAGGATGGGAGACAAGTTGGGGCTTCATGGAGGCGTCCGTCTGATGACAAGCCCCTTCAGACTTGAGATTCTGTGGTTCTAGTTCTGTCTTCTGTACTTCCGTGTAGTCGTGGTTACGTAAAGCGTCAGGTGTAAGTTCCGAATCATTGCTGTCAAAGATGTGCTATTTGAGATTGTCCCCTTCTCTTTTAGGTGTATAATTCAAAACAAAAAAGTGTGGGTTATCTTGGGAAAAAGGCATCGGTTTCAACCTGGTTCCTTCCATGATCATTACTATCCTGCAGGGAAGAACTTGATGGAAATGAAAGGTAGAGGTAGGACCTAATTTGCATATTTACCCTTCGGGGTACCAGAGAGCGGCGCACATTCTTATCCGTCGAAGCAAGCTGTGGCTTCTTTCTTAATTCTTTTTCTTTTTTTTTTAAGATTTTTATTTATTTATTTGACAGAGAGAGAGATAGCAAGAGTAGGAACACAAGCAGGGGGAGTGGGAGAGGGAGAAGCAGGGAGCCCAATGCAGGGCTCGATCCTAGGACCCCGGGATCATGACCTGAGCTGAAGGCAGGTGCTTCACGACTGAGCCACCCAGGTGCCCCTTTTTCTTAACTCTTAAAAAGAAAACGAGGGCGCCTGGGTGGCTCAGTCGTGAAGCGTCTGCCTTCGGCTCGGGTCATGGTCCTGGGGTCCTGGGATCGAGCCCCGCATCGGGCTCCCTACTTCGCAGGAAGCCTGCTTCTCCCTCTCCCACTCCCCTTGCTTGAGTTCCCTCTCTCGCTGTCTTTCTCTCTGTGTCAAATAAATAAATAAAAAAAACAAAACAAAACGAAACAAACAAAAAAACCCAACCACTTTTTTTTCAGATAGGCAGATTGTTAAGGATAGACATTTTAATATATTTTAAATTTTTAAAAATCTGTTTATTTATTGTTGTAGATATGAAAGGAAGTCCTTCCTTAGAACGTTGGGTGCCAGCCAAAGGCACAATGTCATTAACTACAACTGATAAGTGATGGCAAGTTTCCTGGTGCTGGTTGGTGCTACCGGGACCATGACCCAAGAGCAGATACTTGCCCTTATCCTTTTGAACAGGCGAAGGGATTCAAGAGCCCTGGGAATTTTATTTCCACTGTGTTCCCACGTGGAGACAGCAATCGCCTTGCTGCTCCGAGGAGCACGTTCCTCCTGACTCCGAATGGGCTTGCCAGCAGACACTGAGGGAGAAGTTTTCCTGGTCACAGGTGTACCTTCTAAACACAGTGTGTAAACGGTGTTGACTGTGGGCTTCCCCCAAATATCCTGTGGTTGGGCAGAGTTCTTACAGGAGGCACTGTCTTCATTACTGAGGATGCTGGTTTGCTGTTCTACAGGGCTGGCCCAAAGGCTCGTTGTCATTGATGCTAAGTGGCTCCTGAGGGCTTTGCTTTGAGAATGTCAGGCGACCAGTCCTCCCCTCTCCCTAGTCTCTTTTCCTTTCTCTTGCTCACTCTGTCTCTCTTAATCTCTCTCTGTGTCACAGACACACAGACCCTCTCACTTTTCCATACTCCTCACACTCCCACACATTCTGTCTTCATTTCAAGAAAGCTTTGAAGAGCACCTTGTCTAAAGCAGTGCCCATCCCCAGCCTCCGTGACGGTCTCTCGCGTACTCCACGCTTCTGGCCACTCACTTTCATTCTCTCTCTCCCCGGGCATGTCAGGTGCCTGAGGACAGAGGCTGTGCTTTATTGATCTCTTTGTCTCCAGCTCCTAGAACATCCCAGGCATGTGGTAAGCTCACAGTAATTCTCTGGAGGAGAAAAAGGAGGGAGCTTGTAAAGGGAGCATTCTTACAGTCAGGAATAAGTAGTAAGGAGACACATCCTGAAAAACATCTTCGGTTCTAGATTAACCATGTTACTGTGGGAATGAACATAACCTATTATGTTCGCTACGTGTCCCTGAGGTACCCACGCATCTGACTCCCAAGGAGGGTGCTAAATCAAATGGAGGATGACCAATTAAGTTAAATTTCAGATACATAACGAAATAATTTTTAGTGTAAGTATGCCCCATGCAATTTTGGGGACATACTTATACTAAAAACTATTTCTTGTGTATTTTCATTTGATATATTTGGCAACCCTACCTCAAGTTTCCTGATATATATTGATTTGCCCTATTTTAGGATGTTTCAGTGTTCTTTATGGTGTTCCCAAAAGAAATCACTCCAATGTCAGCCTTGCCCCCAAAATATGGGCCCCACTCAGTAGAGCCATGGTTCATTCAGAACCTTTCTTGAACTGAAATACATATGATGAATGATGTTTATGTATGAATCCCCCTTAACTCCGTCTCCATTTCTCCTACTCAAGAAAACATTGACTATAAGTGATAGTGAGTGTTGTAGGAAAAACCTTGAATCCTTTTGACTTATTATTTAAAATAAATAGTTTTCAGATTTGTCCTTTATGATTGTCACTAAACCTAGAAATGACTTGAGTCACCTCTCTCAGCTAACTGCAGATTGACTTTGAGATTAAGGGTGAGTGGTTAGAATTTAGTGGTAAAAAGTGAGGATTATGGGTTTTATTTCACTTCAGAGACGTATTGCTTTCTTTGCAAGAGAAAAAGTATCTTGGACCCAAGAAGGCCTTTCTAAAGAGAGAGAGAGAGCAGAGTAGGAAGCTTACCTCACTAATAGAAATGCACGCCCCCAAGCATGGATATTGTTAAGAGTCAGTTGACAGTTTCATTTTTACACGTAACAAAACAAAATTGGAATCCATCGAACCCCACTGACAGGGTCATTTAAATAGTTGCAGTTAAAAACCACCACAATAAAGCGGATATCACAATAAAGTGAGTCAAGTTCAGGTTTTTGTCTCCCAGTGCGTATAAAAGTTATGTTTACCCTCTATTGTAGTGTATGAAGTGTGCCAAATAGCATTCTGTTTAAAAAAAAAAAACAGTGTATATACCTTAATTTAAAAATACTTTATTGCTAAAAAATGCTAACCATTCTCCGAGCTCTCAGCAAGTCATAATCACTGATCATAGGTCACAATAACAAATATAATAATAATGAAAAAATTTGAAATATTGTGAGGATTACCTTAAATACGACGCAAAGACATGAAGTGAGCAACTGCTGCTGGAAAATTTGCGCCAATAGAATTTCTTGACGCAGGGTTGCCACAGACCTTCATTCTGTACGGAACGCAGTATCTTTGAAGAGGAATAGAGTGAGGTATGCCAGAATACCTTTTTTGATTTTTATATCCCCCACCATATGTTTAGTTACTTAACTGTAAAAATGGCCTAGGCAGTTTAAGAAATATCAGAGTTACGTCAGTGGACTAAAGCACAATTGAAGCACTGTATGTCCACTGAGATTTTTTTTTTTTTACAATTCTTTTAAGTAATCTCTATGCCCAACATGGGGCTCAAACTCACAACCCCAAGATCAAGAGTTGTATGCTCTACTGACTGAGCCAGCTAAGGGCCCCTCTACAGAGAGAATTTTTAAATGATTACTTTGAAATGTAATTGAGGATTGACATAATTTTTTTTTAAAGAGAGATTGGGAGAGAGAATCCCAAGCAGGCCCCACACCCAGCGCAGAGCCTGCCACGCTGCTCAGTCGCATGACCCTGAGATCATGACCTGAGTGAAAATCAAGAGTCAACCGCTCAACCAACTGAGCCACCCAGGGCACCCTGATATAAAATTTTTTTTAAGATAAATCCTAACATACTACCACATCTAAATTATAGCTTGAGTTTTCATTTCTTTTTCCTACATAAGAAATAAATGAAGAGACATACGATTTCTTCAGCTCCTTTGGTTGTAGTCAAGTATCTATTGTCCATACTTAGGACGTCCCTGAACCATGGTTATGAATGGAGGAAACATCAACAAAACGAGGACAGACTTGGGGTTCAAACATAGGCCCTATGTTGCAGGAGCAGTCCGAGCTGAGAGGGGACTTAGGCTCCAGGAGCAGGTGTGCTCATCTGTGAGGTGAGCTTCATGACGCCTGCTTGAAGGTCAGGAATGGGAGTGAGGTCCTCATTCCCGCCCCACCCCCCCACCCTCCCACCCCGCCACACTGCAGTGATAGGTCTGCAGTCCCACTGTGGGCCCCTTGCCAGGATTTGCCGAGGCTGGCTAAGCTCAAGCAGTCATTTAAGGAAAAGGATAAAGAGTTAAGAGCAAGGTTGTCCAAAGAGGCAGGAGTATTTTCTTTGAATAGCCAGAGAGGACACAGGCTTTTGATTGTGTTTAGTGGCAGGTGGTTGGAAAAGTAAAGAGCAGTTTCTTTTGAAGATATAAAAAGACACCTGAGGGGCCCCTGGCTGGCCCAGTCTGTACAGCATGCGACTTTTGATGTTGGGGTCATGAGTTCGAGCCCCATGTTGGGCATAGAGGTTACTTAAAAAAATTTTTTTGAAAAGACAACTGAATTGCAAGCTTTTAATCAGTTGTCCGTGTCTCAAAATGGATATATTTATCTTGTGGTGTAATACTCTATCATAAATCGCTCAAGTTCTCCTGGGACCTGTTGGAATTTTGTTTCCTTAACTTTCCCTGTCTCCCAGCCAAGCCACGTATGCCAAGAATACGTAGCCCTGTCCTTGCCTTCAATCCAGATTCACCCTGCTTCCTAGCCTTGGGTGTAGACTCTGCTGGCCCATCCTTCTGCTGGACCCCAAGGAGTTTGTTTACTTTAATAGCTAACTTATCAAGCCTATAAAAATGATAAATGTACAAACAGCTGAGAGGGTTTTTTTGGGCCCTGTTTCTCAGTGTATATATGATGGGGGGGCGGGGAGAGGGAGAGACTTAAACAAGAAACTATTTAGAATCACCTTGTGTTCCTGACATTTTTAGAACACCCGACACCAGACACAAGAGGTAACTTCCTCTTGAATTATTATTTATAAAGTGGATCAAGCTTCCCTTTTGTACACATTATAATTTCAGAGAGGGATTCAATTTTCCAAAATACGATGCTGAATGAGAAGCATTAGGCATCGATGAAGAAAATAGCTCCTGGTTTCCTAAGCAGAGAGTTTCATTGTCGGGAATCCCCAGGAGTTTCTGCGTGGCTCAGACAGAGGCTGCCATGGGAGTGGCCTCTCACTGGACTGCTTAAAACCGCTGTAAAACAAGTCTTTCCAAACAGAAGTTGTATATGTTAGATCAGTGGCTTCCAATCTGTATGCCAGGGTCTGTGAGGTAGGAGCAGGCAGGGTCCCACAAGGGACTGGGCAGACCGACTTCTGCCCCAGCTGCCCTGCATTCGTGTGTCCGACACGTTGGACGCTCACAGCTTGGAACTAGGAAACTAATTATGAACTAATGCTTGCATCCCTTAGCGTTCCTGGCTCTAACCTGTATGATGTCAGCTATTCCAAGCCGACTCACGGCATGTAATAATCTATAATTCTGCCAAGGCACAGATGGGAATTAACCTTCACTGCATGGCAAGCGGGCAGCAACGTGTCACTTTGCAGGTGAGCTGTGGCCCAGGTGACACCTGCCATCCAGGTCCCCACCTGGCCTTTTTCTACTCATTGTTGCATACCTGTTTTGGGGGGAAATCGCATACTATCAGGGGATTTGCAATTTGGGGGTCCGGTAACATCTGAGAAGTCTCCTTCTCTGATGTCGCAAGTCTTCTGTGAAAAGGCACAGGACTCTGGACCGCCAGATGGAATGCAAGTGCCATAGGCCAAGCGAGTTATGAGATGTGTTCTGGAATGTTCCATGCCACATCACCTTGTGGGCACATGAGGGAATTCTGTGTGGGAAACAGACACGGTTACACATCCGCTCTCAAACAGTGCAGACGAAGAGATTTTGTTACCCCAAGTCCTGGTCAATGCTTCTGAGAACTATGACTATAGAAAGCAGTTGCAGTCCGTATTTTTTTTTTTAAAGCCATATCCCATTCTATTCTGTGCTTTCACATTTGCCCAAGATAGATGTGCCTGAAACTGTGCTGTTTGTAGAAAAAGAGTATCTACTGGTGGTTCATTCACTTGGGTCATGTTTGGAGTTCTCTGTGAGCTTGTTAAATAAGACACTGTGCCTTCCTGAAAACCATTACTCTGTTTAAAAAAATAAAAAGACATGCAATTCAAGTATAGTGTTTCTCCCTGATGTCAGAGTCACCACTCAGGGTGCCCAGGGGGCCCCGGTGAAAGCCCAGGCTGACAGCTGTTTGCTATGGAGGGGCTGGTCCAAGTCCTCTCCACGCTAAGGTTTAGGTGTAAAGATGACCCCACTTGTTGCATTTACTGCTGCTACATTGTGCTCCTTGCGTGGATGTGGAGCCCTAGTGCCCGTCTTGGTTTGTTGTTGTTGTTTAAGATTTTATTTATTTATTTTAGAGAGAGCGAGCGCATGCACAAGCTGGGAGGGGCAGAGGGGGAGGGAGAAAGAACCTCAAGCTGACTCCACACTGAGCGCCGGATGCAGGGCTCGGTCTCAGGACCAGGAGATCGTGACCTGAGCTGAAACCAAGAGTCAGAAGCCTAACCAACTGAGCCACCCAGCCCCCCCCCCCCCCCCGGTGCTGATCTTAGTTATCTTACATGCACATGAGAGAGAGACTGGGGTATGAAGACAAACACATGCAACTTGGATAACTTATCAAACAGGCGTCAACACGTTTCCTGGTTTCGCCCTTCCAACCGCGCATGAAGGGTAATAGTTTCTCTCCCCCCTTTTTTTTTTCCTTTTAATTTCACTCACTTAACCTTCTGGTAGTTCTTTTAAACAGCAAATTCCTGATTTTAACTCTTTATTCTAGATAAGGAGATAAAGCATACACATAGAAAGGAAGGATCTGATGCAAGCATAGCTGAGTCCACTCTGGGGGGCAGCCCGTGGACATGCTGGGCTGGGTCCCCGGATGTAGTTTTCCTGCCACCTGTCCCTCCGGCCCTGGGGCCTTGCTCCTTCAGGCCTTGCTGTCCTGAGAAACTCCAGTGGTCCTCTTTCCTGGGGTTGCATCCAAGAAAAGTTAGTGGCTTGTCATTTCCTTGACTAAGTCATGTCAATTCTTTGCCACTAATTCAGTTTGCAAATTTGTTTCTGCAGCTATGAAAGAAAGAAAGAGAGAAAGAAAGAGAGAGAGAGAGAGAGAGAAAGAAAGAAAGAAAAAAGAAAAGCCTCTGCTTAGCTGGGTGGCCATATAGTCTCTCCAATTCAGTTGTGATGACAGCTGAGGACACCAGATTGAATTTGCTTTAAGCAAACTGGATATATGAAAATTGAAATTAAAAAAAAGGATGATTGTTCACTTTTCAAAAGGTTCCTTTGCCTTATAAAAAAGATTACAATAGGATTTCTTTTTTTTTTTTAGATTTTATTTATTTACTTATTTATTTGAGAGAGAACGAGCAGTGGGGAGGGGCAGAGGGAGACAGAGAGAGAGAACCAGACTCCTTACTGAGCAGGGAGCCCGATGCGGGGCTCGATCCCAGGACCCTGGGATCATGACCTGAGCCAAAGGCAGACGATTAACCAACTGAGCCACCCAGGCACCCCTACAATAGGATATCTTTAAACACCAACTTTTTCTAGTTCTCTAAAAATGAATTTAATCACTGTCCTGGGTTTCTAGAGTATACCTTATGCATGAAGGTGGCATGCCTATAAAAAATATTAAAAGTCTTTTAAAGTTAATTTAAAATTATTTTTTTAAGATTTTATTTATTTGTCTGAGAGAGAGAGAGAGCACAAGCAGGGGGAGGGAGAAGCAGACTTCCTGCTGAGCAGGGAGCCTGAATCAGAACTCGATCCCAGGACTCTGGGATCATGACCTGAGCCAGAGGCAGACACTTAACCAACTAAGCCACCCAGGCATCCCTAACTTTTAAAAAAATTCTTAAAAATTTGTTATCTGATGGGTTCAAGTTTACTAAATAAATATTAATAGTTTTTGCTCCAGCCTCCTAGAGGAGGAGAGAATACATCGTACTAGTGACCGTTTGAATGTGCCAAATTAAAACCAAGGCCAGTACATCCTGGGACCTGCCCCTCATTAATCGTACAGTGTCTGTTCTTGGCAACCCAAAGTCAACCCTCTTAACCTGTAAGCTAGAAAGAGAGCCAGCTAAAGCAAGCTCCCGTGTAAGATTCATTCGCATTTAGCATCTGCCCTGAGCCTAGAGCCTCCATGCAGCTGAGATGATTTCACTGCCACGGGAACAAGTATCAGGGGGCTGTTTCTTATTCCAGAGGGTCTCGGTGATTGGAGATGTGGCATGTAGATGATTAGACTTGCAGGATGGCACTGAGTATCTTTCACTTCCATTCCCTCCACCCTTCGCCGAGGAGCAGGGCTCCAACAACAGCAGAGACATACCTAGCCTCGGCTTCCCTGGAGCCTCCAGTCTGCTTTCCCACCCTGCAGGCATGCGGTCTGTCTTGAGGTTATAGAGTGGTGCCTTTGATAACGTGCCCTTTTCCTCTTCCGGTCTTCTCTCCCCCTGCCCCCACCCAAGTTCAAAGCTTCAGGCGTCAAAGTGAAGGCTTATCAGGTCCTATGTGAGTTGTTAGCAGAGATCCTTTGTTTTCCTTTTAGCTCAACAAGGGCATACCATGTGAATTTTTTTTTTAAATATAGATGTACTCAGGGTCATGAGTTCAAGCCCTGTGTTGGGCTCCACGATGGGTGTGAAGCCTATTTAAAAAAAAAAATACACACACACACACTGATTCCTAGTTACTTGTGGGGATTCTCTCCTGCCAATAGGAAAGGCCCAGAGAGAGAATGCTGAGAAGTAAGGAGGAAGGAGGTGGGTAGGCTGGTTGTTGCGGTGGGGTGGAGAAGAGAAGGATTCTGACTCCATAATGGCCAGAGTGTGTGGCCGGTAGAATCACTGATGCCCTGATCCATGAGGAAGGTGAGGGGCTTGGTCTGTCACAAAGGAGCTCAGAGTCAAGGATAGGAGGGAGAAGATGCTGATGGGAGCTGAGCTCTCCCAGGCATATGGACCAAGGGAGGCGGGTGGCTGGGCCCTAGCCACTTGAGAAGGCCTCACAGAGGAGGGAGCTGTCAAGTAGAGTGTCTTCGATGGCTGATTAAGCCATCTCAAGGTAGACAAGAGAGGGAACAGCATGCCAGGCAGAGGGAATGAAGCCTTCAGCCTCGCTCCTATAACCTAAGAGTGGATGAGCATCTGTGCTCTGCCCTCTGTTGCCAGGGTTCCCTAAGAACATGGGTGACGGAAGGAAGAATCCATATCCTTCCTGCCTCCTCTGTGATAGACACTTTGCACACAGCGCCTCACTTAGTCCCTACAGTTAGCCTCGCTGGTGGGTATTAATCCCCATTTTACAGTTGTGGAAACGCACAGCAGCCCAAGAATTGCCCACCCTATGAAAAGCAGAATCAGAGATGCAAGCCTGCTGAGTCCGTTCCGGAGCCCACCCTTTAACCGGTATGCTCAACTGCTTCTCCCGTAGACGAGCTCGCTGGGAGGGTTCTGCCACATCCCATGTCTACACCCTTCCACTGGTTCACAGGAGTTTGGATTTCACCACCTACGGAAACAGCTTAGTCTGTGATGGTCCAGAAGTCTCTTATCTTTGGATCATTCAAATGTCTATGTTATATTTGAATCATTCATGCCAAATGGCATAATTTTCCAGGATATAATATCTGAGATATTTGAATTAAATGAGGACAGGACATTCTACGACATACAGTGTTTTGTAGGACAAGAGCTCAGAATGTCATCTAGATTCCCAATCTCTGTGTGCCCTTGGGCAAATGGGAGACCTCTGAGCTTCAGTTTTTTAAAGTTTAGAATGAGAATTTTGTGCCCTGCACTTCCTAAAGTCTCTTTTTGCACTAATATGACCATTCTGTTATGTTGGGATTAAGTATGCACAAAGATTGGGGGTGCCTGGGTGGCTCAGTCGTTAAGCGTCTGCCTTCGGCTCAGATCATGATCCCAGGGTCCTGGGATCGAGCCCCACATCGGGCTCCCTGCTCTGCGGGAAGCCTGCTTCTCCCTCTCTCACTCCCCCTGCTTGTATTCCCTCTCTCGCTGTCTCTCTCTCTCTGTCAAATAAATAAAATTCTTTAAAAAAAAAATTTTTTTTAAGTATGCACAAAAATTATATGCACAGTACATGTGTGGATATGATGTAGGAAAGAAAACGTGATCTCAGTTTAGTAAAGGAGCCCTGGGTATCCCCTGTCTTAGCGATAAACTTCCCTATTAGGGAATAATTGCTTTTATTTTATTTTAATTATTCTTACACTTGGTACTTGGAAAGACTCAACTTCGTACTCTTCTAATCTAATGGGATGTCACTCCACACATTTTAAGTAGGTTTTTAACGACAGAACAACGAAGCATTAGCCAATGATGTTAGAACATGTCTGCACACACTGATACTTTCAGATCTGTGCCAACCATCCTGCTCCCATATGCGCTGGCCAGACGGATCAGCTGGACGAGGCAGATTGGGGTCTGGCATCCATGAATAACTCTGGCACTTTCCTTTTGACGTGGCAGGGCAGGCTGGCTGAGGCTTGGATCTGAAAGTCTGTTTGCAAGGACCTAGTTTTCTTGGTATTTCTCCATCACCTCCTTAGTTAGCCCACTGGTGATGAATCCAGTGCATTCGTGCCGGAACAGATCACACTCTGGGTAGGTTTTCTGTGGCTGGCTTCGTGATCTCATGCCTCCTCCTTTTGGGGAGAACAGGAGAGACAGACGAGGGCAGTGAATTCTGGTCGGTCAGCTTTGCTGACCACTGGTAGCTCTGAGGAGAGTTTTGCTGAGGAAGAAATGAAGGAGATTAATTAAAAAGGGGTCAGAGCCTCTCTCTAGATTCTCTCTCTCAACTGTAATTTAGAAACCATTCTTCAGGCTTTCGGCAGTTTCCAGCCTGCTAATGGGTCATTTGGAAATCAGAACACATTTACTTTAAGGGGGTAAAATGCAGAATAGACCACAAAGCCTTTACGTTGTAATTGAAGTTAAGTTCATTTCTGTTTCTCCATGTAGCTGCCTGTGGTGGGTTCTCTGAGGAGACACTGCCTGGTCCTTACTCCTTCCCTCTTCTGCCACCCCTAGACCTGTAGACCTGGCCACTCTTTCTAGAACGGGGTTTCTGCAAGTAAGAAAGGATATAGCTATTCTGGAAGCAGGTGGCCTCCCCTGCTGTCCTGGTCACCGATGGCCCCTCATCAGAAGTCCCACATGTGGGTCACAATATGGGGTGGCTATTTGCGTGTCTGGTAGCCCAGACATATCTGGGTGTGAAGCATCTGTCAGAGGAAAGGCATAAGATACTTGGGATCAGGCACATTTAGCTTGAAGTCTGTCTCTGACACCTTGTGTCACCTTGGCTAGGTCACTAACCTCTTTGAACCTCAGTTTTCTGGTTTGCAACATGGGATTAATGAAACTCTGTGCTTTGCAGGGCTGTTTGTATTGATGGGGTGAGGCATGTATGTAAGTTACCAGGAGCCAGCAGACCCACCAGTGAGTTTCGGCTGGAGAAGGACACCTCCATGTCCATTTGCCTTAATTATGCCTATTTTATAAAAGAATGACTGCATTTCAAAATTAAGTTGCAGCACATACACAATTAATGGCAACTTGAGCTGCAGAAAACTGGTTCTAGAACTTTACCAATTGCCTTCAGCTATTACTCACCTCCAGGCACTGCTGTGTCTCAGTTTATTTTTTAAAAAAGTCATCTTTTGTGCCATGTTCTCATTGACAAGTGGGGGTTTTGGCCTCCTACTCTTTACAATGAAATTATAGCCATTTTTAAGGAGGAGAGTGAAGCCCACTGGTAACTGCGAACAGAAGGAGCGAGCTCTTGAAGGAGTTTGGAGTAAGCTCCCTGTGAGGAGTGTCTGCTCAGCCGCAGATCCGCAGAGCAGCTGGGTGTCCTTTTTTCGTGACGAGGCTTTAGATGGAGCAGCTTGTGTTGGGCTCTGCACCTCAAGACGGAGCTCCACGGCACGGTTAGACACTTGGGCTGAGTGGTCTGGAATACGCCAGAACGGCACACGCGGGGAATGGGAAGAGCAGGGGCTGTGGGATTAAAGCCACATGGCTTGAGTTCCCACTCTGCTCTTTGCCACGTGACACTGGGCAAGACACTTGTCCACACCTCCATTTCGTCGTGGAGACAGATCTGTTTTGCGAGGCAGGCTTCACAAGGCACTTCGTAGGTGAGGGGTAATGGTAGCACCGAAACTTGGCAGAAGAGATGAATCATAGTAATAAATAATGAATTCGTTGATATCCAGTGTTACTAGCCAGAGACACCGCATGGAGTTACAATCGGGACCTGGTTCTTGTTCCCGCTTGGTGGCTCGGCCACTCGCATCCCCAGGTGACACTGGGCATGTCACCTAAGCCCTCTGATCTCAGCTGCCCCACGTGCAGGCTGGGGTCCCCGTTGTAAGAGCCAGGAAGTTCATAAATGCGAAGGCGCTTTGCTAAGGAAAGCAGTCTCCGGATAGAAGCTCTGGGACCATTTTCTCCACCTCTGAAGTGTTTCTTGCACGAGTACCGGATGGTTACTTTTTAATATCCACCTATTTCGGTCATTTTACATGCTCTGATAGCAAGTGCATCGCGTACCTCGGATATCCACCTCCCCGAAATGCACAGGCATAGAAATACTTGCCAGGATTCCATAAAAGATGTGCTATTCGCTTATTTCAAGTTTGTCAGGACAGAACTATTCTCTTGCTTGGCCACAAAACCCACAGAAATTGAGTCTTTGTTGGTGTGTATGTGCCTGTGTTAGATCATTTTCAGATGTCCCCACCCTACAATTTGAGTAAATTTGTGTCTTTTTCATTTTGTTCCCCAGTGTGGTCTTGGTGCCTTTTACCACACAGATGCTGATTTGCTCTGGACATCAACCCTGTCCTGTTAACAACCTGGCAAATCTCATCCAGATTTAGGGAAACGGCTCTTTAGGTACTTTAGGGTTGTAGCTACTGATAGTGAAGATGAGCTTATTTTCATTGTCGTTTTCTCTTGAGTAGCGTTTAAGTTAGCATTTGAAGGATGAACGCATTACCAAACACTTAGAATAATCCAAAGTCATAGATGACATTTGGTGCCTGTTTTGTTTTGTGTGGATCATTCACACATTTCAGAGTTGTGTCTCCCCTTATGCCAAACACACAGTAGAAAGATGAAAAACTCATTCCGCATTTTTCTTACCACACGTTCCAGCCGGGATGCCCTCAAAAATAAACACAATAATATGATATAATATAAATAAACGGTTGTTTTGGCATCATCTAAGTGTTACCAACCACAGAGGCATAAAGATCAAATCCAAAATGACTGCATATAGTTTTTCAATCGCTGAAACTTACCATTTTGTTACTAATGGGAACCAATTGCCCCAAATTTCCAAATATTTAATTCCTGGTTGTACCTATGGCATCTGTGAAAGTCCCATTAAACTTTTCAGCTCCAGTTCAATATCGTTTGAACAAGGTGTGGTGAGGTAATTTGGCATCATGGTTGCAAGCATCAGTTTAGGGCCAGACCTCCTGAGTCTAGACCCCACCTCTGCAACGTGTACCACGGCAAAGTTACTAGTTATAACTACCTCACTGCGTCCAACTAGTGGAATTTTACGGCTATGGAGTATGTTCTTACAGAATGCTTCCATGCTACTCTACTTTTTAAATGTGTTCTTCAGCTTTGATGTAATTATTTCTTAATTTGAGAAAACCAGCAGGTACCTCCCCTCCGGCACTCACCAAAGACACTTCTTAGATCTTAAGACAGCATAAGATGTAGAAATGTGTATTTTCAGAAGTTTACACCCATATAGCTTAATCACATCCTCACTTAAGATTTTAATCGACTTCACACACTAACAGATATTTTGCCACTTTGAATGTTCAGCTCGTTCAAAACTCCAAGCAGAATGTTAGGACCAGAGCAGCCCAGGTTTAGGTATTTTGTAAGCCTCACCATTGCCAAGGACTGAAATGGTTATACCTGGCTGTGCTCTGTATGGAGCCATGGAGGCAGGACCCCATGGAGCCATGAATGTGGTTGGATTGGCCTTCTTTTTAGAACTCATCCATTGAGGTCTTCTTAGTCTAGAGGTGAAGGAGCGAAGGCCCAGCAAGGTTAGGTGACGTTGTTAGTTACTGGTGGAATCGCATCTGGAGTCTGGGCATGCTGACTTCCAAGACAGGGGTCTCCCCTAAATAATTCCAGCCCGAGGAGAGAGATGAACACTCCATACTCTGGTTCTTCCCGCTGTCCTGGAAGAAGCCATGGGATTTTAGAGCACAGAAATTCATCAAACACTGAAACATTTGCTGTTGTATTGACACCATCTCTTCTTTAGGAATTGTCTTGGAAAAAAAAAAAAAAAAACTAGGAAAAGTTATTCCGTTGACCAGTGATGACCAGTTATTGTTCCTTTTGTCAACAGGCAAGGTGATGAATGAAGTTCTGGCAGCTTCCTGTGTCCCAGGCCTTATAGAAATAAATGAGACGTGCTTCAAAGTTCTAATGTGCATCACATCGGATCTTGTTTAAGGAAGCATTAAAAGGAACCCGCCGTTACCTATTGAGAAGGCTCTGTGCTCTCAGGCATTATTTCTGATTGAATCCAGAGGTTGCAAGCATGCCTCCCTGTATTACCTGTTGGAGCAGGTTTAATTTTATAAATTTGAAACACAAACTCTATGAGTTTCCAGTTCATAATTGTTCTTTTTGAGGATGCACTCAGATGAACAGTATCGCATCTGTAAGAGATATGCACTTCCACAGGACCCGAACTGACTGGACTATAAATGGCAACACACTCCATCTGTAGCATCATCCAGTACCAGTGATGGAAAGGGCAGATTGCAAGGAAACCCTTCGGAGGGGGAAGAAGTCATATGGTGTTGGAACTACAGATTCTTAGGACCATAGTTTTAGTAAACCACGGCTTTTTTCTTGAACACAACATGCTTGGACTGTAGTTCTTGACTGGTGACTTTAATCCATCGTGAGTCATCTCCTGGGACCTCTCAAACATTGAAAGTCTTGAGCTTTCGTTGAAAAAACGATGCAGCTTTGAGAAAACCCAGGGTTCAAGATAGTCTTCCGGGTATTTCATTCCAGCCTTCGGTGTCCTGTTACAACGAACAGCAGGTACCCAGGTGGTAGATGAGAAGCCTAGTGGGAGAGGAAGGAAATGACAATGAACAGGCATATTACATTGTATTGTACACATACTTTATAAGTACATTTCTTATTAGCTTCTTATTCAGGCAGAGATTATAAAAAATTTGCTGCAAGTATCCAGACCAGGATTTTGTGTTTTGGAAATTATCAGTGTTCATAAGACCTGCAGGGAAAAAACAAACGAACAAACAAAAACAATGGCAAAAACGCAAATAAGAGCACTCTTGACACCTAAAAGAATATTTTTATCATTCTTTTCTTTATTTTGGCCCTGTCACAAATTAAAGTACTTGGAATGCGGTAATCTGTGGTCTCTTGAAATCGAATCAATGAGAACCTGACACTTTCACAGAATGCTGTCACTTTGGACATTCATAATAAAAATTGAAACTAATTTTGATTGTTAGTCACTTACTTGGTCTTGGAGCTCAGTGTATCTTCTCTGCATCATCTTTGCCTCGTGGCTGAGCCATTTCTATGGCCCTGTATCTCGACAGCTGCATGCATAGTTTGGGTCTTTCAGTCTCTTGCCCTGAATTGCTGTCAGTTTCTTGATTTGCACAACCACCTTTTGTTATTTGTTGAAAGGCTGAGCTATTTACGAGTGCCAAGGTCCTTTTGATTAGGCCTTCTACAACATGGATCGAAGATGATTTCCTCCTCAGAAATATCACATCTTCACTCTCTTCGGTTTCTGACTATACTGTATTTCTTGTTAAATGGATTATAATATAATTATAACATATTTTGATTCTATTTTCTAGTAAATAAATCAAAAATTGGAGAAGGCTATGGGTAACTTAGCCACAGCTCCAGGCTTTTTTGACTCTCTGCCCAGTGTTTTAGAGTATATTTTTGTGTATTCCACAATATTCTAGTACGAAAGACTTTAAAAGTCCAAAGAAATTCAAACCTGTGAGCCTATTCAGAAAACTCAGACCTTGCTCGGCACTAAATTTGATAGGGAAACAAGAAAAGGTCCCTTTCCTTCTATTCCTTTGTAAGTAAAGCAGCAACGGCAGGTACGCCCCTCAGCTAGCTCCCTGCCCCACCCACCTGCCGCCCCCTCAAAAGGAACAGCCCGGATCTGGGGATTCATTTGGCCATTCCAGTGCATGGATAAGCAAATGATTTTGGAATTCTTAAATCAGAGAAAGAAGAAAAATAAATAGAAGACTCTAGGGGTCTTTTCTGTGGATGGGGTGCGAGAAGAAAAAGTAGGAGTGAACAAACTTAAGAATAGGATCATTCCTTCAGAACTGAGTTCACGGGCAGTCCTGGCGGTTCCCCGGAGGTGTCCGACCAAGGCAATCCTTCTAACCTACCAGGAGGCACCATAATGAGGGCAGAAGGTGAAGCTTTTGTTCCCTGGATGAATTCCCTTTTCCAAAGTCTCTATCACCCTCTGCCTGAGCATCTGGGCAAAGCTCTCTTTGTGAATCAGCGTGAATATTTAACAGTCCACCCTCCCTCCCTTCCTTCAGTCTGCAGCAAAGGAACGCTTTCCAAAAAAAAAAAAAAAAAAATCTTGAGCTAGATTTTAAAATATTATTAGGTGACTTTGACAAACTGAAGCTATTTGGTGTTTACACAATTAGAAAAAATCGTCAATGTGGGTTGTTTGGTTTATACGTAAAGGCTGGCCTCCTGCTCGAATACCGAGATCTCATTCAAATGAGATGGTCTCAAGCAATTCCTTTGCGGTTAATAAATTCTTCAGAGAGGAAGAAAACCTGGAACATCTGCTTCAGGACGGTCTCTGCTCAGAAACTGCACATAGATGATTACTTTTATCGCAAGCAATTTGTGTTTTAAATGATTTAAGAAGGGCGCCTGGGTGGCTCAGTTGGTTAAGCGACTGCTTTTGGCTCAGGTCATGATCCTGGAGTCCCTGGATCGAGTCCCACATCAGGCCCCCTGCTTGGCAGGGAGCCTGCTTCTCCCTCTGACCCTCCCCCCTCTCATGTGCTCTCTGTCTCTCTCATTCTCTCTGTCTCAAATAAATAAATAAAATCTTTTAAAAAAATAAAAATAAAAAAATAAAATAAATGATTTAAGGATACAAGCAGTTAAGAAAGTGGTTGAGTTTGATGCTTTAGAAGAAAGCTTCTTTCCATTCATTATTAGTAATTTTCCTAAATCCACTATTTCTTGGTCCAGTTTTTTTAAATTGGGGAATATTCCACACTATCGTGGCTGGCATCAAATCACATAATTTTTGTGGCTGGGCTTTCAGAGGCCTGCTTAAGGATTACCAGGAGAGGAGCCTCCGCTGTGTTTAGACTGGGTCATATTTATTTTTTTTATAGATACTTACGGTACCTTTTAGTATCTGTGAGAAACCTTATGTTTACTTCTCTTATTTCTTCTCTGAGACACAAATCTCTTTCAAAGCATTTTTTTTAAGTTTTATTTATTTATTTTAGAGAGAGAGAGAGAGAAAAAAAACATGGGGGAAGGGGAGAGGGAGAGAGTCTGAAGCCGACTCCCCCCTGAGTGCAGAGCCCAACACACAGGGCTCCCCTTTCAAGACCCTGAGATCATGACCTGAGCCTAAACCAAGAGTCTGACTCTTAACTGACTGAGCCACCCAGGTGCCCCTCAAAGCATTTTTTAAAAATCTCATAGAAAAAGACTTTACCTGTGGGCTCTAAGGAAGTAAAATAAAGCTCATTTTCACACATTCTTATGTTACTGCAAAAATAAACATGAAATGACTCTTATTAGAGACAGCTTAGGAAAGGATATAAACTAGAAAAAAATGTATATACATGATATTATCTAAACTTTTTTTATATACAAGCTCAAACACCGTGCTCAAATATATTTTCTAAAAAGATATTATATACAATATTAATACAAATTTTAAAACCCACCAAAGGATCCATATTTCTAGAAATAAACGTGGCTTTCAGATGGCTGAAACTATCAGGATGCACAGTTGGGAAGGACCTTGAAGGCACCTTTTGTAAATTTTGCCTGGGTGATTCACGGATGAGGGCAAGACTGTTAGTGAATAGAAGTAATTGCTATTCAGAAGATTTAAAAAAAATTTCTAATGAAGACTGAGCCAAATTCTTATTATATGACCTTAAAGGACCCTTTGTGAAGAGTTGCATTCATAATTAAAAGTCCACGCCCCCCCCCCCATGTTGAGCAAGTTGAGAGCCATGGCTAACAGATATCCATGGGCACCTCCCTCTCTCTCATGACATCGTTCCCATCCTTTTATTATTGACAAAAAAAGGGAAAAAGGCCGATGAAAAGAAAGTCATTTTTGCCAGAAATGTCCATGTTGTAAGAGTTGTTTTGCCTGTGTAGACATAAGCACACGGACATGCGCACACTTCATGGGGCTGGAGGCCATAGCAGGGTGACCGGAATCCACGCAGGTCACAGAGAAGCCTAACTTCCAAAGACATGGCCAGCTGGGGAGACCACGGGGAAGGAGAGGACAGCCTGGGCTTCTGCCACAAGAGCCCAGGAGCTCCTGCCCAGAAAGGGATCAGCAGCCCCAGGTCATCTGTGCGGGAGGCCTGGCCACAGCTGAGGCCCCATCTCTTTCACACCCTCTGACTCCAGCCCCTGAGTCTGGCTTTTTATTAGAATGTTGTGCTTTTGTCTTCAAATACCAATATTCCTTTGTGCATCCAATACATACTTATTTAGTACTTACTAAATGCCGGGCGCTGTGTGGCGATCAGGGGTGGGGCAAGGACTTAAATAATGTCTGTGCGGTATCATCAGGATCTGCATGTTGACAAGGAAGACAAATGTGTGTCATATATTAAACATAAGATGAATGCAAAAGAGTTCACATAGGCAGATAGAAACCACGTTTCCCTAAAAATGACTAGTTAATTAGCTCAACTTTCCACTACAGAAAAGAGAAAATAGTTCTGTTTCTCTTTTTTTGCTATTTTCTAGCCAGGAACAAGTTTATCATTTATTTGGTTTTCAGAATCTTAGGATTATATTTACGTGTATTAGTGAACCACTCTTACGCAAAAGTATAGTATTTCCAAGGACTTACCTGATTTTCAGTGGCCTAGCAGCAATATTCCTTGGGGCAAGGTTTCGCCAATATGTTCTTAGTGGGCATCCTTTAAGCAGATTCAAAACAGGACCCCCTCTTTTTCTAAATCCCTAAACATTATCAAGGAAACAAGTACCACCATCCATGAATGCTGCAGTGAACTCAGCAGAAGTGACAAGCTTCAAATGTAGTGAGTGGAAAGAAAAACTCAAACTACTCTCAAGCACAATGACCTTGACTTCACAATCTTTGGAAAATTTTAAATAGGACACCAGATGCTATTTCTCCTATCAAACCAATAGAATTCAGAGTTTCTTGCAAGATCTCTCTTATATTAAAAAAAATGACATTTAATGGAACAAGGATAGTCTATAATGAGACAGTGGGAAGGAATACATAGAAAGTTACTCTTGGCCCACATTTTTTCTGAAGTGAGTTTGAATCTCCTGGGTTCATCTTAGCAGTTCACAAACAACAAGGTAGGTTTCCCCAGATCCTTGTAACGGTAAACTGATGAACCCTAGAGGGAGGGTTGACTCAGTGTTTTTTGCCTAGTTATATCATGCTTAGATATATTACCATGAAATATAAAAGAGGAAAACAAAACCAATCGAAAACCAGTGACTTGTGGATGTCATTCATCATTGGCTTGTATCTTTATCTGAAGCAGAAAGATCCATCAGCTCTAAGTACAGGAATTTACCTAACTGGAATATAAGACTTGTGATATGTAGATTTGCTTTGGAAATTCAAATGTTTCCATTCAGTGATGAACACTAGGCCCATGCGGACAATGCACATTACTTAACATAAAGCAAAGTGTTAACTAGAATAAGTGTTGGACCACTACTAAATCATTTGCTAATTATCCTTTCTTGGACTTTAGCCAAGACGAAGTAGTAATGTTCCATTTAGCCAAAATTCTACCTGCACTCCAACTAAAAGCAGTAACTCTTCAGCGCCCTTGACCATCAAAATTTTCAAATTAAATTTTCACAAGATAACATCACAATAAACTCTTATGCCTAGCATAGTAGAGGATTGAGGCTTCTTCAACCAACTTCCAGTTTTTAAGGAATTTAAATATATTTCTTAAAGGCTCGAAAACAAGTGCTCTACTGGATCTAACCCCACCAGTCTTTGCTGTTGCAAAAGGCCCTCAGAAGACTCCCCCGTGCTGCCCTGGAGGTAGGCACCACGGAGCCTGGTGCCTAAAGAACCAGCTTCTGGGCCACCTGGGTGGCTCAGTCGTTAAGCGTCTGCCTTCGGCTCAGGTCATGATTCCAGGGTCCTGGGATCGAGCCCCGCATCGGGCTTCCTGCTCTGCGGGAAGCCTGCTTCTCCCTCTCCCACTCCCTCTGCTTGTGTTCCCTCTCTCGCTGTCTCTATCTGTCAAATAAATAAAATCTTTAAAAAAAAAAAAAAAAACCAGCTTCTATCTATTATAGACACGAACCAAATAGCCGCTCTCTCCCCAAGAGCAGGGCAGAGAGGAACCCCACTTAATAGAAGCACTGTGCTCAGTGGGTTTCAGTTCATCCCTTAAACAGCGAGTTGCTAAAACCAGTACCCCATTTGAGTTGTCTACACTTGCATCAGGGAAGCTTCTTCTCATCCGATTTCTTCCATTGCCCATAGAGAAAACAGACTCTCACTCATGTGCATTTCTTCAGCTACTCTTAGCTCATTCTTCAGTTTGCCTCTTTTTCATTCCTTTCTCTTGATTTGCACTTGGGTTATTTGCTAAGTGCTTGCAGTTGAAGATGCTTCCAGGCCCTTCACAGTGGTTCCCAAACTGGTCTGCACATTAGAATCATCTGGCCAGCTTGAAAAAAAAAAAAATACTGATGTGTATGTCCCTTCCCTAAAGACTGTGATTTCTGGGGGTGTCCTGGGCATTGGGAGTTTTTAAAAGATCCCTGGGGGGATCCTAAGGTGCAGACGAGTTTGGGAACTGCTGGGCTAGAGGAAAGAAAGGAAAGGTTCGGTAAGCCCAGTCCTGCATCCCAGCTCTGCCTCCTGTTAGTTGTGTGATAGGGGGCAAGTTATTTAACCCTGGTTAAACCAGGAACCCTGGTTTCCTCATCTGTAGAGTGGAGGTAATCATGCTGGCGGTTTTCTCGTCTGCATAGGGAACATACCGTTTACATTAACTGATTAGTGACAGCGTGTGTAATGCCCTTGGCACAGGAAATGGTGGCTGGCATTTATCCCCAGGGCAGAATCAAGTTTAATCCATTCCCAAGACTTGGACACACACCGCGGATGATGAAGTGCTGTCAGCTTAATGAAAGTGAAAATGAGTAGGATGACAGCCAGGCTGGCTGCCACATGGGAGGCTTTCCCCTCCAACCCCCGACAATTGAATTGTTCATCTATTGCTAGCCTGTTGGAAAGAATGAAAGAACCTTATACTCAGAGATAAGGCTATTGTGTTCATCTGTTTTCCCAGGATGGGGTGAGTCTGCCCAGGGCTTTGGGAATAGGATCTGCCTGGCAGATCAATCAGAGAAAATCTGGAAAGTGGACACCTTTGAAAAGCCAGCTTGACTCCATGAGTCGGTAGCACATTTGCTGATGGCCCTTGGCCACAGTCCGAGGTACATCCATAAGGATAGATGTGAAGGCAAGTAGGGGTGGGGCTGTCATAGGCTCCCCACTCCTCACCTATCCTAGGCCCTCCCCCATTAGAGTCTGCCACCTGATTATATTTTTAATCTAATAAGTCTCCTCTCCTCCAATCGTTCTCATTTATTGCTTTGTATTCATGTGAAATAAGCAAAAATTAACTTCATTTATTTTTTTTAAAGATTTTATTTATTTATTTGAGAGAGAGAGAGAACATGATGGGGGCACAGAGGGAGAAGCAGACCCCCGCTGAGCAGGGAGCCCAATGCAGGGCTGGATCCCAGGACCCCGAGATCATGACCTGAGCCAAAGGCAGACGTTTAACTGACTGAGCCACCCAGGTGCCCTGCAAAAATTAACTTCATTTCAAAAAAGAACCACAAACATCATGCCTGTTGGGATGATGGTGGTTCCTGCAAGTTGACTTTGGGGGAGGAGAGAAAGTCTATCTCATCTTGCCTCGTGTGACCCCGGGGAAGTGTCTTTGGCGGAGGAGAGGGGAGGTTAGTGGTGTGCGTGCCCTCAGGATAGAATCCTAGAAAGGTGGAGTGTCAGAGCTGAAAGGAACCTGAATAATCACCCGAACCACGGGGGTTCCTAACTGTGAACACGTGCAAATTATATGCAAGATCGTAGGCGTATTGAAATGTTTCTTTGACGAGGGCACAGAGCTTGGTAATCCTCCAATACTTAAAGACAGAATTTATTAGTAAGGAAACCGGGACAAAGGAAGCTTGCAAGCCACACGGGCAGTTAGGAGCCCAGTGGGGACAGAGTTCAGGCAGCCACCCTGGGCTGCACCCCTAGCCCCCAGCTCCACAGCTGGAGCAGCAATGGCGGGGAGGGGCTGTTTAAACCACAGGCTCAGCTCATCCACCCTAGATCGCAGCCCGAGTCCGACCGAGCTGACGGGGGGCACAAGGCAGCCCCCCTCTCCCTTTAACTGAGGACGCCGTGTCCCCTGAAGGCACTAGGAAGAAGGGAGAAGTGTGTAGCTGTGGAAAATTCTCATTATTTTGCCCTGCGAGGAAGAATCGGTCTGGCTCAGGGTCCTAGCAGGGATCTGGGCGGCTCTAAAAGCTTTCAGGCCACTCACTGTGCAAAGTAGGTGTCTTAGTGCGGGTTGCTGTAACAGAATGCCATCAGCTGAGTGGCTTATGAACCACAGACATGGATGTCTCAGTTCTGGAGCCTGGAAAGTCCAAGATCAAGGCGCTGGTAGATGTGGGGTCTGGTAAGGGCCAACTTCTCACTGCGTCCACCTCCCTTGGGGGAAGGGAGCCGGCGGCGGCTCTCTGGGGTCTCTGTGTATAAAGGCACTAATCTCATTCCCAAGGGCTCTGTCCTCCCATCCTGACCACCTCCCAAAGGCCTTCAGATACCATCACATGGGGGATTAGGTTTTCAATTTATGAATTTAGTGGGGGAGGGGAGACACAAACATTGTCTAGAACATTAGGCAAAGGCCTAGAGGAAGAAGGATGGTTTTTCTTTTTCTTTCTTTTTTTTTTTAAAGATTTTATTTATTTATTTGACAGAGAGAGAGATAGCGAGAGCAGGAACACAAGCAGGAGGAGTGGGAGAGGGAGAAGCAGGCTTCCTGCCGAGCAGGGAGCCCGATGTGGGACTCGATCCCAGGACCCTGGGATCATGACCTGAGCCGAAGGCAGACGCTTAACGACTGAGCCACCCAGGTGCCCCTCTTTTTCTTTCTTTTATGTGATTTAGTTTTCGCTTGGGCTCCTTGGCCACAGAGAGGCCTGGCAGGATGAAAGATTTTGACAACCGTCTCTCTTAAACCCTGACGCCAACAGGACCACCTTAACAATGAGAGAGAAAACATAACCATGTACGACTCGCTTGTTGTGGTTGAGCTGGAGGTGGTGGGAGTTCGTGGGGTCCACTGAGAGCACTTTATGGGAAAAGCTTAGAGGGACATCCACCCCCATCCGCCCTCCCCAGGAGAGGGTACGATCTAGTGCCGAGCAGCTCAGGCTCCCAAATCAACATGCGTGCTCCACCGCGTGCTGCCATCTAACTGTGGCCTCCTTGAGCCTTAGTTTCCCCCACCATAAAATGGGGACAGCTGTGCCTGCTTAGTGGGATTGTTTGAGGACAAAATGAGAAAATGATTGAAAGTAGTTTCTGGGTCTAACAGATCCCACCTGTGCTGTGTTGAATGCATTCTGCATTGTGAAATCATGTCACTTTAAATTACAGTTAATGTCGGGGGCGCCTGGGTGGCTCAGTTGGCTAAGCGACTGCCTTCAGCTCAGGTCATGATCCTGGAGTCCCTGGATCGAGTCCCACATCGGGCTCCCTGCTCGGCGGGGAGCCTGCTTCTCCCTCTGACCCTCCCCCATCTCATGTGCTCTCCCTCATTCTCTCTCTCTCAAATAAATAAATAAAATCTTTAGAGGAAAAAAAAAGCCAAGAGGAAGATAAGGCGGCATCTTAAAAAAAAAAAAATTACAGTTAATGTCATTAGGAAGGAGGGCATCAGGCCTGATCATTCAAGTCCTGAGTCGCAGATGAAAATAAAAGATCTTGAATGATCGCCTTTCCTTTACCTTTCACATTGGCTGCTGTGTCATATGACTGACTTCCAACTTTTCTTGATTTGTTTTTTACTTACTCAAGTAAGGAAGGAATACATTCTTGTTCTAAATGATCCTAACAAGCACAGAAGTTTATGGAGTAAAAGGTGACTCATCCATGTTTTTCTAGAACAGCTACTAGTAAACTTTCTAGGTAGACCGCTCTGGCAGAGCCCCGCATGTGGCAAAGCCTCGAAAATGTCTTTGATGTGCACTTGGATTTTTTACCTGCCGATTGACCTCACCTAATATCACGGTTTTCTTGTGACAAGGGTTTGAGGAATTTTTCATTCCAGGAAATAGCATTTCAACAGAGGTGTTTTCTCCTTCAGAAACTGTCCTAGGGGCTCTGGCATCGTTGGGCACAAGCGGCTGACTTCGGCAGGAAAAGACATGGAAGGAAGGGGAGGGGAGATAGAGACTATTCTGGGGGGGTGGAGTTTCATCAGGAAGGCAGAGAATTTGGCGCTACTGTTGCTGGAGACCCGTAGACCATTGAGGGTGTGGTACTGGGGACCAAGGCCAGGCTGACCCCAGAGAGGGCAGGCCTGCTGCTAGCACAGCCTGTGCCTTTCTGCTAATTACAGAAGGGGTCCTCTTTGCTCCCAGGGTACGCAGCATGGCAAGAGGAGCAGCACAGCTGGGTTTCAGCTCCTGCTCACCCCCCTCACAGGTGCACTTGTGCAGTGTGCAACTTGTACAACCATGCTCAGCAGCCCCACTTCAGCCATTCCACCCCAGCCAGGAAGAACAAGGATAATACCAAAAAGCCAGGATCCTGCTCACTTATGCCCAGTTTTTGGATGCGTGGTGAGATGGAGGAGAAGGTACTAGGGAGACAGAGAGGTTAAGGGCATTCCTTTTCAGGTTGTGGAAAGCATCTCCTTCACGTTTATCCAGGGCTCTGTGGGTGTTCTCAACTTCTCCAATCCCTCTCTCCCCTCCCTACTACTGTTCTTTCAAATTCTTCCCCAAGACAGGATCTATTCACTTCCTCATTCAAAGGCTTTGCCCTTCCTACCCTAACCCCTAGAAGTGTGACATTGCTTCCAAGAGCCACAGAGTGACCTCTCCATGGGTGGGGTTGGAAGAGGCTTGTCTAGAGCCTGGCACAGGGGAATACCAAATCTCAGGTCATGGACGCCCAGCCTCCTGTTGGGTGGCCTCTGGAATGTGAGAAATAAATGCAGATGAGGAAGGGAGTTTGGGTGCCTCTCGGAGCACCCCTCTCTCTCCATGTCGTGCTCTACATGCACCATGTGTTAGTTTCCCAGGGCTGCTCTGTTCTCACACACTACCCACTCTTCTCTCTGCATCTTCTCCCCTTCTGTCTCTTATAAGGACACTTGCTGTTAGATTTAGAGCCCACCTGGATAATCCAGGATGATCCTATCTAGAAATCATAAAGTACATCTGCAAAGACCCTTTTTCCAAATAAGGTCACATTCACAGGTTTCAGAGGTGAGGACATGAACTTATCTTTTGGGGGCCACCATTCAGCCCACTACGTGCCATAATCCCAAGCCTGAAATATGTCCTAATGTAATTTTCTCTTTTTTCCTTGGGGTCCGCCAATGCCTTCATGGCAGCCCTGAGTAGAATATGAAGGATTCTGGAATCTTACTTGAACAATGCTAGGACACTGTTGACTACGAAACAGAATTCCATATAAGGGTCCAAGCTCATGCCCAAGATGTGTACTTAGGAAAGACCCAAAGATCCTTAAATCTGTGCTTTTCTCTTTACTTTCATCATGTTTCCTAATCCAAACAACCATCCTCTCTTCCCTGAATTATTACAATACCTTCCTCACGGGCCTCCTTCAGTTTCTCTTCCACACCACAAAGGGACCGTTCTAGAATGTAAATCTCATACCGCAAATACACATCACACATGGAGATACCCACACACCTGTTCCCATTGCTCTTGAGAATAAACCCAAATCCCCAAAGAGACCCGCTCAGGCCTGTGGTGATCTGGCTCTGTCCACCTGTCCAGCCTTGCCTTCCATACAACCCCTGGCTCTCAGACCTCAAGCCACACTGGTGTGCTCTGGGTCTGGTGGGAGATGCCCTGGCCTGAGGGCTGTTTCCAGGCTTTGGAATAGTTCTATTTTGAAGGCTCTCAGTTCATAACATATCACACATATTAGAATGCATCCACCTGCCTCATTAAATATTTTCTGGTGCAAAGATATTTTAAAGGTTTTCATATTTCAGCCTTTAAAATTATTTGAGTGAGTCCTTTAAGAGGACAACCTCCGTGTGCTTGAGAAGTCTTACAAAGGGAGATCATCTCAACTTGCGTGTATTTAAAAAAATGCAGTAAAATATTTATGACTGCTAAATTCTAACCCAAAAGGTGACAAGATGTTTTGTTCTGTTTGCATTTTATTAAACAGTAATTTCAACTTTGTAGGGTTCTTTTTTTCATATCTTGAGGATAGCACATTGTTTTCACATCTCATAGCTGTCAGGCAGTTAGTACCGAGATCATGAGGATGTTGGTGTAGTCAGAGAGTGCCTGATATTTAGTCCCAAATATACTTATTACTCATGTCACTTGTTGGCACCTCAGGGTCTGTGTTGCTCAAGGAAACGACAGGAGCCTCGGGAGCCTGTTCAGCTCTTGATTTGTAATCTGGACTCTAGCCCCCTAAAAAAATAAGGCTCAATCATAGACCAGATTGGTCATTCGGACTGTTTCTAGAAAGAAGACAAGACTTAGAAGTGATTTGGTCAGGTCATCGTCTTATCAAACTTTGAATGTCCCACTGAGAGCATCCTGCTCGTTCCTCTGAGTTTGGCCTGCTGGTCATCCCCTGCGGAAGCTGGTATCGTGTGCTCTCTGCGTCTCGTTCATTCTAGAAACATTTGTCAAGTTCCTACTAGGCAAAGAACTCTGCCTGCTATGGAAGAAAAGGAAAAGCTGAATGAGGCACAGACAGCTGGAGATGACTGGGAGGACCAACGTGACACTTCTACTAGGGAAGATGAAATCGGTGGTTTAATAGGGAACAAGAACGTGCTGTACCACACACAGAGGAGTCAGTATTTCAAAGGCAGAGGAGAGGGATGGAGAGCTGTCATTCAAGCTGAGCTTTGCGGATGGATAGGGGTAGAATGGGGTCCCCAGGTAAGGAAACCCCAGGGCAAAAGCAGGGAGAGGGGGACAGGCAGAGCAGGGAGCTGTAAGGAGCCCTGGGTGAGAGGGCAGAGTCCACGTGTGGAGTCAGAGGACTTGTGGTCTGAGCACATACCAAGGAGCATGACACTCTATACCTTCTGTCTTCTCTGCCCACCTGGAGGGCAGCATTTTGTTTAAGATTTCAACGAAGGTATCGAGTCATTTAAAAGGTCATATCTAGGGGCGCCTGGGTGGCTCAGTTGGTTAAGCATCCCATTCTTGGTTTGGGCTCAGTCATGATCTCAGGGTCATGGGATCGAGCCTGGAGTTGGGCTCTGCGCTCAGTGTGCAGTCTGTTCCAGACTCTCTCCCTCTGGCCCTCTCCCTGCCCCTTGCAAACTCTCTCTCTCTAAAATAAATAAATCTTAAAAGGAAAAAGATCATGTCTAATATAGGGCAGGCACCGTCTGGTACCAGAACTGTAACAACGTGCAGAACAAAGTCTCTGATTTCATAGAGCTTTTACTCTAGTGGGAAGAGACACATTGATATGATCTCCTGGATGGTTATAGGTGCCACAGAGAGAATGGAGTAGGGTAAGGAAGGAATGGAAAAGGGGCAGGGAAGCCATGGCTCATACTTTTTGTGCAGTGGTCAGGGAGGATGTCACTGATGAGGTGACATTGGTTTGATTAGAGATCAGAAGGCTGTAGGAAGTAAGCCAGGGTTGATTAATGGAAAAAGTTAAAGGAGGGGCGCCTGGCTGGCTCAGTCAATTGGAGAATGCCGCTCTTGATCTTGTGGTTGTAGGTTCGACTCCCATGTTGAGCATAGAGATTACTTAAAAATAAGATCTTTAAAAAAAAAAAAAAAAACAAAGGCAGAAAAAATTAAAGGAAAATGAGTGACGTTTGCTGCTTGACACGATGTGTCTGTTTCCGTGGCTTACGGTGTGCTGGCCTTCTTCCCCCGGCGCCCCGAGAACATCACAAATCCAGAGTTGAGCTTCGCCGGGAGGCTGTGCTGAGCCCGCCAGAGGGGCCCACTCAGGACACAGGCATCTCTGGGCACGCTGCAGCTGTCTGTGAGTGAGCGGGTGGGAGTCCTGACTTCAGCGTCATCCAGATGTGGTCTCGGCCCCATCTCCACCCAGGACGAGCTCTGGGACGCCGGACACGGGAGTGAACCTCGCTGAGCGTGTTTTCCCTCCGCTGACGCGGAGATCAGTCAGGTGGACCCGTAGGAGGCCCGCCGCGCGGCGCCTCCCACCAAGCACGTTTGCAGTGCACGTGGCCAGTAGCCGCAGGGACACTGGTGTCCTCGTTCGGGTCCCGCCCCCACTCCCGGCGCTCTAGGGCCTCTTTCCTGGAACAGCGCAAGGACAAAATAGGAGCCTGATCCTGGTAATCCATCCACAGTAAGGGCTCCATAAGTATTTGATGGCGAAGCGAATCATTGACTGTAATGCAGCTGGAAGGGGCTAGAGTGGAGCAAGTTGTCCAGTAGAGGGAAATGTCTCATCAAATATCCGGAAATGAATTTCTTGTCAAATCTGTTTCGCGAAACTCGTCGTTGCTTTCAAATCCCGTTTTTATAATAATTAGAGTAGCATTGGGCGCCTGGGTGGCTCAGTTGGTTAAGCGACTGCCTTTGGCTCAGGTCATGATCCTGGAGTCCCGGGATCGAGTCCCGCATGGGGCTCCCTGCTCAGCGGGGAGTCTGCTTCTCCCTCTCCCTCTCCCCCTCCCCCATCTTGTGCTCTTTCTCTCTCTCTCATTCTCTCTCTCAAATGAATAAATAAAATCTTAAAAAAAAAATAATTAGAGTAGCATTAAAGAGATCAAGGATTATCTTTTTTTTTTTTTTAACAGTAGCTCTGGGTTTTGGTAGTGAAATGTGCCTTGCTTGTAGGGTCTAGCGTATTTAACCCAAATACACAATGTGGCAGAAGTGGGGAGGCAAGTGACAAAGTGCCTCTTTCCAACTGACAGCCTTCAGTCCCCCGTGTCCCCGCCACTGGCCTGAGTGGGGAGCTGTGAGGCAGAACCATCAACCTCAACAGAGACCAGTATCTTGCAGAAGTAGATTCAAGGGTAGAGGTCACCAGTACTGGGACTTTCCTATGAAAGGATGCACCCCTCTCACCCTCCATCCCTCATGCACACCCAACTAGGGACAGACACACAAGGAATAGACCTTCTTTGTGGGGTACTTTCTATGGGCCGGGCATCACACCAGGTGCTTTATATACATTTCCTCACTTAATCCTCACAACAGATCTACCAAGTGTTCTCTCTCATCTGCGTGATGGAATTTAGAAAGGTAGGGCACCTACCTACCTACCTAGGTAGCCACATACCAGGATCCCCGAGACAGAGACTGAGAGAAGACGGGTAAACACATGAAGGTTTTGTTCCCTGCTCAGTGCCAGGAGCTGGGTGAAAGTGAGTGGGGCTGCCATGTGCTTGGGCAAGCTCCCAGCCAGGATTAACTCTCCTTTCTTTCCTGAGACACCATATATTTTGGCAGTCTGGTAAAGGACATGATGAATGTGTTGTCGGTTAAAAAAAGAAAGAAAGAAAGAGAAGGTCAAATCCAATGAATCACTGGAAGCCCTTTATCATTCTGGGGCCTCTAGCTTCAAGATTGCTGATAACTTGTCTTGCATCTTGAAGCTGACTTTGGCTAGACAGAAATGTAGCCCAGAAACTCCAGCTCAGGCTTTCAATGCTGCAGTTCTTGAGGGAAGGGTTCTGGGAGGAAGGAAGCAGGAACTAAAGTCTTCAGTGGGACGTCTGATCTCATACCTCTGGCCAGCAGGCCATCGGTGGGAGTAAATGCCACTAAAACCAAGAGGGCTGAAAAGTTGAGAGATGCACGAGGGAGGTAGGGTGGAATGAAGGGGCAGGAAAAAAATCCAAGTACCAGATGGGTCATTTGTTCAGCCTTCAACAAATAATTATTGCGGCTCTGGGATGCAAGCACCTGTCTGCATAGAACGTATGTTCCGATGCACGAGTGACATGTGTGATCTGTATGTTCTAAGACAGAAAGCCACAGAGAAACGGTAACAGCATTTCAGTTGTAATAATGTAAGGATGAGGGCGAGAGTCTGAAGGAGAGAATTTGTGGGGGGGTGAGAGAGAATGAAACGTGTTGCCAAGGAAAAACTCTCCCTAGAGAGGTGACATTCCAGCTGAGACCGAAGGCTGTATGTACCGTAGGTGTGAGGAGTGGTAGGTGGGAGAATGTTATCGTTCTAGCACACCACTTCTGGAAAGATTGAAGTGGACCCGTGTGTGGAGGCAGGGAGCCCAGCTCGGAGGCTCTCTCTCCTAGGTCGGGGGAGCTACGCAAAGATGAGAGAAGTGGAAATGAGAGAAGAGGGTGTATGTTTTCGGAGAGAGCCATAGCAGGACTTTGTGGGGGGCTGGGTACGAGAAAGTGGGGAGGGTGGAGTCAGGGACCACTCGGGGATTTCTGACTGGAAAGACATTTTCTTTTTTTTTTTTTTAAAGATTTTATTTATTCATTTATTTGAGAGAGAGAGAGCACACGAGAGGGGGGAGGGTCAGAGGGAGAAGCAGACTCCCTGCCGAGCAGGGAGCCCGACGCGGGACTCGATCCCGGGACTCCAGGATCATGACCTGAGCCGAAGGCAGTCGCTCAACCGACTGAGCCACCCAGGCGCCCTGGAAAGACATTTTCTAAATGGAGAAAGTAGTCGTCAAAGCAAAGGGGCCCTGTGGTGCTTGTATGGGGTCCTAAAGAGCCAGGGGAAGAGAGAGCGGGGAACACTGGCAGGTCCACTGGTCAGGGGTGACATGGGGGAAAAGCAGAGATGGGAGTTCTTGTAAGGATTAATCAAATGAGGCTGTTAGATAAAGCCCTGGGCACAGTGCTGGGAGCACCGTGGTGATGACTCCTGAACGGGAGCTGTTATTGCATTAGGAATGGGCCAGATCCCTTCTAAGAGCCAGGAGAGAACAGACAGAACAGGAAAGGACAGGAGTGAGGCCTGCAGGGCAAGGCTATATGTCCCTATAAATGCTGTATGTCCTCTTAGGGTCACCAAGGGAAAACTCGAAGCAGTGTAAGGAGGGAGTGGGTTTCCATCCCTGAAAACCTGCAGGTGAGATACAGACAAGCCGTCAGTCTGTCCTCAGAGGTTCATGTTGTCCTCCAGGCTCCCGGCATGGGCTGGAAGCTTCTAGATCTCTGACTCTTGACTGCAGCAGCATTTGAATACAGTGCCTCGCCTGGCTCCGATGTCCTCAGCGAGCAGTTAGTTGCCCTCACACCGCGTCCTGTCTGCTCTCCGGCCCCCGGAGGAGAGAGTCCCGCCAGCCCCCAGTGGCTCCTGCTGATCTCTGCTCAGCGGGCCCCCTGCCCCCCCCCCCCCAGCCCCTCGGCGCTGCCCAGTTCAGCCAGTCCACACAGACAGCGTGGTGAGGACACAGCCGTGAGGCGAGAAGCAAATGAGAGCTGGGGCCCAGATGTTCCTCTGTGATCCCAAATTCTGTCTGTACCAAAATGCACACTCCATTTAAAACATTTGCTTTTTGAAACTTTTAAATTGAACGTGAAACTTGAGTTGAAATCTTTACTCTCAAAGTAGATTTCCACTGGCTTTAAGCAGGTATCTGACCTGAATAAGTTCAATGCAGTCAGATGTCATCATGAGGAACTAATATTAGTCATCAGGAGCACCTGTCTTCTTGTCGGAAAATGGGGATAATCACATTTATTCATTTCATAGGATGGGCAAGCTATAATTACTGAAAGCTAATGTTTTTAAAAAACAACTTTTTATTTTTTTAATTTTTTAATTTAAATTTTAGTTAACATACAGTGCAATATTGGTTTCAGTGAATTCATCACTTACATGTAACGCTGGGTGCTCATCACAAGTGCCCTCCCTAATCCCCATCCCCCACCTAGCCCATCCCCTCCACCTGCCTCCGTCAACCCTCAGTTTGTTCTCTACTGTTAAGAGTCTCTTATGGTTTGCTTCCCTCTCTTCTTTTTTCCCCCCTTCCTGTATACTCATCTATTTTGTTTCTTAAATTCCACATGAGTGAAACCATATGGTATTTGTTTTTCTCTGACTGACTGATTTTGCTTTGCATGATATATTCTAACTTCATCCATGGCATTGCAAATGGCAGGATTTCATTCTTTTGATGGCTGAGTAATATTCCATTGTATGTATGGACCACGTCTTCTTTATCCATTCATCTGTTGAAGGACTTTTGGGTTCTTTCCATAATTTGGCTATTGCTGATAATGCTGCTATAACCATCGGGGTGCATGTGCCCCTTCGAATCAGCATTTTTGTATGGTTTTGGTAAATACCTAGTAGTGCAATTGCTGGATCGTAGGGTAGCCCTATTTTTAAGTTTCTGAGGAACCTCCAGAGTGGCTGCACCAGCTTGCATTTCTGTGGGTGCTTTTTAACTAAGACGACTTACCCCTTCTAACACACACAGACACACACATGCCTATGCACGCCATCACCCCTTCTCATGACACCACGGATATTTCAGCGAGGCTCACCGGCAAGCCTAACGAACACGGCTCACGGAGGCTCCGTAGTGCAGAAACAAAGACCACTGTTGCAAGCTTTAAGTAATGTGTTCCGCTTATCCCCTTCCGTTTTAAGTTTGTCATCTAGGGCATACCAAGATCTGAAAAGATATCATGGAGAAGCCACTGGGAAATACAATGCGTGGCTTCTGTTTTCACGTTTGGGACCTTCCTGGGCCTTCCCAGGCCCCAGGAGAAAGGTGGGAAAGTACACAGCTTGCGCCCTCTCACGGCTCATCCTTACCAGGAAGGCAAGAGCAGCCTGTGCCTGAGTCCGCTGCACCCCCCCAATCCCCTCACTACCCCCCCCACCCTTGCCCCTCCCCTGCTTCCCTGCCCTGCCCTGAATTCTCCCGCCTTTAAAGCCTGGGGAGCCAGGCTGGGCAGGAGGGACATCAGGGGAGTCACGACCCCCCTGGGCTTCCTGAGGGTTCTGCGCGTCCATCCTGCACACCCGTTTCCCGTATCAAGACTTGTGCGTCAGAGGCACACTCTGAGTGGCAAACAGGGTGAGCCTGAGAGAGCTTTCCCCAAATCATCCTTGGGCTGGGGGGCCTTTTCCTAATGCTCTTAGGGCAGCGCGTCTCACTGGTTCCCATCCACAGACCCTCGATGGCAAAGATAAGATGGCCAAGGAAACTGCCGTCCTCTAGGGGCGGAGGGCACACCGGGGTCAGTCACAAGCACTGAATTGTCTTGTTTTATCACAAAACTCATGCGTGATGTTCCGACAGACAGGTCTGTCTCCATCCACCAGTTGTGGTTGCGCTGTATCAAACCACTGAACTCCCGGACTGCAGCTTCTCCCCTGAGGCTCGAGGAGCATGTTGGTGTTTGTCCGAAGGTACCCAGGTGGCCCGAGCCCTCTCTGGATGTGGGGGGGGCAAGGGCTGCCGGAAGGGCCCCGGCAGCTCACAGAGTTGTCTCCACACTGTACCCCTGGGCCTTCCAGACACTCCTCGCTCTCGTTCTCGGCCCGTCTGGCTTCCTCCCACCTTGCCATTACATCGTTATCTCCCCTCTCCTCGCTGGGCGTTTCCCCAGCTCCCACTGTCGAGTCTGTGGGAAAGTGAGATCCTTATCTCTCTGCCCCTTTTCCCTTCTTGTTTCTCGGAGACTGCTCAGATCTTGCAGACTTTCCTGCCAGTTTCCCCGCTTTGTCTGCTGTTTGACCTTGCGGGCAAAGCTGGGGACCTCAAACAAACAAGTCAACAAACAAACAGGGCACTTCCAAGCTGACGAAGAAGTTCCCACCCATATCCCTCCCCTCCCACTGGTGGCTCCGTTTATAAAGGAGTAGACGTTCCCTCTGTTCTGAGGCCAGGCTGAAGTTAGAGGGAATTTGGAACAACAGCCCAAATCCCACATAGAGATCATTCCTCCCACTTCTCCAGCATCGTGTGGGGAAGGCAGCCTCCCCATGCTCTTGGAGGACATCCAGCCCAATACCCATGATTTAATGGACTCTTCCCAAACAGTTTGTTCAAGCCTCATATGCACAGAACCTTAAAGAAGTGTGTGGTTGCTAATGTTGTGATTTAGCAGGTGATGTCTCAAATGATGGTGGAAAATGTAGGGAAAACGTTCTTCTTAGCTAAAGTAGGAAAGTGCAGTAATCAGGGATGCAAGAAGCATCTTGGTGATTAAAAAAAAAAAAAAAGGTGCCCTGCCCCTCATCTAAGAGTCTTACAAATGCAGATAGTAGTGGGAGACTAAGCACTCACAAGCACTTCCTGGGCATTAGGCCCTGTGCTAAGGGCCCACCTGTATCCCATTACTTAGTACTCTTCACAGCCTCTGAAGTAAATTCTTATGACCACCGCATTTTGCAGATGGCTTAAGGGGACTTAAAAACATCCTCAAAGTCACTTTGCTTCAAAGCAAGAGTCAATAGCCAAATCTTGATCCCTCTGACTCAGAAGCTCCACTGTGTAACACACCCAAACCCACACCCACTTCTTTCTCTGCAGAAAGCTTGCTTTTCTTTACAATAAGGAACAATATCTAAAACCAACAAGGGCACCAGAACTCTGGAATCACATTTACTTTGTGGTTGGTAGTGTCTTTCCAGCGTTTTATTATTTTATATTTAGGGAATGCATTTAGTGAGGCACTGTGTTTATTTTTCCGCCAGAGGTTATCTTGTCTCTTAGCAGTTAGAATTGTTTTTGATAAGGAGATATTTACATCTATAGTTTAGCCAGGATATCTTCTGGATTAATTTTATTAATTCCTGAAAGCTGTGAGTGCTACAGCCAAGTCCTATGAAGGCAGTTTTCAACATCTTTATAAAGGCTACCTCAAGAGGGAGCTCCTTGCAAGCCTTAGATGTATTTGGTTCTCTCACGCCTGAAACTTGGTTTTAAACGTATTTTCACGCAGAGAGAACAGGTCGCCAGAAGGGGTGAGAGGGGGCCAAAATGGGTGAAGAGGATCAAGAGGTGCAAACTCCCAGTTATAAAATAAATAAGTTGTGGTGATGTAATGTACAGCCTGGGCAACGCAGTCAATAATATTGTATTAACTTTGTTTGGTGACAGATGGTGACTAGACTGTTGTGATGATCAGTTTGAAATGTATATAAATACTGATTCATTATGTTATACACATGAAACAGAATATTGTGTGTCAATTACACATCGATAAAAAAATTTTTTTTCAGAGAATGGATTGCAATCCTATAGGAAGTTCATGGAAGAGGCATGAGGAAACAAAATAGAAGTGCAGGAATTTGAATTCTTAGGATGGAGGCCATGGAGATCCAGAGATTTAGAGTCTATAAAAATTACTATAAAGAAAACTTGAAGAAAAAACTTCTATAATTCTTTTAGTATATAGAATCACAGTACTAGACAGCCTCCCAGGAAGGCAGGGAGAATCCCCACGCTTTTCTCTATCGTTAAATACTTCGGGGAGGACACAGTAGGGAGGTGGGAGGCAGGATTCTCAGTTCTCCTCAGTAACCGTATACATAGTTTAGTGTACTGATTCGGTATCCCAAGGCAGAGGGTGTGAGGGCATTCGTGCTTTATAAAAATCGTATTAGCTCTTTGGAAGAAAATTCAGAGGCACAGCTAAAAAAGGCAGGAGAGAAATGAGAATGGAATTCTAAAAATATATATATATATTTAATTATTCCAGAAAAATGTATGAAAAGAGGAGCGGAGGAATTAAAAACAAAACAAAACAAAAAACAGTTGGGACAAATAGAAAACAAATCAGAGTAGCAGATTTAAATCCAATCACATCAATAATTAACATTAAATGTAAGTGGACTAAATACTCCAATTTAAAAGCAGAGATTGTTAGACTGGAAAAAAAGAAAGACCCAAAGATATGCTGCCTTTAAATATAAATATGGGTAGGTTGAAGGTAAAAAGATGGAGTAAGTATGTCCTACAAACAGTATGCTTTAGAAAACTGGAGTGGCCATACTAAGACAAGATAATAGACTTCAGAATGATAAATATTATCAGGGATAAAAAGGACAATTTTCCAGGAACACATCACAATCACAAGTCTGTATATGCCTAGTAATAGAGCTTAAAATACATGAAGAAAACATTGACAGAATTTAAGGGAGTGATAAGCCTACAATTGTAATTGGGGATTTTAACATCTTTCTGACAGTAATTGACAGAATAACAGGACAAAAAAGCATTTCCATTCATCTAAATGGGCCATCCACTGGGGGACTGAGCTGGTGTCAGCCAGTGGATGCTCTACTCACAAGAGGTTTCTATTTAATTTTCTTGACTAATGAAGAAGCAGCTGTCTCAGCATCCTCTGTTACACAAAGGATGTCTTGAGATTGATTATAATTGCTGTGAGAGTGAACCTGAGGTCTTTACCTTGGCAAGCGGGCTGGAGAAGATTGCCTCTTCATCCCCACACTTGAGATCAACCCCATAGTATAGACAGGGTGAGTTTCTAGTGAACAGAGTAAATTGCTTCTGCCCAAATAAGGCAAGGCCCCCTTCTCCAAAGAGCATTCTGTAACTGCTAGAACCCAGGCTGTCAGGGAAGTGGGCTCCTTGGAGGGCCCTCCATGCTCAATGTTTGATTATGCTGATGAGCCCTTGAGTTTAGACTGGAGTTTTACCTATATAATTAAGTGACACTTAAGATCACAGACCCCGTTATCTTTCAGCCACTCACTTCAAGACCAGACTGTTGTTGGAGGAGCTTCTTAATAGGATTATCGCACACAAGGAGCAGCCTCCTCCTCCCAGCTGCAGGCAGATCCCGCCACCCCTCCCCTGTCACCTACCGAAACTCAGCTTAGCCATCTCCTGTAGTGATCAGCTGAAGAGTTTTCCCAGCCTGCAGAAATTATGAATTCAAAAATTGTGGATACTCTATCAAGATAATACAGAGTAGTTATTTATGTTAAAGCATCTTATGCTTCTGTATCAGTTAAGGCATGTGTGGTCGTGGAGACTGGACCCTCTGGACTGGTCTGGAAGTAATTCTCTTTTCTAAGTGAATGTTTTCTTAGTTCAATTTAAGCCTTATTCCCTTATGTTCTACCTTAAAAGGAGCTGGAAAATAGAAGATCTCTTATTATCCACCTCTATAATAGATGGAAATAAGGGCACACAAGCTTAAGTTGAGCCAAGAAGCCAGTTAAAGAAATTGTGCCTATTTGGTGATTTGGGAGGAAATATTCAAGATCAAAATACTGTATTTTGTTAGGCAAGGGGGAAAAGTCCTAAAATGTATTGAATTAATAGGGAGCTGATTTGCAATGGGCTTTCATCTGCAGACCAGTAACACACATTACATAAGATTCCACCCAGAGCAGGAGAAAGTCAGAAAAACATTAGGGACTAATCCATGGAAAAGAGATAAGACTAAGTACTCAGGCTAATCTATGGCATCATTCAACCTACCCTGCCCTGAGACACTCGGGTGCCCAAGTTGGTTCTTTTATTTTTAGAATCGAGATTGGCATTTGGCATCTACTGTTCTTTCCATCTGGTTTCCTCAGATAGGTTCGTAACTCTACCTGATGCCAAAGAAAGCCTTTGTGTGCTCCTTAAATCCTTACTGGTCCCAGTGGTGAGTCCCCAGATGGAATATGGCATTTCCCCATTTTGCCTTTAGTGAAAGAAATAGAACATGAGACGAAGACTTTTCACTCTAGCCTCCTGAAAGGCCCTACCTTTTCCCCCAAACTTTTAGTACTACCTAGATAATGAATAATGAATGGGGGATGAAGGGGGAAGTGATGGTATCATTTCAGAAATAATGTGATCCATCAGCCTAAATTAGTTACTTCTCTTCTAATGATTTAATTACATCTTCCAAAGTGGAGAAAGACATTTGGAGCCCATTTATTTTTCTGTAATAGATGTAAGAAAGGAGAAAGTGGTGAAAAAAAAATATTTTTTTTACCCTTTTTCTTCTAATTGTTTAATGTGTCAAGAATCTTGGCACTTGGGGTGCCTGGATGGCTCAGTCGATAAAGCGTCCGACTCTTGGTTTCGGCTCAGGTCATGATCTCGGGATCGTGAGATGGGTCATGATCTCAGGGTTGTGAGATGGAGCCCCACATTGAGCTCTGGGCTCAGTAGGGAGTCTGCTTGAGATTCTTTCTCTCCTTCTCCCTGTCTACCCCCCACCACACACACACTCTCTCTTAAAAAAAAAAAAAATCATGGCACTTTTTACTGGAAAAAGAACACAGGACTCAAGTCAAAGAGGTCACTTACTAGTTTTGTGACTTTGGGGCTCTTCTGAGCCTCAGTGTCTTCGTCTGTAGACTGAGAAGTTCAGTCCTTCCCTCCCTGCGTCTTGAAGGTATGTGAGGGGGCCATGCTACAGGTGAGAGGCTCACGCAGGTAAGGGGCTTTGTGGGCACAGTGTAGTTGTCAGGCAGTCCTATTTACCAGTCTTCATTGCAATCTAGAGCTCCTCTCTCCAGCAAGTTAAGCCTTCTCATTCCCCGTTTCTCTCCGTTTCCCTAAGTTCAGGCCATTATTCCCACTATCACACGTTCCTATTTTTCTTTTTTCTATTTGCTCTTTCACTCGACTGGTCAACTATCATGTTTTTCATTATTTACCATGTGCCCAAGCTGCAAATGTGACATTTCTGTCTCTAAGACAATCTTTAAACACTTCACAATACTTTCCTGTTGTGTTTTTTTTTTTTTTAAGATTTTATTTATTTGACAGAGAGAGACACAGCGAGAGAGGGAACACAAGCAGGGGGAGTGGGAGAGGGAGAAGCAGGCTTCCCGCGGAGCAGGGAGCCGGATGCGGGGCTCGATCCCAGGACCCCGGGATCATGACCTGAGCCAGAGGCAGATGCTTAATGACTGAGCCACCCAGGCGCCCCAATACTTTCCTGTTTAAAGGGATCAATTCTTTAGGTTCATTTTTCTAATCTTAGGGGTCTGTACTTTCGTATTCCATGCTGAGCACCAGGATTTGAGTTCTGGTTTGGGAACATGATCTGATGAAAGAATTGAAGGCATTTCTCTCTGTGACTGCCTTTTCCAGGATGCTGGGTGCCTCTGCCTTTACCCTCCCCTCAGAGCAGCTTAGCACAACTCCTGCCTCTAGCAACAAACTAATGTTTTCCAAAGCTCCTTTCTTTTTCTTTCCTCTTTAGCTCCAGATGAAAATCCCTCTTTAAAGATTTTTAACAACTGATTTGTTGCAAGACATTCAGCTAGAAAGTAATTTTATCCTACATTGCTTTTGTTGTTGTTGTTTTTAGTTCAAAGATCTAATTGGCTTTATTAAATGATTCACCAATCAGGCAGCCTTTCATCTAGCAAGTGGAGGAGAACTGAGAATGATACAAAATGGAAAGTTTTTCTAAGAAGAAGGGTGGGGCAAGGAAGTTATTAGTAAAAGAAAAGATTGTTTCAGGCAAGGTCACCTCCCCTGAGGGGGAAGAGCAGAGGGTCTTATCATGCAGATGACCTCATCTTCCTTTGAGAGATGGAGAGGGCCCATTGGACAAATGACCTCACTGATGCTGACCAGAAACTTCCTGAGTGGCCAGTGAATTCTTCATTTCTGGGGGACGCTGAAACTGCAATTAGATTAGGTATGAAGCCCCAGTTTGGTGACGGAGCCTAAGTGACACCATTTTAGCCTGCGGTTTTCTTTTTCACACAAATCACAATATTACAGTCCACCCCCTGGTCTTTGAACCTGGATCCCTTGTAGCAGAACAGTTATAAAAGTCAAAAGATCCTGGCACATGACTAGAATCTCATCCAGTCATCCATCACTATCCAGTCCATCATTGTATCTTATGAAAATGTCTCTGAGGGTGAGGTCTTTCAGGTTTGCAGGCTTCTTCTCTTCCATCTGGTCAGGTTCCCAAAGCAGGAGTGGTCTCAGGAATAGAGGCTTCACTCTTGCAGGCATGAGGCCCCAGCCGGAGGCAGAGGTGAACAAGGTGAGGTGTGGGGAGAGGGTGCTGAGCTTCCAGGCCACGTCACTCTCCCCACATCTCCACATGGCCGCCAACCTAGGAGTTCTTCTTCTGCGTTACTCTTATACTCTCACATTTGAGGATTGGTGACCCGACTCTTCTTATGAGGATATGTTTCATTGATGTAATTCTAAAACAATTTTAAATCCACAGATTAAGAACATGTGTCTCTTCACGTCACATGTTAAAAGAGACTTCAACTCATTCTCAAATCTATATTGAAGAATGTCTTAAAGCAAAATTGCAACCTTGTATATTAACTATACATTCTATCAAGTCTCAGTAGAGTGACCTAGAAAGTCAGACTGGAGGCCCATCTAACCTAGAATTCTTCCTCTGACAAAGGCGTCCAGGCTGTTTTGTTGGGCAGGAAAGGGGGGTGGAGGGGGGAGTGTGATCAGTTTGGAAAGATATGGTTTCCCTCCCTTGTATCAGTCTCAGAATGTCAGGAATGTTCCTCAAAGGTGGATCTGTCAGCATGACCTTTGCCAACTCCTGCTTCACTCCTTTTATATTGTATCTGCTACCTCTTGGGACCTAAGTTTCATGTTTTTACTATCTACAGTAGCCCAGTACTTCCTCTTTTTGTCCTAAAATTACTTCTTTCAAGTTTCACGGAGGGTGCCTTTAGGATTTGGAAGCAATGATTCCATCTGCAATTTCTCTATTCAGTTCCGCTTGATCCTGGAGGCTTTGATGGTATCTGCTCAGCCTTTGTCAAGACCGAGAAAGCTAATTTTGCTTCTGAAAATGGAAAACTTTCAGAGGAGCCTTCCTCCAACGAGGCAAATTGTTTTAGAGCTAAGGTGCAGTGACCCTCGTTGTGGAGATGCAGGAACACAACCTGGGGACTGTTGACAAAGGGTTAAGTGCCACGGACAGCATGAGTAGAAGCGAAAAACAGAACTGATCCAAAACATATAACGTATACTCCAAAATAAGCCAGGCTCGCCCCACTTAATGGGATCACTGCAGACATGCCAAATTCTACAGCTAGTCAATTGTATACATATGGTAAAACTTTTCATACCATTCAACATTTGCTGCCATATGATTTTAATTACATACAGATTGGGTAGCTGAAAGAAAGCACTGGAATTAAATAAAGTTAAACACAAGCCCTTTTATAAGTGGCCCTGGTTTAGGTTAGGATGTATGCAAACGGCTGCAGAGGACAGGAGAGGAATGTGTGGTGTGGGGGGCACTCTGGGGATGGGCATGACTCAGCTTCAATCTGGGGACCCAGTTGTTTATCTGGAAGGGGAGCGTTTACAGAAACAGGGATTATTCTCCTTTTGAAGTTGAAATTTATGCTGATCCTTGCACCTTGTTACTCACATTCTTCCTGCCCAACTACAGGGTTTTCTCTGCAAGACAAAATTGCTCTCTGGGCAAACACTGCCTTGACTTTTTTGAAAGGCTGTGGGTTTTAGATATGGCAGATTGGTAGATTGGAAACTTTTCTCCCTCCAACCAGACTTTATTAGTCTGTGCTCCTTGTTTCTCTGGAGCTAATTTTACATAATGAATTTAAAAGCGAGGCTGTTTACTTCATTCAAGAAAGAAACAGAAAGCAAATTTTGCTTCGGCTGGGCCTCGACTGGGCAGAGGGAAAACCACTGCTCTGGAATGTGCTTTTTCTCAAACTTGAACGGCGTTTCTTTGGTTTTCTCCGTAACTTACCATTACGGCTTTTACTTACCAAACATCTTTTGGGTAAGCCATTCTGAATCCCAGCTTTCTCTTTTCTGCGATGAAGATCCTGACTTCCTGAGCTCACTTATTGAGGTTTCCCTGGATTCTTAGGACTCTGACCTGGCCAATCCCAGGCCCTCCAGGCAGAGGGTGCTGTGACCCCCCCCCCCCCCCCCGGAGGAACAGAGACAGAGCTGGGGTAATAAGGAGGAGAATGACACCCGGTCTCCAAAGCCTGTCTTAGGAGCCCATCAGATTGTTTCAAGGCAGGAGCAGGCTCATAACCTTTCCTTTGCCAGTGAGCTGGGGGTGCCAGGGAGTACACTGCTAAAGGAGCAGATAGAGCTGGATCAGGCATGTAAGGTTCTTCACCCCCCTTTCCATGGGAAGACAGCACAGCAAGCTGAGAACTTTCATAGTCACGGGGGGTGATGAGCTGGGGGAATCCCAGCTGTTGGGCAAGAAGGCATTTCCCCCACTGCTGCCCCCTCTGGCTGGGGCAAGCAACGGTGATGGCCACCTCGGGGCGGTGGGGGGGGGGGGGGAGCCCTCACTGATCTGAAGGGCAAACATCTCCATCCATGTTCGCCCACCTCTCTTTGTTCTGGCAAACATAACACATTCCAGTCTATCTATCATTTGGGCTTTGGCCTAGTCACTTTTCTTGGGGAAGTCACCAGTTTTAACCTTGAGGGACTTGCTTTCCCCCCAAAATAATGTCTACGGGTTGAAATGTCTCAGTTTGGGGGAAATGGCAGAACTATCAATGAACTAAATGTTGCCACTAGTTATAAATTTCTTGAGGGTAGCTTCTACATCTTACCCTCTTTGGTGAGATAAGTGAAGAAAGACTAAACGGAGAACAAATTAATTTCACTTAGTTGAAATGGATTTTTTAAATGGACTGTTTAGTAATATACTCAGGTATATAAAAATGACACCTATCAGTCCTGCAAGTTAGTTTTTCCAACTTTAGGAAGGAAGGAAGTCATTTGTACTTAATTTCGGGTATGATTCCTCATTTCTTTTTCATATTTATTCAGTAGCCTTAACATATTGGCCTCACTTCCAAAAACCACGTCCATAGAACCTAGATTCTTAGTTACCAAACTCAAGAAGCAAGACATACTGAAGTTAGCTGCAGGGGAGCTTTTGCTGTGCAGGGCAGCGCAATGAGCCAACTTTGTTAAGAGTTTAGCTGTCCCTGTCTGGTGCTTTCCCCCACCTCTACCTCTTTGGGACTGCAGCCTTCTGGGGGATGTTCTCTTCCTTCCCCCACACTGGGGAGGAAACAGGCTTATGGGGATGAAACCGGGGCTGAGGCAGGACCAAAGGAGTGACTGCTTTGGATGGGAGGTGGCTCCAGCCCCTTGCCCTGGGGGCCTGCTTTTCCCTTGCTGAACTTGACCTTTCTGCATTGTGTGCCAAGTGGTAGGAGAGGAGCCGGAGAAGTCACAGCTCCTTAAAATATAGGGGCTGCCCTATATTAAGCAGAGACACTTAAACAAATGATCACAGCACAATGTAAGAATTTGCTAGAGTAGGGGTATAAATCAAAAACAGGTAGCCCTAAAAAAAAGAAGCAGATGCTTATGCGTAGGAGCATCACTGGATATGAGGCTGGCACAGCAGCTTGGGGCCAGACTGCCCCCACCATGGTCGATTATAATTGCTTATTGACATGTTGGTATCTCCAGCCAAACTATTTACACCCCAAAGTCTGGGAATGGGTCTTACTACTTTTCTCTAGTCCTTCTGAGTCCCACTGTGTGTGTGTGTTTTTAAGACATCTTTGTTTGTAACTCTTTTTCCAACTTTACTGAGATATAATTGATACATAAATTGAGTAAGTTTAAGGTCTGTTGCTTTGATACCTTCATATATTGCAAAATGATCACCACTGTCACATTAGATAACACCTCCATCCCGCTGTGTTTTTAAGAGGATACAATGGATTTTCATTCAATAAATGCGTGAATGGATGTTGGTTGGTATTGGAAGTCATTTTAACCCAGACTGATATGCTGATTGGACTATAGACAGGTCATATACTACAGAAACATGTTTGGACTTCATCTCTTGGGGAATATAAAGATCACTAAAACAGAGGAGTGATCTAAACGTATCTGTGTTTGAGGAAGAAATTCTTGCTATAATGTGACAGATTGACTGATTTGCGAGAGACTAGAAGTCGGAAGGCCAGTTGAAAAACTACCGTAATGGTCTGGAGGAGATATGAGAAGGCTTGAGAGGGTAGAGACTTGAGAGAGATTTATAAGGTAGAATTAGAATCCAGCTCCAATTTGGGTGACCAATGGAATGGGAAGGAGGGAAAATCAATGATCACAGTTGACTCAGGTGAAACTAAGTCTGACTTTCAAGTAGATTTATAACTCGAAGATTAAAAAGAAAAAGAACCTCACACTTAGGCACTAAACATAATTAGCTTATTAATGTTGGTTTAGAATAATGAAACTTAGGGAATAAGAATTGACAAACCAATAGGGTTTACATGGGTATGTGATAGAAGGAACAGATTTATATAGTGTATATAATACAAATATTACTTTTATTATTTTTTTTTATTTTTATTTTTTTTAAAGATTTTATTTATTTGAGAGAGACAGAACGAGAAAGAGCACATGAGAGGGGGGAGGGTCAGAGGGAGAAGCAGACTCCCTGCCGAGCAGGGAGCCCGATGCGGGACTCGATCCAGGGACTCCAGGACCATGACCTGAGCCGAAGGCAGTCGCTTAACCAACTGAGCCACCCAGGCGCCCACAAATATTACTTTTATAGTATATGTAATATGCAAATATACAAGTAAAGAGTATATTCTTTTTTTTTTAAGTTTTTTTTTTTTTAAAGATTTTATTTATTTATCTGACAGATAGAGAGACAGCGAGAGAGGGAACACAAGCAGGGGGAGTGGGAGAGGGAGAAGCAGGCTTCCCGCCAAGCAGGGAGCCCGATGCGGGGCTCGATCCCAGGACCCTGGGACCATGACCTGAGCCGAAGGCAGACGCTTAATGACCGAGCCACCCAGGCGCCCCAGTAAAGAGTATATTCTGATGCTTTAAGAATAATCAGGGCTGCTGTATGTAGTCTCACATGCTGTGCACTGCACAACTCTGGGGGACAACATTAATAATAGCAACAGGTCACCCTGTAAAGCTATCGTATATTCTCTTACGCTTCAGCACAACGTATTCATAGACTGTTGCTTTGAACAACAAGTAAATAAGCTGCCTAAGATGGGAATTTGGTAGACTTGCAAAGTTTAATCATCAGATGGGAGCCCTTCTATGGCCAGGTCATTAGTGTTAGATGTGGGTGGGGTGGGGGAGGGTGTCTTTTTCATGTTGAAAATGAGAGAAGTTTTTCTCCTTTCATGGGACTCGAGAAATTATGCTCTTATACTCCGTTCCAACAGCAATGGGAGAATTCAGCTTCTTGTTGGTGTTTATGTTCTAAGGCTTCATAGTGAGTAATGTGTCTTGTGCCATGGTGCTCAGCGTTTCTGCGTGTTGTTCAAAGTGAGTAATGCAGAATGACACGTGGACCTAGCCATTTGAAGGGAGAAATTCACAGAAGCAGATGAAGAAAAGATAATCCCTTATATTCTTTCACAACAATTCTATGTTACTTAAAATCTGTGTGGATTTCGCTCACATGCTTCAGGGGAAATAGTTTCAAAATGTGACCACGGACCAGAGCGTAGGTTTGGCTCGCTCCCAGCTGTGGCCTGTCGTAGCTGGGTGTCTAAACCATCACAGCATTGCTCAGTGGTCTGCAACTGCTTTAGAAGATGCGGGAAGCTTTGCAGAATGTATCAGAGAGGAGCATCTTCCCCGATGTCAAACTGCCGAGGGCCAATGGAAGAGACAGGGGCAGCTCAGGCGACTTGGCATTGTAGGTGGGGTCCCGATACTCACGCCCTTGGGAGCCAGTTGCCAAACTGGTATCTGGAATGGGGCCTGGGCATAATGCAGGTAGGGTACAAAGCATTGTGCTTCTCCACACTTAGTCATCTAGTGGGAACATGTCAGGCTGCCTCCTCCAGGGCCCTACATTTATTTTAAAGAATGTTGGAAAGGAAGTATATCACTTGCCATCTTCCTCCCTCTTTGGGCGTGTTTATTGTGATTGGAAATCATTCTGGTCCACATGGTTGTGGCTTTCCCCCACCCTTTGTGCCCCTATGTTAAACAGCCCTCTGTGCAAATAAACAGAAGAGGGCGAAGCATTTTCTTCGGCTACAGAAACAGGAGTGAAGTTAGACTCTGGAGAACGAGAATCGCATAACCACGGCTTGTGTCCTCTGCAATGTGCTTTCTTTTCTCGTCCGTGGAGCCAGGCCAGGAGGTCCAGCAGAGGCCTTTGCCATGCTGGCTGGGAGCCCAGACCCAGGTATTCTGCTGTAAATGGGACTGCTGGCCCTGGTTTGTTGTTTAGTAGAATTTGCCTGGGTTTATCTTGACCATGCCTACCGGGAGAGGAAATTCTGAGCTGCTCTGAACTTGATTAAAACCTAAAAGGGAACATGCGGTTTCATTTTCTCTTTGTCCTACCAGCCCTGAAGACAACAAGTAATTGATCAATGTATTCTTAGTTCCCAATTTTAAACAAATGATTTATTTATGTAAATCCCTTTAGTCTAAAAGGAAAAAAACAAAAAACCTGTAGATACAGAAAGCCCCACAAATCAAGTGCATGGGTTTGTGAATTACCGTAAGGGGACACCACCCAAGTCAAGGAATAGAACTTTACTACTACCCTGCAAGCCCCTTCCGTGTGTCCCACCCCAGTCACAGACCCCCCCACAAGTAACTCTTCCGCTGAACTTCTGTGTTAATTACTTCCTTGGGTTTAACTTTTAATAGTTTTACCACCCAAATGTGCCTCTCTAGATTAGAAAGTATAATCCTGCCCATTTAAAACTATTGAATGTATCTTTCACTGCTTTTTGAAACTGTAGATACTTCCTCCATCCCCATACAGCTTATCTGTTGAACAACCTTTAAGTAGAACTTCACGTATTTAAGTTAAATTCTACCAGCAACACACCCACTTTACTTACTTTTCTTGTGTGAAATATTATTTCAAGACATTTTTTTTCCCCTAAACACAAGGTAGTAACACCTAATTTTAATCAAAACATAGCCAAACCAAAAAAAAAAAAAAAAAATTATTTAAAAAAGCTAAGGAGCCAAAAAACTTTTGAATCTAGACTTAGCAATAGAAAAGTGAAGTTGCCTTGCTGATGTTCAGGGAGAGCTTTCCATTCTATGATACTATTGATTTTGTGATGTGTGTGATTATGATATATAATCATTATATTACCTATGATCATCTCTATTCTGGACAAAGAATAGAAAACAGCTCATGGCTCTGTATGAAAAAGCAAACCAACAACCAAGATCATGAGCAAGGTTGGAAGTTAAAACGCGGCTCCCTGCTCGGCGGGAAGCCTGCTTCTTCCTCTCCCAATCCCCCTACTGTGTTCCCTCTCTCGCTGTGTCTCTCTCTGTGTCAAATAAATAAATAAAATCTTTAGAAAAAAAAAAAAAAGAAGTTAAAATGCAAGGACTCTGGTGTCATGGGGGTCTGACTTTCTATTCTGGTTCTGCCACCATGTGATGCTGGGCAAATCACTCTGCTTCTCTCTCTGTACAATGAAGATCATTTTTACTAATCAAAGTCAATCTGTACTTCTCTTACGAAGAACAATTATTTATTAAACTTTCCGCCTGATTATTGTTAACCCTTGAAAATGTTAGTGACACCCGAGTCCTTGGTTTAAAACTAAAGATGTGTGAAAAACATACTCGAGAAGCATCAAATACAATTTTATTTACTTGTGAGCACTAATGCTTTTCACTTTTTACTTAGTAATAATTTATTGGCATTGATAATAACTAAAAAATGGTCAATACTTACAGAATACCATGTAGCTCATGAAGCACTTTAACATCAACTATTTAATTTGTTCTTAATAGAATAAACACTCATACCCTCATTATTTCTCCGCTTTCAACATATGCTGGTATTCTTTCTTTAGCCATCACCTATAGTGAAGGGGAACTTATGAAAGACTTTGTTTTTTGTATGGTTCTGTCACACATGATAGGTGAGGAAACATAAAACATAAACATCGAGTTGTTATTTTTCTATATATTTTGGGGGCTGTTTATTTTGTGTAGTACCTAGTTCTTGTCATAAGTCTGGGGGCGCCTGGCTGGCTCAGTAGGTAGAGCATGTGACTCTTTGATCTTGGGGTTGTAAGTTCGAGCCCTACACTGGGTGGAGAGATTACTTAAAAAAAAAAAAAAAACCCACTTTATTATCATAAGTCTGTACAAGGGAAATGTGGATTAAATAACACATATGATAATTAATCTTGACCTCATTTCATGTCATTGCTTGTTAAATGATAAATATGTAATAACCAAGTCACCAAAATAACATAATGAACTTGACTCCCCCCTGAGCTACTTCTTGTTGCAGTCACTTAACTCCCATGTCAGAGAGCCTTACAACCTGAATGACTCATCTTTTTTTCTTTTTTTTAAGATTTCATTTATTTATTTGACATAGAGAGACATAGTGAGAGAGGGAACAGAAGCAGGGGGAGTGGGAGAGGGAGAAGCAAGCTTCCTGCTGAGCAGGGAGCCCAATGCGGGCCTCGATCCCAGCACCCTGGGACCATGACCTGAACCGAAAGCAGACACCTAACGACTGAGCCACCCAGGCGCCCCACTCATCTTATTCTATAGGAAGGTCTTTATTTCTCTTGCCCCAAATCCTCCCTCGGAAACTGGAGGAGGTATCTGCATGGCGGTCTAGTGGACTGCCACCGATCCTCAATCAACATGGTATCTAGAATATCTGAAGGTAGTTTTATTAAAAGAAGAGAAAATTTAATAATGATTCTATCCTGATAAGGGAGATTGCAGTAACCTGCCATCCCAGAGGGGGTGCTGCTCTTGAGATTCGGATCACCTAAAGGGCCCCACCTCTGACTTCCCATCTCCCGGCCTTCCAGACTCCAGAGGCTCTTCCCTGCCCTCTCTCGACAGTGGGAGGATGGGAATTCATTCCAGACCTAGCTGGTGCTGGTGGACCTTCCAACAGCTCCCACACATCTAGCAATCAGGGCTAGATATGGGTTCCATCTTCTTGAGGTTTAATTCCCTCTTCTTGAGCCTGGCTTCACTGTGCAAACACAGAGCTAACATTGTGCCTTCTCTTGGCTTCAGAGGTGCCCGCCTTCTTTCCAATGTTGCAGGAAAAGAGACCCCTACCTCTAGTCCCTGAAACTTCATACCAGTCCTTGTCGAGCTTGTCCTAACGCTGAGCATTATTAGGTTTGGCCATCCCATCCTTAAGAGAATTTCTCTTTGGTGAGAAACCAAGATTGTTCCCAGCTCCCTCTGGGGCCAGGTGCTAATGGATCCACAGGCAGACACTCACTGACTCCTCTTCGCTCTACCATTTTGTGTGAACTTCTAATAGAGCACTTGTCACTTTGTTCTATAACTGGAGAGCTTTCAGCTTCTTTTCACCATGACCCACAAAAGGAAATATATTTTACATTGCAAACCAGTACACACAGACATATACACGATTGATACAGATATATAGACATTAATCCATGTGAGTTTCCTTGCCTTTACCTCCTGCATGCTGATATTTCTTACTCTGTGCTGTTCTGGTCTACTTTATTTATTTGTTCATTCATTTATTTTTAATGCTGATCAAGACTCACTAAATTAATTTCATGATCATCTAACAAGTCACAAGCTGCTGTGTGAACAACAGTGCTAGTGAATGTACCTGACTCCCTGCCCCCCACCCTGCGCCCCCCCCCCCACCTCACTGCAGGCAGAAAACAAAGTATGTCTATTTCTCCTTTGTATACTTTGTATACTTTGGTGCCTGGCATGTAGCAGATGCTGGGATAAATATTTGTTGAAGGGAAGAACTCAGCCTGAATCTTTTTTTTTTTTTTAAGATTTTTTTTTTAATTTATTTTTCAACAGAGAGAGAGATAGCGAGAGAGGGAATACAAGAAGGGGGGGCGGGAGAGGGAGAAGCAGGCTCCCCGCGGAGCAGGGACCCGGATGCGGGACCCGATCCCAGGACCCTGGGACCAAGACCTGAGCTGAAGGCAGACACTCAACGACTGAGCCACCCAGGCGCCCTCAGCCTGAATCTTTATGCCCATCTCTACCTTGCTTGGCAATTTTAAGAACTGAGTGAGATCATGTATTTAGGGGAGAGAACACAGGGCCTAGCACCAACAGATGCTCAATTAACATATGTTTCTTTAGGGTTTTCTAGACTAGCTCTCCCTTTAATTCACTGTCTGATTGCACTGCAGTGTGTGTGTGTGTGTGTGTGTGTGTGTGTTTAAGTGTAATGTGGGTTTGAACTCCATTAGCCTAAGGCCTCAGCCAGCTCAAGTACTTTAGGATTTTCTGAGTTGCCATGGAGCCAGGGACAAATTGCCCTTCAGGAACAGGCTGAAAATATGGGAAGGTCACGGGGGGGAGAGTCCTTTTTGTCCTTACCCTGGCCTGGGACTCATTTCTCCATGAAAAGTAAAGACTTGAGCTTATTAGAATTTCTAAAATGAAAATTACTTCCACATTTTAAAAGACTATAAAGTAAGTTTAAACTTCACATGTAAACTTAAACTTAACCCCTAGGGAGGGTTTTGTGACTCGAAAGTCTTCACGAGGGCTCTCTCTTCAGAGGCACGGCACCTAAATTAAGTCTGTCGTAGCAGAAAGAACACTGGTTGGTGAACCTCTGATTCCAGCAGTAACTGGTGGTGGGGCAGCCTCTGCAGGTATCATTTCTTTGTCTATGAAAAGGAGAATCTCACCTGTCCTCAAAAGTCTGTGATCCCAAACACGAACTTTGAAGCCCTTCATTTTATACTCACTGGAATGCGTTGACCATTGGGGAGATAACATTCCAATGAAAACCTCTCGCAGTTGCAGAGTCTGAACTAAGTACGGTGCCTAAACCCTTTTCTCTAACAGTTTCTTGCTGTTTCTATGTAACAGTAGTTACATAGAAGGTCTAACGGATGTTTTACTGGCCTGAGAGCCAACGAGTCAGGTTATCTGTGAGCTGTATCAATTAAGCCTCAGAAATCAAGCTTTTGCATGAATCGTCACAGTAATTTGTTTTGGAATTGTACTTCATCTTGCCCATGAAATGTGAGTGTTTCCTTTCACGTGGTGTGAATTGATAATTCACATGCGGGTGATTTAACGAACCAACTTGTTTTCTTCCAGGACAGAATGGCTCAGAGGATCACGGAGCATCTAAGTCTAGCAGAATATGAAGTCTTTCCTCTTCGGCTGTCTGGATTAAATTTAAGAAGGTCAGTAGTGAATTCCGTCTGCCACCAGCTGGTATCTGCACACCCAGGTTCCTAATGCTCAGGCTGTCCTGAAGTTAGCGGGGTGATTGGGAACATATGACCTGCTTTGGCGTTAAATTCACAGTTTTTTCAGATGTCTAGGAAAAGTAAAATGCTTGGTGTGGAGAGGTTATCAGAAGCTTCTCGTGTGCTCTCTCTGGGCTTTGCCTCCCATGTTGATTCTGATGGGGAAGAAAACCAGATAATAAGAGGTTCAACTTGAAAGCTAAGCTCTCCCCACCCAAAATGTCAAAAAAGACTCCCTTACCTTTGTTGTTTTCAAAACGAACATGTATTCAGCTTCCACACAATTCAGGGGCTGTCACATGGGTAGAGAGTAAAAGTAGCTGATGTCGCTGTCGTCTTCTCCTAGCCCATTTCTCCCGGGCTCATCTCGCCCATTGCGTTGACTTTCTGATCAGTTTCCATGGCCCGCTCTACCTTCCCCGTAAAACAAGATGCTTGTCCCACCATGTTCCTCCCCTGAGAATGGCCCTGAATGGTCCCCACCTCCCTCAAGATTAAACTCAGCTTCCCAACCTGGCTTTCAAGGGCTCTGTGACCCAATCCCCACCCCCTTCTCAGCCTCATCTCTCACATCCCTTCCTCACCCTTGGACCCATCGTGTGTTGGGTCCCTCTGTGTCCTTGCTCTTGCTCTTCTTTTTCTGGCATGATCTCCAGCCCCTTCTTCCCCTACCCACCTTGCAAGACGCCCTCATGTGACTACACCTCTGGGCAGCCTTTCTGGGACCCACTGTACCAGGCTGCAGCCTCCCCCATGTGCCCACGGCCCCTGCACACACCTCCATCCTACAATCACCACATCATGGCCATATTACACTTTTACTTTTCTCTCCCTCCTGCTGGACTGGGCGCCTTCTAGTCAAGGACTCCCTCATCTTGAGGCAGTCAAGGGACCAGTCCCTGGAACCTCACTACCCAGGTTCTAATCCCAGTTCTATCACTTACTGATTGTGTTAGACTCCACCTCCCATCTTCCTTCCTTCCTCTATAAAACAGGAGTCATAAATTTCCTGCATTTCAGGGTTTGTGTGTGTCAAGTGCAATAATGCGTATGAAGTACTAGAGACAGTGCTGGGTATGAGGTAAGAGGTATATAAGTGTTGCCTATTATTAGTGCTCACTAAAGACCAAGTTCAATGAAACTGTGTGTTTTCCCTTGAAGATTAGTACATGTAAATTGCAACAGTGATTTGTAGGTAATGGATCTTTTCTGGAAATTTTAGAATGTTTGGCTGAAAGAAGCTGAATGGAAATATAATATTTCGTGAAATCTTAGGGGTTTCTTCAGTTACTCTTCATTAAATAGTAGAATCGCCAGGCTAGGAAGGCATCACCACTGCTTTGATTCCAGATGCTTCTAAGCATATAGGCCTTTTAGAGGTCTCTGAAGCCCATTTTAGGTTCCTTTAAAGCCTTAGTTTGTTTGGGCTGCTATAACAAAAATGCATAAACTCAATGGCTTATGAACAATACACTTTTATTTCTCACAATTCTAGAGACTGAGAAGTCCCAGGTCATGGCACCCCAGATTTGGTGTTTGGTGAGAGCCGGTTTCCTCACAGTGTTGCCTTCCCTGTGTTCTCCACGTGGTACAAGGGGCAAGCTAGCTGTCCCGGGTCTCTTTTGTAAGGGCACTAATCCTAATCAGGAGGGCTCCACCCTCGTGACCCAATCACCTCCCAATGGCTTCCCCTCCTAATACCTTGAGGTTAGGATTTTAATATATGAATTTGGAGGGGGGGGGGCACAAACATTCAGACCAAAGCACCTCCCACCCCTATAGAGAAAATATAAGGTTGATTTTTGAGGTAGATTGAGAAGGGTGTGCCTCCTTGTCACTATTTTGTGGGGGCTACACTTTGCCTGAATTTCTATTTTTGAATGAGTTCTTTTAACACGTATTGCTATTGAATTTTTATATGAATATCAAATTCAAATACTGGGCTAAAATCAATATGGTCTTCTTGGAGATTAGCTTTTTTTTTGTCAGATGCATACAAAGGGGCTGGTTTCAGGTAAGGTGAGATTGCTAGTCAATTTTTGCATTCTTTCTGTGAAGTGCTGTAATTTTAAGAGCACCCCTCAGCTGCTTCCTGTGTGACCCTCACACATAAATCTGAGATGAGAACCTCTGTGAACTGAAGCTCTGGTACGAAGATCGCACATCAAGAGAATTCCATTTCTGTGGAATTTTCCAGCCTATGCTCATGGTCTGACATTCATGAGATTCTGTTGTGTTTGGATGAGAAGAAAAATTCTCTGTGACCTTGAAACTTTTGTTTTGGATGGCTCCTCCTTCTATTACTTCCTCATTGCATTAATGGCTGCCCCTGGATCCAAGATAAACCATTTTCCCATGCCTGCTGAGAGACCGAAGCTTAAACATTTGACATTCTCTGTTGCCACGCTGTTAGGACCAGCCTCCTCATTTGCGCGTAAAATTCTAGGAGATAAACAATTGGGGATATATTTTCACATGTGTCAAACTCACCCTGGGCACACATACCTTTTGTTACCTCTTTGAACTCTGAAAGAGATTTCAAGAGCGCGCACGTAGGGGTAGATCCCCGTGTTTGCATTGGGTCCATTCCCCATTCCAGCCCCACCTGCTCTTTTCCCCTCACCTGAACATCTGAGCCAGTGGAGAGTAAACAGACAAGTGCCACCCTATGGGCAGCCCTAATCTTATAAACATGGACGCATGCACACACACATACAAGCACCCGTGGACACACTTGCCTGCAGCCATCCGCCCCCGAGCATGTACACAAATACTTCAGGGTTTATAAAAGGTTCTCTTCAAACATGCACCAGGTGTCTGCATGGAGAGTCCAAGTATGGAAAGGGACCATCTAGAGGCACAACTTGAGTAATCTCTGAATTTCTCTTATGAGACCTTCATTCTCATGGCTCCTGTCTTTCCTTCTGTCACTGTCTTCTCTCCCTCGTACAGCTCCAGCCTGAGGTATCCCTCATGTAGATGCTACTGTGATCTGTTTTTCCAGTGATTACTCTGAACCACCCACACTCTGCCCCTCCCTCTTATAACCAAAGGAAGGCACTGGCAAGTTCATCGGACCATCTGGGCAAGACAGAGCTAAGCCCAGGACAGGGAGCCAGCCCTGAGCCCCATCGTTAGTTTGTTCTAACCAGTTGTGCTCTGATGCTAGTAGTTCAGGAATGCTAAGCCAGGGACTGATATTGTAACATCAGAGTTCAGGGATCTGAAGAGGACCTCATCACGTAACACAGAGTGACCAGTTGAACCACTCTCTGAGGATATATATGAGCGGCATGACCCTATGGTCACGTCAGGTTTTATTTGTCAAATTCAGGCAAAATCACTGTGCACAAAAACCATTATTGCAAAAAGTCTGGGGCCCCGCCAGTGGGATTCGATTTTAGAAGGATGTGCAAAAACACAGAAAGAGAAGAGTGACTAAGCAGGGATGAACATGACAAGAGATTTAGGGCAGCAGAAGCCTTTTTAAATGAGCCTTGGTTTGCAAAGATACAAAGGATGGTTAAAAGGACTTCTAAACTATCTTTAGACGGAAGAACGTGCAAATGGGGATCACTGAGGGGATTAAATGAGCAAAGAGACCCCTCCAGCCCTGGGAATCAATGATTCTACCAGACAGATGTTGATGTTCTGTATGAGGTCCACAAATGTCCAAGGATGTGATTGAGGGAGATAATTCTAGAGGCGGAAAGATTGGCTACTGAAGTATTATCCGTTATTATTGCTTTTCATCTAAAATGTTTAATGTGGATTCCAGAATTACTGAATTTATTCCCAGGACGTGGTTTATTTTCTGGGAGAATCTGATTTATGCAGGGTGCTCTGTCATTAGCTGATGATACTTACTCTGTTCTTAAATGGTGCCTCTCATCTGTGGATCTCAAAGAATTTTATAAATATCATTTAGTTCTCATGTGTGACTTTGAATTCATTTGCACACTCGTGAAATAGGTGGTAAATACTTTTCCACCCAGGCAAAGCCAGAATACTGAAATGGATATCTATTGAAATACTGGGTGTCCAAGTGCTGGTGGATGAGACCCTGATATGATGCCCAAATGAACTCCAACCTCTTCCCACCGTTTAGTCCCACCATTTATGTCAGATCTTCCTCTGACATTAAACTTTCAAGGAAGATGTGAAGTTTGGGAGAAATTTCCAGATTTCTAATCAGTGTGTAGATTTGAGAATTGCGTATCCCTTCTGGCTTTACAGAATTGGAGCTGCCTTATAGTCTATCACACAAACTCATACACAAAACTAGAGCTGTCTGGAAGGTTCTGGAACAGGATGGAACACTTTATCGTCACCTCGCCACCCTGACCCCCGTCCCACCTGCCCAGCCCATTATCACTGTTTCACTAGTCATGGGGAATTCCTCTGGGGTCCAAGATAAAGGGGAAGGCTCACACGTTACAACCTCCCACCCCACACAGTTCTGACTCTGATACTGACATTTTCATGGTTGAAATCCAAACACTACCTGCTGCCTTAATTTCCTCTCCACTTATCCCTTCTTAACCCCCTACCGTCCAATGCCCACTCTCTCCCCAGCAATGAATGCTCTTTCTTTTTTTTTTTTTTTTTTTTTAAAGATTTTATTTATTTATTGGACAGAGAAAGATAGAGCGAGAGAGGGAACACAAGCAGGGGGAGTGGGAGAGGGAGAAGCAGGCTTCCCGCGGAGCAGGGAGCCCGATGCGGGGCTCGATCCAGGGACTCCGGGATCATGACCTGAGCCGAAGGCAGTTGCTTAACCAACTGAGCCACTCAGGCACCCCTGAATGCTCTTTCAAAAAGCCTTCAGTGACCTCTTGCAGTTCCAAAAGGTATTTCTCAGGTCATCCCACTTGACCTCCCTGATGCTGTTGCCCAAACTGTCCTCCTCCTTGAAAGTCTCTCTTCCTTTGAACTCTGTGGCCCTGAAATTCCCATTTTCCTTTCACCCTTCTGGTGGTTTCTCTTTCTCATTCTGAGGGCGTTCCACCAGGAATTCCACCAGCCCCTGTGGTCCTTTAGCTTCTCTGACGCTCCTGTGGGATCAAGTCTTGCCATCCCTTCTGTGACAGGGATACAGATGGCTCTCCCTGTCTCCTAGACTGAAAAACTGAGAGCTTATATTCATACCTCTTTTTCTTTCATTTCCTACATCCAGTGGCTCATGAGTTTCTATCTTCCCTCTGAAATAGCTCTTAACACTCACTGCCATCTCAACTTGAGCCCCTAGCACCTAGAGCATTTCCCCCCAGACTCTTTTGATCATGCATATTAGCAAAAATATGTTCATATACGGACCTCAAATTTTAAGTTTTTTTTTAATTGAGATATAATTGTCTTCCAGATTTAGATCGTTTATGTGTTATCGATTGTATTAATCTGCTGATTGTCTGCCATAGACGGGGTGGCTTAAAGAACAGGCTTTTTTTTTTTTTTTTTTCCACAATCCTAGAGGCCAGAAGTCTAAGATCAAAGTGTCATCAGGGTTGGTTTCTGGTGACAGCCCTCCTCCTGGCTTATAGACACTTACCTTCTCACTGTGTCCTCACATGGGCTCTTCTCTGTGCGTGCACAGGAGGGGAGCCTGGGGGTGCAGAGGGAGAGAGGAGAAGGAGATCTAGTGTCTCTTTCTCTTTTTATTAGGACACCAGTCCTATCAAAATAAGGCTCCACCCTTACGAGCCTGTTTAGCCTTTATTACCTCCTGTCTTCGAATACGGTCACATTCGACGTTGGAGCTTCAGCACATGAATTTGGCAGGGACACGTGTCACTTGGTAACATACGCAGCTTCTATTAAACTATTTAAGATACGTAAAATATACACTAAAAAATATGGGAATTTTAAAAGTAAATGCAAGTAAGAATTCCGATATTTTTTCCCGTTATCTTAGTGGATCACCTTGAGCACATGTGGGAGTACACACCTGTCACTTGAACCCATGGATCTAGGGGATGACGACAATGTCCTAATGGCTCTGTCCACCGCCAGGCTTCTGCTTTGCCTTCCGATACAGCACAGCCTCTGTATCGATCTTTATAAAACTTTGGTTTCTTTTTCTCCCTTCTTCAGAAAACTTTGGTGCTCTGGGGAGCCCAGAGGACAGTCCATTGCCAGCTTGACCTTCAGGGTACTCTGTGTCCCACCATGACCTCTGCTTCAATCCCTTGTCCTTCCTGATGACCCACTTGGGCCCCTTCCTCCTCCTCTGCTGGTCCTGGGCCTCTAGCTTGCCTCAGCACCACCTTGCCTGTCCCTCCAACATGATCTCCCTCCCTCCTCAAAGTTCTGTCCCATCTTTTGGTACATGGTCACCTGCTGCTCAGCAGTGTTGCTCATACTCTCATGGGCGCCATCTTTTTTTTTTTTTTTTTTTTAAGATTTTATTTATTTATTTGACAGAGAGATAGATAGAGAGCACAAGTAGGCAGAGAGGCAGGCAGAGGGAGAGGGAGAAGCCGACTCTCCACTGAGCAGGGAGCCCGACGCGGGTCTCAATCCCAGGATCCCGGGATCATGACCCGAGCCGAAGGCAGCCGCTTAACTGACTGAGCCACCCAGGTGCCCCTCATGGGCACCATCTTATTTTTCAACTGGATCATGAGCTCCAAGAGCTCATGATCCAGGAATTTCTTCTTCATTTCATATCCTTCTCTGAGCACAGACTCTGAACCTGTCCTCTGTCACTGCAGTGCTTCTCGGTCCTCCTCCCAGATTGGCCCAATCCACAGGGCAGCCTGAGCCGTCCCAGGGTTGTGGTTGGGCAGAGACAACTGTGGAAGCCTTGTAGGCAACGGCACCATCTGATTGCTGATCACACGTGGACCCATGGTCTGAAGCTTTCCACGGCCAATTCCTCAACCTACTCCAGCTCAGCTTCTTGCAAATGGTATTTCCCAGAAGTTGGTAATATATTCTCCTAAAGATTTAATGGAAGAAAAGTTGGCTGCTTATTTGAAAAGTATGCTCTTGACTGCCAACTCGGAGTGCCTTAAATTAATGTTGACAAATGTGAGATTTAGTAGCGAAGCATCCATCTCTTTAGTGCCTGATGGGGCTCAAGACGTGCACGTAAATCATTCAGATGACAATTTTCTGGGCTGAGCACTCGGCGTTTACTTGCCACAACGCAGCGCACCTGTTCGCAGATGGCAGCGCTGGGACGCTGAGGATGATTTGAGGTGCTGGCCACTCAGGGGCAAAATGACTTGGAAACATTGAAATGCGAGCCTAGAGCTGTCTCCAGATCTTCTTGAATTCCCCTTTAAAACTCATCAGCAAATGCTGACCTGGACTAACATGAAGATATCACTTTACCTCCGGGACTTGAACTTTATGGCCCTCAGGCTGCACTGCAGCCATCCAGTTTCCGGTGTGTCCCCAGGGACTGTCAGTCCTGGGACAGATGGCCCTGGAGACCCGTTCGCTGAAACCTACCCTTCGTTGTCAAATGAACGTGTGCAAACGGAAACTTAGTTTTAGGAGGTGATTGTCCCAAAGCCTGGAGTGTTTAATATTTAAACTACCTATTTTTAACTTATTTACCTGGTAAACTCGGCAGAGTTGGTGACTGTCATAATTGTGTTCAGAGTCCAAAACTCATTTTGCGGAGTATGTTTCAGATGTAATATGGTTCAATGTTGTGAACCAAGATTATCTTGCCAATGCCTTTGGGTGCTGTGCAGCGGCCAAGGATGCTACCCGGGACTGGGGGGTCGCGAGCGGGACATGCATGGACCACGCAGGCTCCCAGTGGGGGATGTTTTGCAGATTAGAGTGTACGTGCAGCTCTCCTGTAAGGGTTAGTTATGGACTTTTCTCTTTGTTTCTCCATACTTTTTCATAGTAGCCACCTGTATCTCTCACATTGACAGCAAAGGGCTGAGTTGCTAAGAGTGACAGATTTGGGGAAAGGCCAACGCTGTTCACAGAAATCTCTGCCAGTTGAATATATATATATATATATTTTTTGCTGGTTGAATATTTCTTTGAGATTTTTGATCCTTTTATTTTCACAAGAGACCCAAAGAGAAAGAAAGGAAAGAAAGAAGGAGGGCTGGCAGAAGGAGGGATCAAGGGAAAAAGAAAAGAAAGGAAAAAGAATGAAAAGAAGGAAGAAAGGAAGGAAGGAAAGGTGGGGGGGGGAGGAGACAGAGAAACAGGGAGAGAGTAAGAGAAAAGGAGGAAGGAAGGAAAAGAGAAAAAGGAAGGAAAGAGAAAGAAAGAGAGAGAGAAAGAAAAGAAAGAAAGAAAGAAAGAAAGAAAGAAAGAAAGAAAGAAAGAAAGAAAGAAAGAAAGAAAGAAAGAAAGAAAAGGGGAAGGGGAAGGGAAGGGAAGGGAAGGAAAGAAAAAAAGAGATACTATCTTGCAGACAAGCCCACTGGCTTTTAAAATGCTGCCTCTCTGAGAAGAGTTTAGCTCAGGACACACTTTCCCTTCTAGCCTCCACCTTCCACTGTGGCTGTTGGCACAGGCCAATGGGACCATTACGGATGGCACCGGGGGAGGGTGGCTGTGCTGGCCTTCTTATTTCTCCTGGACTTGTGCTGAGGCCTGAGTGGGGAATACCCACGTTGGCTGCCAAGCGAAGCATTTTCGTAGCCTGAGTCACACAGACAGACCTTTCGTTTGTGAACACGAAACAGGCAAATAAAGAACAGAATGCTGATCCTGGAGGGCAGGGGAAGGATCATTGTTCAGTACCATCATACACGCTGAGGGTAATTCTTAACCCCATGATTCTGTGATTCTGTTTTGTGGAGGGTCATGCAAACTCCTACTGAGTGGGTGAGTGTGATCCCCTCCTCACTGTTTTCTCTAGACCCTGCTTTGAAGCCCAGTGAGACAAACCAGCATGAAGTTTGGCAAGTCTGTGTTCATCACTGGGGTTTAATTAAAATACACTGAGCCTTGCAGAAACTTGTGGCTTAGAGTAATGGAAAGTTTAGGGAATCAGAAACATAGCCAGATCCCAGAAAGAAAGGTCACATTTCCCCTCCAGCACTGGGATTTCTGGCCTTCCATTTCCTCCCAGACTTACAGTCCATTCCTTCTCAAACATATCAATTATTTTTCTAAGAAAGGATGAATCAATTTTATAATTACAAGTATTTGGTATTTATATACACAGAGGCATTATCCAAGTGTTCATACTGTTTTATATTCCTTTGTATTGGATTAATTTATAAACACATATTTTTTCATGCACCTACTATGTGTGCAGCAAATGTGGGGTGCTAGGGATGCAGTTGTGAGCAGAACTAGACCGGCTTGGCTGCTTTCGTCAAGGATCTTCTGCTGTCTTGGTGGTGTCTCTTGGTCTCTCCATCATGTTATGAGCACAGCATCTAGCTTGGTCTTGGGAGGTGAACTCGACTTTCACGAAGTGTCAAATAGTTAAGAAAAATAAATGGCTTTGGATACAGCCCTTGTTAGCAGCGTATGATCACGTATCACTGAGTACGTCTCAGTAATAATGATGGTGCGGCAGTAGCCCTCAAAGCGTGATGCACACGTGTTCCCTGCACACGTCACGCTTCACTGGACCAGCTCCATAAAACAGTCAGTGGGGTTTCCCGAAAGTGTTGCTTTAGTTGCTGGCTGAGCTAAGCCACTTCAGGACAGTGTCCCAGCGTACAGTTTCTACATCCAAATCAACTGTATGTGTTTGTAAAAATTCCCATTTTTCAGCCTCAACACAGGTCCATAGAATTAGAATCTCAGGAGTTGGGATCAGACATATGTATTTCCAGAAAGGACTCCCCCAGTCATTTTCGTTCAGAGTAAAGTTTAAGAGTGTTATTTTTGAGGGGCGCCTGGGTGGCTCAGTCAGTTAAATGTCCCATCCTTGATTTTGGCTCAGGTCATGATCTCAGGGTCGTGAGATGGAGCCCCTCATTAGGCTCTGGGCCATGCATGGAGCCTGCTTGGAATTCTCTCTTTCTCTCTCCCTCTGCCCCTACCCCCTGCTTGTGCACATGCACGCACATACCCTCTCTCTCTCTAAAAAAAAAGAGAGAGTATTATTTTTGAGCTTGTCTCATTAAAATCAATGCAAAAACAATCAATCGAGTTGAACTAAACAAACCCAATCCAGCATTTGGGGTGGGGAGCCGATATCAGATAGATCTATGATAAGTTTGCTTTGGCATCACATAACCCTTCCCCTCCCAAAGCAATAAATAATGATACGATATTGCTTATGTTCAGCTGGTTGGGCCAAGGACCTTTGTCATGTCATTTGATTTCTCACTTTCTTTATCTGCAGAGTGAGGGCTTGGACTTAATGATCTTTATGCACCTTTTTTGTTCATGTGAACACACTAAGCAGGTACCTACAATGGTGGCCAGTATTTTTATCCCTTCCAGTCCATGCCACCTTCCCACATACAACACAAACATTGGCCACCAGGAGATTAAGGCAGAGAGAAAGAAGAAATAGGATTAGCACAACAGAAACATGTCTTAAGTAAATTATGCCTTCAGACTCTAATTCTAATTATTTTTTCTTGTCTTCTTCTTTCTCATGAACAATGTTCTTTGTTCTGTTAGTGACTGAGTTAATCATTTTAAGGGATTCATTCATGTACTAACACTTAAGAGTGTCCAGTATATTCCAGGACAGGGCCATGTGTTGAGGATGTAGAAATGCACAAATAGTTTGACCTCATATGGTCTTCTCCCTACTAAAATTGGTATATTTTAGCCATAGTCCATTGACACCCTTTTCAATTCTAAGTTCCTCCTCCTGAAAGAATGATGTAGAAAATATTTTTAAAACATAAGGACAAAAAAAAAAAAAGACAAGTGGGGGAGGGGGAGAGGGAGAGAGAGAATCTCAAGCAGGATCCATGCCCAGCGCAGAGCCCAACTCAGGGCTCAATCTCATGACCCTGAGATCATGACCTGAGCTGAAATCAAGAGTTGGATGCTTGGGTGCCTGGGTGGCTCAGTTGGTTAAGCGACTGCCTTCGGCTCAGGTCATGATCCTGGAGTCCTGGGATCGAGTCCCGCATCGGGCTCCCTGCTCAGCAGGGAGTCTGCTTCTCCCTCTCCCTCTCCTCCCTCTTGTGCTCTCTCTCTCTCTCAAATAAATAAATAAAATCTTTAAAAAAAAAAAAAAGAGTTGGATGCTTAACCAACTGAGTCACCCCAAGCACCCCTAAGAACCCTCCTTTAAAAACATCTCGGGACCCTGCGTGGCTCAGTCAGTTAAATGCCTGACTCTTGATTTTGCCTCAGGTCATGATCTCAGGGTCATGAGATCAAGCCCCACATAGGGATCAGGGCTGGGTGTGGAGCCTGCCTACAATTCTCTCTCCCTTTGCCCCACCCCTGCCCTCACAAGTGCTTTCTTGCTCACTCTCTCTCTCTCAAAAAAAAAAAATTTTTTTTTTCAGACTAATTTTCCCTTAATTAATTTGGAATGTTTTTAATGACAAAATTCATGAAAAGTTTAGTGTGTTTCAAAAATTCTTCTTGCTCAGTTGATACGACTTAATTGTTTTAAACTAAGGAGTTCCCTGGACTTAGGAGTTTCTATGTATATCTTGGATTCAAGGAGGGAAAAAAGGCATTTGGATTTATCTTCCCGATCAATTTTATATTCAGGAGAGAACTCTATCATGAAGCTGTTTTACTCAGCTATTGTTCATTTCACACAACTTGAGCAGATTTTTAATTAAGGTTTACAGGCGAGTCACCATATAAATTATGCAAACTTCCCCCCGCCCAAAGACATGGACAGACTCTGCCCTTGTTTTGTAGGAAGAGCCCATGAGTGAGCACTAGAAGGCTCTCTCCGCATCCTCAGATGTGAGACAGACCTTCTGTGCCATTCCTCTGCCTCAGTTTTAGAAAGACTCCTCTGCACTCCCACATGCATTTCCCCGTCCCAGAGAACCTCCTCTGTCACCATTACTAAGTTAAAACAACTCAACAAATTGTTTTTCCTTGGTCGTGTGTGTAAAGTTAATACCCAAAGTTCCACAGTCCAAGTTCAATGGTGAGCTGACCCTCCCACACGGTTCCAGATCTTTCCCAACGTTTCTCGTGAGATGGAAATCCGAATGCTCTTTTCTGGTGTCTTCTTACTACGCAGTAAATGACTAATGTCATATAATTGGGGAAGCTTTTTTCAAAGACTGAAACCGGACTCATGCTGTTGGAGAAAGTAGGAAACCATATGTGCTGTGTGGGAGGTGGGGCGGTACTTGAGGCTCGGCTGCGTTGGCTTTTTAGGAATGCTTCCCACTTCCACAGAGAAACGCAGCACCGTGCAGTGCGATTTTTAAAAGCAGGTACAGGCCAGTTTTATTTATTTATTTATTTTTTTAGAAAGAGAGAGAGCAAGTGGGGTGGGAGGGGCAGAGAGAGAATCTTTTTAAACAGGCTCCATGCCCAGCACGGAGGGGGTGCTCGATCTCACCACCTGGCATCATGACCTGAGCCCAAATCGAGAGTCAGATGCTTAACCCCCTGAGCCACCCAGGCGCCCAGCTTCTTTTATTTTTATATTGAAAAATCACCTCCTTCAAAACCTTTGAGAATTCTCAAAATTCCGTATATATAATAAATTACATATAACACCAATTATAATTTTGGAAGATTTGACATTTAAATGCTAATGATGTTAACATATTAAAATATACATATATACCTGTCCCTGGCGGGGCCATGCCCTGAACACCACATGTATAAGCCAGTGAGGTAGGACTGTCTCCACTTGATACATGGGGAAACTGAGGAAGCCAAAGGAAAATGAAGGAATTTATCTGAAGTCAAATGGCTAGAAACTAATGGAAGCAGTATTAGAGCCCATGTATTTATTTCGACTAGGACTTTTATGCTACCATATCCAATGCTCCCACATTTCCTCAGCAAGGACATGAGCAGAGAAGCTGTGCTGGCTGTTTGCTCATCCTCTTACTATCTGGAATATTTTTTACCCCTTATGTCTAATTTTCTTGTCACCATTTTTCACAGCCACTGAATCAATAGCCCCATTTGTCCCTTTCATTTTAATAATGTCTAGGGGTGCCTGGTGGCTCAGTTGGTTGAATGCCTGACTCTTGATTTCAGCTCAGGTCCTGATCTCAGGGTGCTGAGATGGCAACCCGAGTCAGGCTCCCTGCTCAGTGGGGAGTCTGGTTAAGATTCTCCCTCTCCCTCTGCCTCTCCCCTGCCCCCCACCCCACTCACGTACTCTCTTTCTCGCTCTCTCTCAAATAAATAAATAAATCTTTAAAAAATAATAATGTCTATATATTTTAGGGAGTAATCAGAAAATAAAACTTCATGAAGAACACAGGAAGACCATATTACCTTGGAGACTGTGTTGCAGAATTAAGCTTTGAAATGCAACATGATTTTGTGTTTTTCCCTTTGCTTCTGGCTCTGATCTAAGACTTTGATATTTTACAAAGTATCCCCATGTCCTTTCTAATGGCAACTCAAACACTTCTTCAGATAGATGCGCCACTTGGGCATCAAGCTAAAGCCAAAACTGTCAGAAAGCCACCAGGCTGATGATGGACAGATGACTCCCACTCTTCAGGCTGGGCTTCTTTGCTTCCCTCTTGTATGACAGCATGCTAGGTATTAGGTGTAGCTGCCCCCACTTCCTTGGCCCCCAAAATGTCCGAGAGTGGGATAAGCCTTACTCATCATGCTCTGGAAATTCCTCTAGAGTGGGAGCCATGTCTTTCTATTTTCAGGGGCCTGGTGCTGTGCCTGGCACAGAGTACATCCTTAGTTGATGAATAAGGAATAAATAAATAAATATGCACTGTTGGAGCAAATGGGAGATGCAATGCGTTCTGCTTCTCGATATCACACTATTTTTGTGAAAATGTTACAGTATGTTTCAGCTCACAGGTTGGGAACCCATGAGCCAGACTTTCAAATAAAGCCTCAATAAAAGAACTGGAAACTTAGAAGATTTCCAAGAAAAAAGTGCTCTGCACAAATAAATTGTAAATATTTCGTGAATAGGAATCTTCTTCATGTCTTCCCCATTACCAAATTTGGTACTTTAGGCTGGCCCTAAATCTGTAGGCATTCCCCTAAAATTTGAAGCCCCAAACAAGAGCCATGCTGGGGTAAACCACAGTGCCTAAATGTAAATATAAATGGCTGAATGTAAATATTGAAGTTTTGGGGGGCAACTTGTAGCAACTTCCACAAATGGTATATTATAGTAAACATATGGCAATGACAATGAAGTCATGTCTTTGTTTGAAAAGAAAATTACTATTTTCTATAGCAATCATTTATGAAAGCAGTCTTTCCCATTTTGCTTTTCTTTCAACCAGGTAAGTGGTTGTCTATACTGCAATAAAAATTCACGAACATTCCATGGCCCGAGAGGCATTTGGAGAGCACGCACAGTACTAAGGCTCCCATGGTCTTGCCTGTGGTGCTAGGAGGGACCCTGCAGAGGTGTGGCCAGGAGGGGACATCCTCAAGACAGGTCTAGCTTCTCAATTATATTCCACTGATATTTAAATCCAGGATCTTTCCTCTGCAAGGAGGAATTCTGAAAGTGTCTGCTCAGCTCAGCCCCACTGTGTCATTATAGAAAATTTCCAATTTGAAAATTCAGTCTTTCATAATATTGTAACATGGAGATAAAATTTCCCCGCTCACCTCAGTATTCTTGATGGAGTCCCCTGCAGCCAAAAACGATCATGACACTTGCTTGTCCTCTTCCTGTGGCACTTCTCAGTCTGTCTGGTAGATAGCTATTTGTGTGCACATCTTGTCACATCTGAGGCTGCTTTCACTAGTTACTAGTCCCGTATGCTCATGTTTTCCTTAGCCCTTGCTTTGGAGGACAGCAAACTTGGATTTGAACCCTGGCTTTACTATTTCTACTAGCCACGAAAACTTGGACAAATTATTTCTCCTGTCTTGGCTTTAGTTGTCTCATCTGCAAAATAGTTTCTACCCTTTTGTGTTGATTTGAAGATGAACTAAGATAGCATGATGCCTGACATGCCGTAACAACCAGTGAGTACCCTTTGTCATTAGTAATGATACTCTTGAGTAGAACCAAGATTTGACCCTGGCTCTTTCCTCATCAGGGAGGAGCCAGATCTGAGGGTCTGCTCCCAGCCCAGCTCTGCCGGTGCTGCTGAATTCCGAGGCCCTTCTCCGGGCTCCCCATCTGCTTCTGGACGGAAGCTTCGCCACGGCCTCCCCCCACTCTGCCACTTCTCCATGTGGGACCCACAGACGCATTTGTATCATGAAGCTTTGAGTCACGTGAGTGTGGCAGGTTCTTGTATCAAAGGATTAAACCAAGCTCAGAATGTTCCTATTCTTCCTTCCCCCAACCTCACCCCTCAGGAGACCAGGATGGAAAAAAACAAGTAGTTCTGGGCAGTGGCTTTGCTCAAGAAACCATGCCAAAGCTGTGGCATTTAAAACGGAGTGTGAAAAAATAAATAAATAAAATAAAACAGACTGTGAGGCACAGTTCTGCCTTTTAGGACCCTACAGTCTCTGTCGCCAAGACGGAGTGCAGTATCAGAAGGCAGCTGACCATACCAGGGACGTTTTATGCGGCGACGGAGTGGTACAAAGGAAAATAAGGGCAGATCAAGGTGGCTAGAGAGGTCAGGTCTGGGAGTGGTGGTCCTTGGTCTCCAGGATTCCTCTGAAGAGGAGCTTGCTGTCTTTGTGTTCTGCATGCTGGAGGCAGGACACTGAGAGCAAGTTTGCTTTTCAGGGCAGAAGGAGTCCTTAGGTTGATGGACTCTAGTGGGACTTCAAGAAGATTCATAGCAAATTGAAACAAGCAAAATCTGGAGGTGAGCTCACGAAGGTGGAGTGATATTTCCCCTCAAGAACTTCAGTTTGAAGGTGAGGAACATGAGCTGGCCTTGCCAACAGGCAAATGGGATCAGGTCTAATGATGAGATCCAAAAAGCCATTCCAGTCCTAACGATGTTTATATCCTATTTTACACAAAGACCAAGTGCATTAAAAGCTATAGCTCTGACGTTCGATGTCAAGAGTCTGTGTGATGAATGCTTATTTTACTAACATTTTAATTAAAATTACTTCAATACAGAAAAAGGCACTGATTCTAAGATACAGCTTTGCGGATTTACTCCAGTGAACACACCTGTGGAACCACAGTGCGGTTCAACAAATAGAGCAGTACAAGCACGCCTCCCCTCCCCGGTCCCTTCACGGCCAACCACTATCCTGAAGCCTACACCAGACTTCAGTTTCACCAGTTTCTAACTTTCTAGAAATGGAACTACTTAGTACCAATTAATTTATGTCTGGCTCCTTTCTCTCAACACTACATTTGTAAGATTCACGCAAGAGCTGATTTATTTACTATGCTGTATAGTATTCCATAATATGAATATATCACACTCGATCCATTCTACTATTGAGGGACACTTGGACTGTGTCTTGTTTGGACTATCACATACAAGTAACATGGCTATAACCACGTTCTTATACCTACACTGAACACATTTAAGTGCATTTTTGTTGGGTATATACATGGGAGTAGAATTTCAGGATCATAGATTCTGCATCTATTCATTTTTGTAGTCACTGTCATGAAGTTTTTCCAAAGTGATTGTATGAATTTATACTTGCACCAGCAATTTTGAGACTTAGACACAGCTTTGCTGACACTTGAGATGATCGTCTTTTTAGTTTTAGTCATTTGGAGGGTATGCCATAGGGTCTCTTTGTTGTCTTAGTTTTTAGTTCCCTGATGACTGAGGTAGAATATCTTTTCATATGTTTATGAGCTATTTGGGTATCTTTTTTTTGTATAGTAACTATTCCAATCTTTTGCCCATTTTTAATTGCAATGACTGATTTTTTAAATTAATTGATTTGTCTAAGTTCTATACATTGTCTGGATGCCAGACTTTTATGGGGCCCAATTCTTGCAGATACCTTTTCTCTGGCTGTCTTGGTAGTTTAGTGATTGGCAAAGGCCTCTAGGAGAAAAGGAAGCTGAATAGTGGGCTCCTCTCTCCAGAATTCCCTTTTCTCAGAGATTTTGGTCCTAGACCTCCGTGTATGGGCAGCTCTTTAATGACTCCAAACATGAGTTTGTGTGCCTAATGTTTATCCAGATTTACTGCTAGTTTTTCACTTCAGGAGGGTTGGTCTAATTATAAGCTCTTTTTCTGTCTCTAGAAGCATGAATTAAGAACCAGATTGTTCATTTTGGGCGTTACAAAGGAAAACTGTAGAATAGAGAAGCATGTGTGATATCCTAAGGACAATGACCCCCCCCCCCATGCACAAACGTACTCTGAGACTGGAGATAAGCACCTGTCCTGGGGCGAGGCACAAGGCCAGGGGAGCTGGGGTACAGGAAGGATCAGAGAGTTTAGCTGGTTGCTATGTGAGGCTGTGCCCTTGTCCCTGGGGATGGGGATAAAATAACCTAGAGAAGATTTAGAGATGCCAAAGTAGTGTCCCTGGGGGTCAGCCCCCAGGGAATTGGGGCTGCTTGAGAGGCCCCCATTCAGTGGAGCAGTGAACTGAAAAAAAAAAAAAAAAAAGCCAACTTTAGACTGAGAGCCAGAGGATAGCTTTTAGGTCCTGTGTACCCTGAAGGGCCCCAAGTGCTGTGGGAGGGGGACTTCCCAAACCTATCGGTTCCCCAAGGAAGGCAGAGAAGAGACCTCCAGGTTGAAGCAAGAACACAGCCTATGGAGTCCTGCTGGTGGGAGCCCCCCGTGGGGGCTTATGCGGCAGCGTTTACCATAAAGGCCAAGTGTGATGTCCAGGTCCAGGCTAGAAGGACTCAGAGCCCTAAGGCATGTGTGCCAATCACATGGCCCTCATGCTGGGCCAGCTCTGCCCTCATTCTTAGGAATCCCTTACCTGCCCCCACCCCTTGGCCTCCTCTTGGACCTTATTTCACATCCAGAGAGAAGAAAAGGAGCAGGAAACTAGGGGGCATCCAGAATTAACAAAATAAGTGTCTGAAAGAGACCAGAGTTCTAAACTGGAAGGGACTGAATTTCTTTGGTGGTGAGATTTAGTGTCCAGCTCCTGTTGTGGGTTGAATTAGGTCTCCTCAGAAGCCATGTTGAAGTCCTAACTCTTGGTATCTGTGAATGTGGCCTTATCTGGAAATAGGGTCTTACTGATGTAACTAAGTTAAGTTGAAGTCATTAGAGAGGGCCCCAAATCAGTATGACTGGTGTCCCTAGAAGAAGAGGAGAAGAGACAGAGACCCACAGGGAGAACACCACCAGCTGGCAGAGGCCGAGATTGGAGTGATGTGTTCACAAGCCAAGGAATGCCAAGGATTGCAGGCAACTACGAGAAGCTAAAAGAAAGGCATGGGACAGATTCTCCCCTGGAGCCCTTAACAGAGTTCATGGCCCTGCTGATAACTTGATCTTAGATTTCTAGTCTCCAGAACCATGAGAGAAAAGATTTCTGTTGTTTAAAGCCACCCGTGTATGGTCATTTGTTATGGTCGCCTAGCAAACTAACACAACTACTAACTAGAAACGGGGCTGGTGTACTGAGTTGAGTTCAATAATGGAAAAGGAAAGATAATTAGATTTCTGTACCTCTCCCCACATTTTATATTCAGCTCAGGATCTGAGCCTATGTTTTCCTTGCGAGAGGGATTCAGGCCACTCTGCGTCCTCAGTGTGCAGATCTGCCTCTCTCCACGTAGGCGTCCTCAAGTTTATATCTACCCCGGTATCCATTGCCTTCAGTACCCCAATGTGGCAAGGGTCAGGGGGCTTTTGCTTTCCTGGTTCTTGTTTCATGACTAGCCTAAACTGGCTTGAGTCAGGACTGACACTGATTGAGGAAATAGATACAGTTTACAACCATGTGTACTTTGCAGTGAAGGATAACTCGGGCCAAGGTCTTGCCAGGAAGGGAATTACGGAAATTACTCAGTGCCGTCACAATATTTTCTCATATAAATGTGCGCCATCAGGGTCGATCTGTTGGAGTGATTGACGGGGGGCAGGGAGGCCTCCTCAATTAATCATCCTCACTGCTCATATGAATGTCTGAGATTCCACAACGTCTCATCATTCCTTTCGGTTTTCCAAGGCATCATCTGTTTTTCAATTAAACACAAATGTCCCCTGAGAAAGTTCATGGCTTAAGCTCTTAGCAACAGCCAGTGGTTGTTTAGTGTGTGATTTTCTATCCTGGGACCTAGAGGAGATATTGGGGAAGGAATCCGGAAGGCCATGGCCAGCTTCCCAATGTGGTCTAGGGCTCGGTCATTATAATAAACAGCCAATATTTAATAAACATCCATGTGGTAACAATGATAACTAACTTGGAAATCTGGAACTATATTTTCCAAATGGAAAGGAGTTCATTAATAAAATGAAGAATCCCGTCTTCCCCCCTACAGTTGGTGATCCGACTCATCCTCTCTGGGTCAGCTGGGAAGCAGCTCTATGACCACAGGCAGGTTGCTTACCCTTTTTATGACCCAGGTGACTCCTCATCTGTGAAATGGGACACTAATGTTATCTGTCTCATGAGGCGGTTACAAGATGCAAATGAAATCCATTATCTGAATCACTGAGCTCAGTGCTTGGCACAGAGTAAACGCTCAATAAATGTTAGTATATCATCAGTCTCTGAATTTCCTCTCCCTAGGCTAGTATACAGTTGAGTTTCTTTATGCAATGCTGGTTTTGTGCTAACAACACTCTGTGTTGTTCCACAGAGTGATCCGAGGCTGTGTTTTTCATATAAATTCAGATATCAGTCCATCAAAGAGCAATAAAGATCCCCTACATTGGACACAGCCCACACTGTGCCACATATTATGTATTTTTCATGTTTGAAGATCTGTTGAAAAGAAAGCATCAGGACAAAAGAATTCTGTAATTGTTTTTAGCTTGTGTAACACATGGTGCTTACTATGTGCTTTACAAGATATGAACTCATCTAATCCCCATCTGATCCCATCTGTATGCTCTATTATTATCCCCATCTACACATGAGGAAACAGGCTTGGAGGGGTAAGTCATTTCCTGAGGTCACAAAACTAGTGTAAGACGTGGAGCCAGAATTTAAAGCAGACATTCAGACTCCGGTAGGGGCTGTTAGCTATTACACTACGCCACGAGAATTCATGAACACACATGCAGGTGCACGCACACACACACACATTCACTTTCCTTGAAAATGTATGATGGGGTGGTGCCTGGGTGGCTCAGTCGTTGAGCGTCTGCCTTCGGCTCGGGTCATGGTCCCAGGGTCCTGGGATGGAGCCCCGCATCCGGCTCCCTGCTCTGCGGGAAGCCTGCTTCTCCCTCTCCCACTCCCCCTGCTTGTGTTCCCTCTCTCGCTGTGTCTCTCCCTGTCAAATAAATAAAAGAAAATGTATGATGGTCAGTGCTTTACCGACATTTCCTAGTATAATCATATCTGGGATGATGCAGCATGATATGCCCAGAAAAAGAAGGGCACTGGGTTTTTATTAAAGGGGAGCCTCTGCTAACCACGTAACTTCTGGGAGCAGAGAAGGTTAGGTGAGGGTTGGCATCTCTAAAGAGCTCTGGCAACGTTCCCTATCTCCATCCTCAGATGAAGGTGAACTTGAGCCTGCAGGGAAGGGCTATCCATGAGCAGCTCCCAGATGAAAGGGGAAAAGGGAAAAAGAACCTACTTATGTTAACGAATAGAGGAAGCTAACATGACAGACGGGAAAGAAGTAAGAGACTCCTGCCCGTGGGGCCAAGCGTCCAGTTGCCACATCACTGAGCAGGGCTTTGCAACATGTGTGTGCCCAGCAAGAGATGGACCAGCTCCACCGAGGAAATAGCCCACTCATGTGGCGAGCAGCCCTCAAGTACCTAGGGTGTTCTGAGTCCTGGTCCAGGAACAGCAACACCCTCGCTGTCTACTAGTCCATTAATTAAGTTTTAATTCAGAGACTGATGATATACTAACATTTATTGAATGTTTACTCTGTGCCAAGCACTGAGCTCAGTGCTTCAGGGAACTTATTTCATATGCATTTTGTAACTGCCCTCATGAGACAGGTAACGTTATTGTCCCATTTCCCAGGTGAGGAGGCTACCCCCACCCTAGGGTCCACGGTCTGTTAGGGAGGGGAACAGATAGTCATAATGCAGTAGAAGCACAGACCTGGTGCCACCCAGACAGACCCTGGGATGTGTTCACGGACAGACACCACTTTGCCAGGTCCTGGAGTGTCAGAGAGTCACCAGGAACCAGGAACGTATGAGTGTCTGGGCTTCTGTCCATTCCCATTCTGGTGGGAATGGTGGAGAGGAGGAGAGGTTTGGACGCTCTTTAGGAGGTGACAAGGAGAAGGCTGGAGACCAAATGGTTGTGGGCGTGAAGGTCAGGAGAGGTCAGAGGCAGCTCCAAGCCGTGTGGGAAGTCAGGATAGTACTGAGTGAGGTAGGGAGCAAGACAGAGGAGGGGGGAGTCTGGGGAGGCGGCGGAATGGAAAGGGGAGTGTAGACAGGGCAGGGGCTGGGACTTAGGTAGCAGGGCATTGTTCTCTGGAACTTTATTTTTTGTCTTCCTCCACTAGTAAGCCTTTGTATTGCTGAAATTGTGTTAGACCAGGAATAAAACAGGAGCAATATGGAACTTTCCAGGAGGGATAGATGGGGGTGGTGGTCCCTGGGGCTGTGGATGGCTTGGGTGACCCTCTGCTGCGCTGCTTGTTCATTTACTCTTCTCAGGAGTTGGAAGCATGTGGGGTCAGTCACCCTGCGGCTCACCTTGCACTCAGGACAGTGCTGCTGAGACAGGAGAGCGCCCCTCCCAGAACGGCTTGTTTCTCCTGACCTCACTGCCATGACAAAAGGCAGATTTCTCAGCCACTTCCTTCTCCAGTAGGTGAACCTGGACTGCCTTCAGGTTTCTGTGCGAGCAGGTGGAGACAGGAGTGACCGGAGCATGGCTGGCTCCTAATAGTAGTCGGGGGGTGCATTTCTCAGTGAAATTTCAGGTTGAGTTAGGACTCCGCATTAATTAACAATAGCTTCTTGTTCTAGAAAATGGTGCTTTAACAAAGAAATTTTCTAAAACATGTGATAAATTGGGTCTACCTCGTTAGCAGGAACCGAAATTGCTTTCTTTCTTTTTTTTTTTAAAGATTTTATTTATTTATTGGAGAGTGAGGGAGAGAGAAACAGCATGAGAAGGGAGAGGGTCAGAGGGAGAAGCAGGCTCCCCGCCGAGCCGGGAGCCCGATGTGGGACTCGATCCCAGGACTCCGGGATCATGACCTGAGCCGAAGGCAGTTGCTTAACCAACTGAGCCACCCAGGCGCCCCCAAAATTGCTTTCTAAATTCTCTTGTGGCAAGGAGGATATATTTGCAGATGATAGAGACAGCCAGGCTGTGCGGTGAGAGGAAAAAGCCTGGCAGCCCCCTGCGTTGACCTTCTGTGTCGTCCTCTGATTGCAGGGTTGCTTGTTTAAAACAGGCTGTCTCTTTTTATTAGAGAATTCCACAAGGGAAAGCGTGTTTGCAGAGACTCTCATTCCAATGATGAAATAATAAAACACGCAAACGTAGTTCCCCGTACCTTCTTGGGAGACGGGGATAAAGGGTGGGGGTAAGGAAGGAAGCAAACTATTCCAGAGGTGTAAAGAATAGACAACAGCTGTATTTTCTTTCTTTCTTTCTTTTCTTTTTGGAAAAATGGTAAAATATCAGTATTTTTAAAATTCAATAGCAGAGAAAAATTCAGGCAGAAAGATTTCATCAATCCTATACCTTTGGGGGATCACTGCAGATACTGATGGTAACTTTGTAATAATCTAGAAGAGAGAATTTTAATGTCAAAATTTATTTTTTATTTTTTTAATGGAAACCTATTCCTTATAGTGTAATGATATAAATCCAATCTCTTATAGAAAGGTTATAAATAGTCCTATAGACAACTATATCTAATTTAAAAGTCTGAAGTTTGGATTTTACAGTTCGTGGCTTACTTAAAACTTACAGTTGGAAAGTTTGGATTAAAAAAGGAAAGAATAGCTACAAATTCAAGGTATTATTATTCTCTAACTTAAGAAAATAAAGATTCATTAATTCTATATCTGTTAATTCAGTAAGTATGTTATATGCTAGACACAAAGTTGAAAAAGCAGATTTTTTTCTGCATGACATCATTTCTCCATCCTATCATTAATGTTTGTAAATCCCTTTTTAAAAATGCAATAGGAAAAGGCGTTAAGAGAATCAGGTAAGTCTATATGGAAGCCTGTGGGGTCACGGCTGCACCACTATGTATATTCCGTATATACACACAGAGATGATATATCTGACACAGCTGATGAATGTCCACTGTAATAGTTATAGGATACCCTGAGACTTTTTCTTTCTTTTGAGATATACTGGACTTAAAAAAAATTGACAAGCATATAAATCTGAGCTTCAGGTCAGGTTTTAGCTCATTTATACCCTGGTTTTGAATACCCTAGTTTGTACCCAAACCCCAAAGTTGTATATCATCACCAAATTATAACTTTCTGAGGAGGTACAAAATAGTTCATGCATGCCTCTTCAACTGGACACAAGTACACCTGAATAGATTTCAATTCTGTGCTCATGAGGAGAAAGCTGCTAGTCTAATATCCTGACCAAGTCCATTCTCTAGGTAGTTTAATTTCAAAAAATGACTTCCTGTCTAAAGATCCCATCCATATATTAGATGACTCCACGCCAACAACCCTCTGCTTCAAATGTGGCGTAAGCTATCTTTGTTTGTAAGCAGAAGTGTATCTGTTTCTCCCTTCTTCTGACCACTTAGAACTGTGGCTTCCAAACCCCACATGCCAATGCTTTCAATAAGCAGTAGCAGCTCGTACCTAACAGAAGGTTAGGAAGACAGTGCCGCTCAGGGGAGAGTGGAAATGTCTGAACATACGAGCGGGGTTGGGAGGAAGTAAAAGGAATTCAGGAAGAGTCCAACCAGAGAAGCTGTGATGAAGTCCAAGAGCAAGTGTTGTGGGATGAGGGGACTGAGAAAGTGGAACTCAGGGCCATAAAGGGAAACTCGAGAGAAAAGCTGTGCTCATGTTTTATAAGTTTTGCATTTCACAGAAATTTTATGGGTTCAGCAAACACATTTCCTATGCTGAAAGCTCCAGTGAAAAGAAATGCTGGCTATACAACCATCTGGTGAGCAAGAATTGACTGGACATCTTTAAGATGTATAGCATTATAATAGGTATTTTGTCGGATTCAGAAAATAATGAACTTAAAGAGACAGCACAGCAAACAGCCCCATGGAGATACAGCATAGAAACAGTTTGAAAAATGCTGCCCAAGGTATACGAGAGGAGATTTGTTTACTAATCTCAGAGCGTGTGCTGCATGGGCAGGGATCGTTGGGAGGCTTCTCCAGGAGCAAAGGACCTTGCTGGCACCACAGACCCAGCTGCTGTGCTCTTCTGGGGACCCGCCCCCTCCACTACACACTTGGCTGGAGCCTATCCAAAGCAGTGCCACAGGCCTGGCAGTGTGCAGGTGGGCCTGACAGCAGCCGGCCCCACTGTAAGATGACCCCTACCCTGGGAAGAGGGAAAGATGACCATATACACCAGTCCCAACATCTGGTCTGATCGCAGGCCCTACTCACCAACGAAAGTTTCTTGAGGCAACACAGAGAAAGCGCCCTGCAGTTCGGTGCTAACGCATCTGGCAAATGTCTGGTCTGACTCAACTCAAATCCAAGACAGCCCAGACTGGCCCACTAACAACCACAGGGACCTAAACCTGCCCACAACAGGCAAAGAGAGCCATTGCCGACAACTGCTCTAAAGGCAAAAGCAGCTTAGGGCCAACAGTAGGGCACACACAACACACATTAAGAGACACCCCTGAAGTGCCAGGTGCTGGTGAACAGGGGCCCCTGTATCACAGGGCACTACAGAACCTCTTCTACAAAACTACTTCCAAGAACAGGAGATGTAGCTGACTTTCCTAACACATAGAAACACGCACAGAGAGTTAGACAGAGTGAGACAGAGGAATATGTCCCAAATGAAATAACAAGACATAATAACAGCAAGAGACCTAAATGAAATGGAACTAAGTAATGTGCCTGATAGAGAATATAAAGTAATGGTCACAAAGATACTCACTGGACTTGAGAAAATGGTGGAAGACCTCAGTGAGACCCTTAACAAAGATACAGAAAACATAAAAAAGAACCAATCAGAGATGAACTCAATAACTGAAATTAAAAATACACTGGATGGGGGGCGCCTGGGTAGGTCAGTTGGTTGATCGGCCAGCTCTTGATTTTGGCTCAGGTCATGATCTCATGGTCCTGAGATTGAGCCCATGTTGGGGGCTCAGCAAGGAGTCTGCTTGAAGATTCTTTCTCTCTCCCCCCAACCCTTCCCCAGCTTGCATGTATGCTTTCTCTCTCTCTCTTAAATCAATCAATCAATCAATCAATCAATCTTTTATTTTTAAAAAAGATTTTATTTATTTATTTGACAGACAGAGAGAGAACACAAGCAGGGGGAGTAGGAGAGGGAGAAGCAGGCTCCCTGCTGAGCAGGGAGCCCAATGTGGGGCTCCATCTCAGGACCCTGGGATCATGACCAGAGCCAAAGGCAGACACTTAACCAACTGAGCCACCCAGGTGCCCCTAAATAAAACTTAAAAAAAAAAAATACACTGGATGGAATAAATAGTAGACTAGAGTAGAAGTAGAAGAATGAATCAGTGACCTGGAGGACAGAGTAATGGAAAGTAATCAAGCTGAACTGGAGAGAGGGAAAAAAAAATGAAAAGAGGGTTAGGGAACTCAGTGATGCCATCAAGTACAATGACATTTACATTACAGAGATCCTAGAAAGAGAAGAGAGAGAAAAAGGGGCAAAAGATTCATTTGAAGTAATAATAGCTGAAAAATTCTGAAATCTGGGGAAGGAAACAAAAATCCAGATGCAGGAGGTACAGAGAGCCCCAAACAAAATCAACCCAAGGAGGTCCACACCAAGAAACATAAAAATTAAAATGGCAAAAAGTAGTGATAAGGAGAGAATTTTAAAAGAAACAAGAGAAAAGAAAACAGTTACATACTAGGGAAACCCCATAAGGCTATTAGCTGATTTTTTAGCAGAAACTTTGGAGGCCAGGGGTGCCTGGGTGGCTCAGTCAGTTAAGCATCTGCCTTTGGCTCAGGTCATGATCTCAGGGGCCTGGGATCAAGCCCTGAGACGGGCTCCCTGCTCAGTGAGGAGTCTGCTTCTCCCTATCCTTCTGCCCTTCCCCCCACTCACACTCTCTTTCCAAAAATAAATAAATAAATCTTAAAAAAAGAAAAAGAAAGCCAGTGAACCATGAGAGAAGATAGCAAGAGAAGAAAGGACAGAGAAGAACTACAAAAACAACCATAAAACAAGTAATAAAATGGCAACAAGTACATACCTATCAATAATTACTTTGAATGTAAATGTACTAAATGCTCTAATAGAAAATAGGGTGACGGAATGGATAAAAAAGGAAGGCCCATCTATATGCTGCCTACAAGAGACTCATTTGAGACCTAAAGACACATGAAAGTGAAGGGATAAAAGAGCATTTATTATGCAAATGGAAGTGAAGAGAGAGCTGGAATAGCAATACTCGTATCAGACAAAATAGACTTTAAAACAGACTGTAACAAGAGACAAAGAAGGACACTATATAATCATAGAGGGAACAATCCAACAAGAAGATATAACAATTGTAAATATTTACGCACCCAACATGTGAGCACCCAAATCCAAAAAGCAGCTAATAACAAACATAAAGGAACTAATTGATAGTAATACAATAATAGTAGGGGATGTTAACTCCTCACTTATATCCATAGATAGATCATCCAAACAAAAAAATCAAGGAAACAGTGGCTTTGAATGACACATTGAACCAGATGGATCTAACAGGTAATTCAGAACATCCCATCCTAAAACAGGAGAATACACATTCTTTTCAAGTGCACATGGAACATTCTCCAGAATAGATAACATATTAGGCTACAAAACATATCTCAGCCAATTAAAAAAAAAAAAAACTGAAGTCATACCATGCATCTTTTCTAATCACAGCACTATGAAACTAGAAATCAATCACAAGGAAAAATTTGGAAAAAACACAAATACATGGAGGTTAAACAACATGCTACTAAACAGTGAATGTGCCAACCAAGAAATCAAAGAGGAAATTAAAAATACATGGAGACAAATGAAAATAAAAACACAATGGTCCAAAAATCTTTGTAATACAGCAAAAGTTGTTATAAGAAGAAAGTTTATACAGGCCTACCTCAAGAAGCAAGAAACATCTCAAACAACCTAACCTTACACCTGAAGGAGCTAGAAAAAGAAGAATAAGGCTAAAACCTAAAACTGGTAGAAGGAAACAATAAAGACTAGAGGAGAAATAAATGAAATAGAAACTAAAAAAAACAATAGAACAGATCAGTGAAACCACCAGCTGGTTCTTTGAAAAGATCAACAAAATTGATACACTTTTAGCTAGACTCATTAAAGAGAGAGAGAGAGGGAGAGAAGACTCAAACAAAATCTGAAATGAACAAGGAGAAATAACAACCAACACCACAGAAATACAAAGGATTTTAAGAGACTATTATGAAAAAGTTATGTGCCAACAAATTGGACAACCTAGAAGAAAAGGATAAATTCCTAGAAACATATACTCTCCCAAAACTGAATCAGGAAGAAATAGAAAATTTGAACAGACCAATTACCAGCAAAGAAATTGAATCAGTAATAAAAAAAACTCCCCAACAAACAAAAGTCCAGGGCCAGATGGCTTCACAGGTGAATTCTACCAAACGTTTAAAGAAGACTTAATACCTATTCTTCTCAAGCTATTCCAAAAAATAGAAGAGGAAGGAAAGCTTCCAAATTTATTTCATGAGGCCAGTATTACCCTGATTCCAAAACCAGATAAATATACTACTGAAAAAGAGAACTACAGGCCAATATCTTGGATGAACATAGATGTAAAAATCCTCAACAAACTGAACAAAATACTAGCAAACTGAATCTAACAATATATTTAAAAAAATCATTCACCATGATCAGTGGAATTTATTCCTGGGATGTATGGATGGTTCAATATTTCCAAATCAATCAGTGTGATACCTCATATCAGCAAGAGAAAGGGTAAAAACTATATGATCATTTTGATAGATGCAGGAAAAGCATCTCGCAATGTACAACATCCATTCATGATAAAAACCTTCAACAAAGTAGGGTTAGAGGGAACATACCTCAACATAATAAAGGCCATTTATGAAAAACTCACAGCTAACATCATACTTAATGGTGAAAACCAGAGCATTTCCCTAAGGTCAGGAACAAGACAAGGATGTCCACTCTTACCACTTTTATCCAACATAGAACTGGAAGTTCTAGCCACAGCAGTCAGACAAGAAAAAGAAATAAAAGGCATTCAAACTGGTAAGGAAGAAGTAAAACTTTCACTATTTGCAGATGACATGGTACTATAGATAGAAAACCCTACAGACTCCACCATAAAACTATTAGAATTGGTAAATGAATTCAATAAGGTCGCAGTATACAAAATCAATGTACAGAAATCATTTCTATATACTAACAATGAAATGGCAGAAAGGGAAATTAAGAAAACAATCCCATTTATAATGACACCAAAAATAATAAAATACCTAGGAATCAACCTAACCAAGGAGGTCTTGTACTCTGACAACTATAAAACACTGATGAGAGAAAGTATAGATGACACAAACAAATGGAAAGATATTCCATGCTCATGGATTGGAAGGACAAATATTTTTAAAATGTCCATACTACTGATAGCAATCTGTAGCAATCCCCATCAAAATACCAACAACATCTTTCACAGAACTAGCACTGACAATCCTAAAATTTGTATGGAACCACAAAAGGCCCAGAATAGCCAAAACAGTCTTGAAAAAGAAGAACAAAATTGGAAGTATCACAATGCCAGATTTCAAGCTATAATATAAAGCTGTAGTAATCAAAACAGTATGGTACTGGCACAAAAATAGACACATAGATCAATGGAACAGAATAGAAAACCCAGAAATAAACCTGTGATTATATGGTCAATTAATCTTGGACAAAGGTGGCAAGAATATGCAATGGGGAAAAAGACAGTCTTTTCAACAAATGGTATTGGGAAAGTGGACAGCTACACGCAAAAGAATGAAACTGGACCACTTTCTTACACCATAAACAAAATAAATTTAAAATGGATTAAAGACCTAAATGTGAGGCCTGAAACCATAAAAATCCTAGAAGAGAGTGCAGGTAGTAATGTCTCTGGCATCAGCCGTAGCAACTTTTTTTCGAGATATGTCTCCTGAGGCAAGGGAAACAAAAGCAAAAATAAACTGGTGAGACTACATCACAATAAAATTTTCTGCACAACAAAGGAAACAATCAACCAAACTAAAAGGCACCCACAACTATATGGTCAACTAATCTGCAACAAAGCAGGAAAGAATATCCAGTGGAAAAAAGAGTCTCTTTGGGGCGCCTGGGTGGCTCAGTTGGTTAAACGTCTGCCTTCAGCTCAGGTCATGATCTCAGGGTCCTGGGATTGAGCCCCGTGTTGGGCTCCCTGCTCAGCGGGGAGCCTGCTTCTCCCTCTGCCTCTGTTCCTCCCCCTCCGTCCCTCCTCCCCACCCCCATATACTCTCTCTCAAAGTCTTTTTTTAAAAAAAAGCCTGTCTCTTCAACAAAAGGTGTTGGGAAAACTGGACAGCAACATGCAGAAGAATGAAACTGGACCACTTTCTTACACCATACACAAAAATAAATTCAAAATGGATGAAAGACCTTAATGTGGGACAGGAAACCATCAAAATCCTAGAGAATACAGGCAGAAAGCTCTCTGACCTTGGCCTTAGCAACTTCTTACTAGACATGTCACCACAGGCAAGGGAAACAAAAGCAAAAATGAATTATTGGCATTTAAAAAAAAAGCTTCTGCACTGTGAAGGAAACAATCAATAAACTAAACTATGAGATACCACCTCACACCTGTCAGAATGGCTAAAATTAACAACACAAGAAACAATAGATGTTGGCAAGGCTGCGGAGAAAGGGGAACCCTCTTTTACTCTTGGTGGGAATGCAAACCCGTATAGCCACTCTGGAGAACAGTCCGGATGTTTCTCAAAAGTAGAACTATCCTATGATCCAGCAATTGCACTACTAGGTATTTACCCAGAGGATACAAAAATACTGATTCAAAGGGATACATGTACCCCGATGTTTATAGCAGCATTATCCACAATAGCCAAAATATGGAGAGAGCCCAAATGTCCACTGACAGATGAATGGATAAAGAAGATGTGGTATATATATATATATATATATGCATATATATATGCATATATATATATATCCACACACAATGGAATATCACCCAGCCATCAAAAAGAATGAAATCTTGCCATTTGCAACGACATGGATGGAGCTAGAGTGTATTATACTAAGTGAAATAAATCAGTCAGAGAAAAACAAATCCCATATGAATTTACTCATATTTGGACCTTAAGAAAGAAAACAGATGAACATATGGGAAGGGGGAAAATTTAAAAAAAGGAGAGAGAGAAACAAGTCATAAGAGACTCTAAACAATAGAGAACAAACTGAGGGTTGTTGGAGGAGGTGGGTGGGAGATGGGATAGATGGATGATGGGAATTAAGGAGAGGACTTGTTATGATGAGCCCTGGGTGTTGTATGTATAAGTGATGAATCACTGAATTCTACTCCAGAAACCAATACTGCACTGTATGTTAACTATCTAAAATTTAAATAAATTAAAAAAAAAATTTTTTTTTAAAGAATTAAAAAGGTGTTAAGCTTGGCTCAGTATGATATTTAGGTTTTTTTTTGTAACTTTTTTTCTTGTTTACAAAAGTAATCTATGTTCATTGTAGAAATTTTGGAAAATAAAATCTAAAAAAAATTAAAAAACTAAACTAAAAGGCAGCCTACTGAATGGGAGAAGATATTTGTAAAGACATATCTGATAAAAGGTTAGTATCCAAAATATATAAAGAACTTAAACAAATCAACACCCAAAAAATAAATAATCCAATTAAAAAATGGGCAGAAGACATGAACAGAATTTCTCCGAGGAAGACATCCAGATGGCCAACAGACACATGAAAAGATGTTCTACATCACTCATCATCAGGGAAATGCAAATCAAAACCACAATGAGATACTACCTCCCACTTGTCAGAATGGCTAAAATAAAAAACACAGGAAACAACAGGTGTTGCTGAAGATGTGGGAAAAAGAGCCCTTGTGCATTGTTCATGGGAATGCAAACTGGTACAGCCACTCTGGAAAACCGTATGGAGGGTCCTCAAAAATTAAAAATAGAATTACCATATGATCTAGTAATTCCACTACTGGGTATTTACCCAAAGAAAATGAAAACACTAATTTGCAAAGATATATGTACCCTTATGTTTATTGCAACATTATTTACAATAGCCAAGATGTAAAAACAGGCCAAGTGTCCACTGATAGGTGAATGGATAAAGAAGATGCGGTATATGTATACAATGGAATATTACTCAACCCTAAAAAAGGGATGAGATCTTGCCATTTGCAACAGCGTGGATGGAGCTAGAGGGTATAATACTCAGTGAATTAAGTTAGAGAAAAACAAATACCATATGGTTTCACTCATATGTGGAATTTAAGAAACAAAAACAAACAGAAAAAGAGACACACAAACAAACAGACTCAACTACAGAGAACAAACTGATGGTTACCAGAGGGGAGGTGGGTGGGGGATTGGTGAAATTGGTGAAGGGGATTAAGAGTGCACTTATCATGAAGAGCACTGAGTAATGTACAGAATTGTTGAATCACTGTATTATACATCTGAAACTAATATAACAGTATGTTAGGTACACTAGATTCAAATAAAAAAAAAGAAAAAGTATTTTAAAAAAAGTTAGACCTGTGAACTTGGTAGTGGGAAGGAAAACTGGTCAAATGAATCCAGGAGAAAGAAGATCCATCATCCACGTGTGCAGGCTCGAGCACGGCACGACTACCTCTCAACGGCACAACATACACACATGCAAATGGTTTTAAGGCAATGGATCTAGAGGGTGGATCTAGAGTTTTGGGTTAAACACAGCTTTTTGGAATTGTAATCAAGCCTACTGCTTTCTTTCTTTCAGAAGTTTGAAAAATGCAGTGAAGTAAATCGTGCAAGTTCCCGAGCAGCCCAAGGAAAGACCCATTTATAAACGACCAAGTTATCTTTAGAAAGGAGAGATGTGGCCTTCCTTGAAAAGGCTATCTTCTAGAACTCTCGACTTTTCCAAAAGTAGCCTGACACAAGGCAGAGTGGCCTTCGTCTGCTGGAGAGACAGCTGGACTAGAGGCACGGTGGTCTTCGGTTCTCTACTAGATCGTGGGGTTGCTGGGAGGGAGAATACGAGTAGCCTGTTCATGTTAAGGGCATGAAGATTAGAACAGCACTTAGTGCAAGTAACTGTTGCCGGCATCCTCATTCTTGCCCACAAACAGGCTGTAATACTGCTTTTGAGCTCCGTGGAGATATGTATTAAACACAACCATTCTTGGGTGGTGTTGGGTGTGTGTGTGCATGTGTGACATCGTTTCTGTAGCCCGCAGGGCCTGGGCGGCAGCAGAGACTTTACGTGGCAGGAAGACTCTTTCCTCAGGTGCTGGGAAAGAGAGAAAAAGGAGCAAAACGCTACAACTTAAAAAAGAAAAAAAAAAAAGAATCTTCCCAAAGTGAAGGTGTTTTAAGAAAACTTTAGTTGGCGTTGAACTCGGGAGGGATGATTTGCTGGTTGACGCCATTAGCTCAGTGTCCTTCTATCAGAAATACTGCACAGCACTGGAAAGAGTTTGGAGACAAAATTCAATTCTGTAAACACAGCTAGGCACCTTCTATGTGCCAGAAAATGTGGAGAAAAAGATGAATTGGGGATGATCTTTTACTTTGAGTTTAGACTTGGGTAATTTAAGTAAAGATTTTGCCAGAGAATATCACAAAATGGGTATTTCTAGGATGTGGGATTATAGCTACTATTATTTTCAACTTTTCAGAAAAGAATAGGAAGCTGTGGCTGATTAGTTTTGATGGCTATGAAGTGAGTGGATGGTGAGGAGAGTGGGGCTGCCTTTTTTAAACCTTCATGCTATTCTTGTCTTTGCCAAGTGTGGAAATCTGAATTTATCTTTGGGAGTAGATTTGCTTTGATTGGGCCTTTGGTTCTTCTACAGGGAAGCTGATCTTGCCATATGATGAAGATGATCTGGGGCGCCTGGGTGGCTCAGTTGGTTAAGCAACTGCCTTCGGCTCAGGTCGTGATCCCGGGGTCCTGGGATCGAGTCCCACATCGGGCTCCCGGCTCAGCAGGAAGCCTGCTTCTCCCTCTCCCACTCCCCCTGCTTGTGTTCCTGCTCTCGCTGTCTCTGTCTCTGTCAAATAAATAAATAAAATCTTTAAAAAAAAAAAAAAAAAAAAAAAGATGATCTGGCATAACTTCCTGATTGTCCACCATCCCCCTGGCTCTTTCTTCTCAGTTCTCTTTGCTCACCCAACCCCACCTTGAGAGAGTTCTGTCTCTTCTGTCCACAATCTTTACCGGGGGCACTTCAACCACACCCAGGGCTATGCTTTATTTCTACAGACCAGTTACTTCTCAGTCTCTATCTCCAGGCCCAACCTCTGCTCTGAACACTAGTCTCATATATTCTTCCCAGGCCCTTCCCAGATGTACTTTCCAATCTGTTCTCCACCCCTAGCTAGACTGGTGCTTAAAACCCTCCAGTGGGTTCTCATTGTTGGAAGGATAAAACCCAAAATTCTTAACATGCCTACATGAGCATGCATGATTGCCTCTTATTTGTCCCTTTGGCTTCATCTCCTGGTGCTCTGTCCTGAAACCCTTTCTTCAGATGGGCTCAGCTCTTCCCCACCTCAGAGCCTCAAATTCACCATCCCCCCTTTCTGGAATGTTCCAACTCAGTCCTTCAGAGCTCAGCTAAATGTTGCTTTCTCCAGGGGTCCCTCTCTAATTTCCTTAGTGCTAGGTTAACTCATTATTATGTGCTTTGCATCTTTAGCAGAGATATAAAAAAGAACTATTTGTAAAATGATTTGTTTGCTACCTATCTCCCTCAGATTTTAACTATCACACAGATTATATCCCTACCGCCCAGTAAAGTGCCAGGTGTTGAGTAGATGCTCAGTAAGTGGATTAATAAGTGAGTTTAAGTACTGGGGGACTAAGTTTCTCTTCCTAATATAACATGTATGTTCATCTTTACTGTAGACAGAGCTGCATCTCTGCAGATTATTCTGTATTTAATGGAGCGGGGTTAGGTGAAGGTGAAGAGAAACTTGTCTCTCCCTCACTAGGCCCTCATGGCACTGCAGCCTGGACTCTGGTCGGGGGGGCACACGCTGGTTGCCTATGTGGGGCTCTGGCTAAGGAGAGAGACACGCTCTAGGGAGCTCTGTGGATGGTTTCACATTTTGGGGACCATTTTAGGTTTTAACTTTTTTCTTTTCCTTTCTGTAATCCCATTCAGTCCCCCCAAGCCTTCTATTAAATTTTGTTGAGCCTGACAACTTGGTCATAGCTGTGCTTTGAGGACCTTGGGGAGGAGATGTCCCTGCCTCCAGGTGGGGCAAAGCTGTGCAGTGGGGAGAAGGCTGAGACAGCTTGCAGGAGAGGGTCTGGTAGTCAGGAACAAAATGGCTAGCTGGGGGACAAGATTCGTAGACGTGACAGTGTTCATCTGGGATGTGCAGGTGTATTTGGGGAGGGGAAGTGACTACACCTGGACTTTTTGAGGTTGCATAGTGTGCTGGTTTCCAACTCATTGCCCGTCAGTTCCAAACTCATCCTTTTTGCCTTCTCCATAAAAATGGATCTGGGCCTTTTATATAATTTCCTCCGCCAGCTGGCTTATGACGTGTCAGTACACAGTGTGGGGGAGATACTGTAGGAGGGCAGCATTCTGCCCGTGGTTGCCATGCCCTTGCTTGGCCGTCTTCTGCATTTTGGGCAGTGTCTCTGGCACCAGGAGTCTGCAGGGCAGGGCAACGAGCAGCTTCTCCCAGCAGCTTGCTCTCTGGGTGATTTTGCAGTGAAGTGCTTCCATGAGACACTGCTCTGTGAGCAGCGTTCCTCACAACCTCAGGGGTAGATTATCAGCACGTTGCAGAGGGTGGATTTCCAGCAAGTTCCCCAGCATGATACCATAGTGACTTCTCTGCTGTTCAGTGAGCCATGGCCATGCTCTCCCCAGCAGGGTGTGGGTCTCAGTCTGGGGGAGCAGGAGGCTCGTCCTTTGGTGCTCTATCTCAGCCCTAGTGGTAGTGGCAGCTCCTAAATCCTTTTATCTGCTATACATGTTTTCTTTTTTCTCTTTACTTCTTACTTGCCAATCCCTCATTGCTCCAAATCCTGTTGTAGTTAAAGATTCTTTATATTAAACTTTCATTGTTTAGTTGCTGTGTGGTTTCTCTCTCCCGACTGGACCCAGACTGATAACACATGGAATGGGGGCTCAGACTCTGATTAATTGGCTATCAAGGGAAGCTGTCCCTAGAAGACTAGAGGAGTTGGAGGCATTTGGGTTGTGTGTATTTTTCCAAGTTTGTGCAATGAACATATTTTTTGTATAATTGGGAAAAAATAAATTTTATAAAATAGTGTGAAAAATCGCAATATAAGAAAGGGGGAAAATATACCAAACCAAACCAAGCCAAACAAAAAAACCACCAACAAAAACCCCAAAAAACGAAAAAACCAAACCACAGTGTGGTAGGTCCCTGGCAGAAATAAGTCATGTGCTAAGTGGGAAAAGCTCCTGAGAGGAGGTGATGCTTGAACTGAGTATTGAGGGGTGAGTGGAGTGAGGAGGCATTTTCCCAGGTAGAGCCACGTGTGCAGGTGGGGACACAGGGCCAGGGAGAGCCTATGTAGGTGGAAGGGGTTAGTTACCAGTTCAGTGAGCAGAGCCCTTATCAGTGGAACGTCCATCTGATCCCAGCAAACCCTTGGGGCTTCATTTAAAATTTGTAGGTGTGTGTGGGAGTGTTGATTCTGTTTGTCTTCTAGATTTTGGGCAGCCGTGAGAATCTTCCTCCAGCTGTCTTGGAGTGTAATTGACCAAAGGCCCTGGCTTTTGTATTCTGAAATTCATCTCTGGGTTTGTGCTCAAGGCCACACTTCGCAGCCAATGATTGGTGGAGACAATGGATACCGGCAGGTGGATCCCAAGGAGAATTGGGAATGTAGGACTCACGATGATCCTCCTTAGACTGCGGGCTGGGAGGCTAGGGTGATTGCTTCCCTCTTTACTTCACTGGGATCTGGTGTGCATAAAGCAAGCTCTCTCTTTTTTCCATTTAATCCCACAGCCATTTCTCCTAAGAAATCCTTTCATGGCTTTTCCTGTCTCGGCGCCTGCTTCTTGGAGGACCCCACTTGGACTACGTCTTCCTTCCCTTCCCTGCCCTCTGTAGGGGAGAGACTCTGCAAAGGCAAAGACAGGGATCATAGGAACACAGCCTTCACTCCACTGAGCGCCCGCCCGCCCCCCATCATCCCCGCCCTTGGGATTACTCAGGTTTCTCTCCTAAACCCCGCAGCTTCTCAAACTCAAACGTCCGAATTCTCCTGCACCCTCGGGTCTCCATTCGGGCGTCACCTCCATCTCTCTCTCTCTCCTGCCCAACGAGACTTGGGATACCTCCTGCCACCGTTCTCGGTGGTACCCGAGGAAACATCTTCTCCATTATCAGCTCTCCTGGGGAAGGAACTGGAGCTTACTCGAGCTTCGAAGGCAGGCAGAGCGCCTAGCTCCGAGTAGGCGCCCACACAGAGTTTGTGAGTTCTGGGTGTTCGTTAGTTCGCGCGTCCCAAAGAAAGCCCCGGAGGCGACGCTCGGGGCCGGGCGGCAGGGGATCGGCGCGGGCCGGGGTGAGGGGAAGAACGGGGCTGGGGAGGGGCCGGGGCGGAGTGGAGGGCTGGGCGGCGGGCGGGGAGGGAGGCGGGCCGAGCGGCCAGGGAGGAGGTGCGGCCGCTCTCGCCGCCACAGGCGCTGCGTGCAGGGCGAGGGTCGGCCGTTGCCGCGTCCGCCCAGGAGGACCGGGGCACCCCAGCAACCTCTCGCCCCCCCGCGCAGTCGGTATCCCCGCGGGGCCCCGCGCTGGGGGCGCGGCGGGAACAGCGGTGTGGCTGGCAGGGCGGTGGGCGCGCAGGGCCGGGCACTCGAGCTAAGGTAAGGGGCGGCGGGCGGGCGGAGCGGGCGGCGGCGGGCGCGCCCCGGGCCCCATTCCCCGCGCGGGGCTCCCGGCGGCCCCCTTCCCTGCGGGCGGGCCCGGCGCCTGGCCCGCCGTCCCACCTCCCCTCCGCTTTGTTTCCCGGCGCCGGCCTCCGTCTTCCCCGGGAGGGAGCTGGTGGGGGTCGTGGAGAGCACAGCCAGACGCGGACCTCGCGACGGCGGTAGCGCGTTGGGCGCTTCCACTTTCCCGGTGCAGCCGGCCCGGCGGCGGCAACACTTGCCAGAACTCTCTTCCACGAGGTGCCTCGGGCAGCGCGAGCACGCCGGGCGCACTCCCGACCCGGCCGGCCCGGGCCTCGCGTGTCAGCGTGTGGCTGAGCCGAGCCGTCGTGGGGGCCGGGAGCGGAGCCCGGGGAGGGGCCTGGAGAGCAGATCGCGGCCGGCGGCGGCTCAACTTTCAGAGGCGCGCGCGGCCCCCGCGAAGCCCTCGGGCGCTGCAGGCGGTGGGAGCCCCGGCGCGGCTGGGAGGACGAGGTGGGGGGGGGAGACAAGTCCCGCCGCGGCCGCCCCGCCCGCCCCGCCGACCGTCTCCGACGGGCCCTGCTCCTGGGGGGGGGGCCGAGGTGCCAAGTTTCTGGGAAAGCCGACACATTGTGTCCCAAATGGATCATATTTACCAAAACCAGTTAAGGAAGAAAAGAGTCCTTTCTTCCCACAATTGACTGCTGACAGCCGCCGTAAAGGTATGGAGTAAGATTGCACAGGGTAGTTTATCTTTAAGAAACGGTGAAACTTAATATTGATGGGCTTCTGCCCCTTATTTTTAAAATAGCGAAATGGGGTAACTAATTGGGGAGAGGGGGCAGAGAGGAGGCTGCTTGGCTCTGGAGAGAATTCTATTTATGGGGAGATTTTTCTGCATCGCCTTCTGCGTGTCTCTGTAAGAGGCAGCCTGGTTTCCCTCGAAATCTTCTAGGCAGACTTGGGTCCTGATAAGACGTTTATTTCTACGTGGTGAAGGTCTTGGGGTTCTCATCTTATGGTTGTTCACCCATTCAACCTCGTGTTCTCAAATGCGGCTGACATAATTATTTTAATGGTTAGCACCTGGCTATCTCCATTGCCCTCTCCAGTAGTTTAAGCTGGGGTGTCTCTAGAAGTTTTTAAAATAAGTGTTACAAGTTTCTTACAGGTGCAGACCATATGCTATAAATATTTCAGCTAGGCTCTGAATAAAAAGTGTCAATTACTGGGCTTATAATTTGACCATAACCAATAGAACTTGTGTATATACACATTTAAAGATGTTTCCTGATATTCTTTAAGGTTTTTAAATTCTAAAAATGAAATATCAAAATTGGTGCAGTTCTAAAAGCAAATTTGTTTTCTGTTGGATTTTGCCTGCTTGGCTTATAGGACTTGTTGCTTTAGGGTATCAGAGATCTTTGTGATTGGCAACTGTAAAAAGAAAAATATGGCAAGGTATAATTGAGGAAGAGTTTATTTTCAGTGGCAAAACAAGCCCCTAGTGATCTCAGAATCAGGTTTCCACACCTTAACATGCCATGCCATATAAGGTGCTTCATAATCTGGCTCCTGCCTGCCTTTTCAGTCTTGTCTGGGGACAGTTCACAGAGTCCCCCCTCCCCCCCATCTCCTTACACACATGCATTACATACTGCCAGACACATCGTACTACTTCCAAGTTGTCATTTCTGGACCACTATCTGGAATGAATGAACATTCCGCTTACACTATTCTTACTCCGATTTCCATCTGCTGTTTACCCACACATCCTTCATGTGTCAGTCAAATGCCTTCTCCAGGAAACCTTTTCTTCCCTGTTATTCCTAGGCATTTAAGCTCCTTCTCTTATAATAGGCAGTGCCCCTACTAGAACATGATTTTTTAAAAACACATCTAGCTATGCTACCTTGTACAGTTCTGCAGGTTGTTCACTGCACAAGGTTATCCTGTCCAGTGGACAAGTAGAGGTAGAAATCCGGTTTGCACCCCACTTAACCAAACCCTTGGTGCGCTCGTCTCCACTGGGACAGGGCATCTCTTGTAATTCATCCAAAAACACAGTATGGGCTAGTGATGACCCTGCTTCAGCCTCTGCACTGCTGTACTCAGCACCCATTCCAGAGGCTGACAGAGCAGGAGCTCAATTAAGGTTCCTGGAATGAGTGAGTAAAGAAAGGATTACTTCTATAGGACTCTAGAAAATTCTGAAACAAGTGTTTGGGGGAAGATTTCTCATATAAGTCAGCATATAGGAATGTGCTTCGGTTCGCTCTATCTTATGCCTGGCTGTTCAGGGTGATTCTTAAACAGATGTCTTCTACTTGATTATAGGGAAGAATCTGGGAGTATGAATTTATAGGTGGGCATCAGAGATGTGTGCCAACATGTAATGGCCTCCTTGGCTACTTTTAAGGCACTAAGGCTTACACGTCTAGTCGTGGTTTGCTGAGAGAAGGGTGCAAGAATCTTGAAAGTAAGGCCATAAAGAGCTTTTCTTACATTAACATGTATTAATAAATTGAGCTGAAGTGCTATTTCATATAAGAAAAGTCATCCTAAAAATTACAAAATTTTATAAAATTGTGGTATAAAATAATACTTGTAAATGTCAAAAGTACTTGCTGATTGTATGGAGTCCTGGAATCTCTAGAATTCATAGCACAGAATAACTTTAAAGATAATATGGGCCAATTTTTCTATTTTATAGGTAAGGAACTCTAGTACCAGGGACTTGTCTAAGGTCCCAGAGCTTATGTAGGAGCATAGCCAGGATGAGCTCTCAGATTTTCTGGCTCTTCATTCATTGCTATGTTTATTCAGGTACTGGCATTCTGTACCTTCCATGGTTGGCTTCCGTTGGAAAACCTTGTACAGTATAATTATAATTTCTCAGGGAAAGGGAAGATTCCCAGCACCAAACACAGTGCCTGGTGTCGAATTGGCATGTGATAAATAATTTGCTGAATGAAGGCGTGAATGAATGAGCCAGTTGATAGTTGAATTACTCGATATAGCACAAACCAAAGTCCTTTGAGTCCATTACAGTGGCATTTGGCCTATGTGTTTGTATTCCATAATTGAAATAAAATAACACTTTCTGTTGGATAAACTTCGTGGAAGAGATGGGTAGGAATGGTTTTCTATAAACAGTGCCAGAGCTCCTGACAAGGCATAGAAAAACTCAGGATTTGGAATCAGTAGATCTTGCCAAAAACTACCCTTGATTCTGGGGCCTTAAATATCAGCAGCCTGAGTTTCTTCATGTAACCTCATAAGTCTCAGAGTTATTAGAAGGGTCAAATGAGCTCACATGTGTGAAAATACTTTGCACACTTTGGAACACTGAATAGTAACGAGAGAATCTGTGGCAGGAAGTGCCTACGGGGCACTGTGCTAGGCTCTGTGTAAGCATGGTCCCATTTATGCCTCCAAAGGGAGCACCAAGTTTCTTCATTTGTGGCATGAGGAAGAAACTGAAGCCTACACTGCCCCTCAACATAGAACAGGCATTTAGTGAGCCTGTAAGTTGTATTAAGTACCTTAAATCTTTGAAGTAAGGGAACTTCCAGTAGAGAAGAAAGGCAGTTGACATTGTGATTGAAGAATCACCTTTTAGGGGCGCCTGGGTGGCTCAGTCGTTAAACGTCTGCCTTTGGCTCAGGTCATGATCCCAGGGTCCTGGGATTGAGCCCCACATCGAGCCACACATGGAGCCCCACATCGGGCTCCCTGCTCAGCGGGGAGTCTGCTTCTCCCTCTCCCTCTCCCCCTGCTTGTATTCCCTCTCTCGCTGTATCTCTCTCTGTAAAATAAATAAGTAAAATCTTTAAAAATAAAAAAAACAAAAACAAACAAAAGAATCACCTTTCAGGCAGAAGAGATTTGCATTGTAGACCACGCCCCTCGTAGGCTGGTGCCGGTGGATTTAGGAAGGCAGGGCTGGTGGAAGAAAGAGCAGGTGTAATAAGGCGGAGGCTGAAAGGCAGTGGCTTAGAGGGCTGGGGACTGGCCAGGAGGTTTCCTAAACTAGACGGTGAAATGGGCTTGGTGAGTGACAGAGTGTGGAGGGCAGGGAGGATTGTGCCCAGTTACGGATGTTCACTGATCTCGGCGACATAGGAGGAGAAGGTTGGGGACCTCTGGGGCCCCCTCACCCAAGTTCACCTAGTAATGCAGCCACACAGCTGAGATCGGACCCACCTCTGTCTGCTTCCACGTACCCCTTTCATCCTGTCAGCCGTTGGCATGTCTGTAATTGTAAGCGAATCAAGGATTTTAATCACAACCTAGAATTTGAAGGCTTTTGTTTTTATGACTGGGTTCAGAATTTTAAGAAAGAACGAGAAGTTCCCAGTCTGAAGCCCTCCCACAAACTAGGGGTGGTGGATACAGGCTGGTCGCCTGACAGGGTTCCCTGCCAGGGGTGTGTGGTGTGTTTCCTGTCTTGGATTTCGCCTGCCCTGGGATCTAGCCCGATCCTCCCCAGGCATTCCATCCAGCTGGAAGTGGGTCTGCTTTGTTTCCATTTATGAGGTTTGTAGATTGAGTAACAGAATCTGGACTGCAGCTTTCATTGTGTTTTCATGGTGTCGCGTTACAAGGTTTCTTTTAAATTCATGGTTAGATTTCAGACTGTGTCTCTTGGAGGTAGTTCTTTAGGAGTTCCCATTACTGATTCCTTTGCATTGGGAACAAGATGCAGAACTGGAATTTTGAAGGTTCTCTTCTCATTAGTGGTTTGGGAAATGGCTTAGTGAATAAGCTTGCAAATCTTCCCTTAAACTGGTAAAAGGTATGGATTTCCATTACCTTTAAAGTGTACTGATGGGTTTTAAGGCAGTATTTTGTTATTTTAAAATTCAAAGTGGTTTTAAAAAAATTTTAAATTCTGGTATGGTTAACATACAGTGTTGCTAGTTTCAGGAGTGATTCAACAATTCTCTGTGGTACTCAGAGCTTGTCGTGATGAATGTACTTTCAGTGCCCCTCCATTTATTTCACCCACTCACTCCCCACCTCCCCTCTGGTGACCATCGGTTTTCAAAGTGGTTTTTGTCTAGAAAAGAGGTTTTTGTGCCTCAGGGTTTTCGTCTCTAAAAGGAGGGTGATAGCAGTGCATTCCTCATAGAAGATTGTTTTGAGAATTGAGAAATTAATGAATTAATTTACATAATGTGCTTAGAACCTTGCTGGCCACAGTGAAAGAGTTCTGGAAGTGTTCATTCACCCCTCCTTGTATGTGCCATGTAGTTATCTCAAATTGTGGAAAATCAGGATGTTCAGCAGGACAGAGCTGTGGGGTGGTGTGGCCAAGTACAGGCCCGACTCCTTCGTTTTTCCATTTCTTTGCACACCATGATGCTTCTTCCCTGTTTGGCGAACTCCTTGTTGCCTTCATCCGTTGAGACTCTGCCGAGCCTTCCTTTGGAGTGTCTGCCACTCTTGGGTTTCCAGGCATTTCATTAGCATGAGGTCTGTATCGGTTGGTTGTCGCATTCATCGTGGGATACTTAATTGTTGGGGATTTCTCCATCACACAGGGAGCACTGAGCCTACTCTCTGTACCCCTTCCGGGTTCTGCATGGTATGCAGCGGACGCCCTGAGGTGGTGTTGATAGTGTGTGAAGTGGTCATTGAAATGGTTTTTAAAGGTGATACCATGATTATAAAGTCGAGTGACCCTTTGCCAGATAGCTGACTCTTTAAATAGACTTTATCAGTAACAAAGTGCTAAAAATGTTGCTCTATCTTTTCCTACGTGTGGGGTGGTAGCAATGTCATTATACTGAGTATTAATGGATCTAGGTTTTGGTCTGGAATACGTTTGGCAACTCCCCTAAACATAGGAGGGGCTTAGATTTCTCAGGAAGAAAATGAAATTGTGTTCGAGTGGTTCATCTAATGTCTTCTGGTAGCTGAGACATCAAGTCCTTCTCATCCGTTTTGCTCTTCTGGCCTCACACTAGGGTGGTAGTTGATAGGATAATAGTCCTATTTATCCTTACCACTCTGGATAACCATGAAGCTGGTTTAAAATGGATATTTTTGTACTCTCAAAAGAAGGCATTTGTATATAGGAACAGAAACTGAGGAAGAACACATCTGGAATACATTAAAATGAATTAAGTTATCATTTGTGTTGGTGGCGTTTAAAACGTCTGGGATTAATATTTACTGTACGTAGACGTGAAACCTTGATGAATGTTTGCCAAATCAAAAACAAATATTTTCCCATTTAACCGTTCCATTTTGAACTTTCCCTCTGGAGAAACATAATGACTATGAAACCATAGTTTCTATTAACTCTCCCTTCACAGCTGTCTGATGAACCTCTTGTTGAGAAGGGCACTGCATGCCATGTGGGCAAATAACTTCATTTTACATAAGACTCGAAATCAGAAACACTGTGACTGGATCCACTCATTATATACACATCCAGCCCCACCAGCAGCTTGCTTCTTTTCATTTTCTCCTGCAGCAGAATTTTGTTGTTTTATCTGGAGAGTGCACAGCCCTCTCAGCTCAGTCCTCCTTCTGCAGCTCTCCCTGATACTTTCCTACCCCCTTATTTTCTCTTGAAAAGCATACTCTATCCTCTGAACTCTTAGGGTCCATCTGCTAAATGGCGGTATTGCCCACATAGAGGTTGTATGTATGTCTGTGTTCTGCCCCTCTCAGTTGGATTCCTTATTAACTATTTAGAAGTGATCATCTGCTATTTGTGTTGTTTTGGGACCCATATTACTTTTTTCAGTACTTCATTTTTCTCCATTCTGATGGGCAACAGAGGATGAACTATTTGAAAGATACTTGTATGTGTTTAATTGAATTGTTCTTGGTATTTATCCAGACAGTCAGCATACCGTATAAACAGAAGATTGGAGCTGTGGGTTTTGGATTTAAGAGCCTGGGTTTTGGGTAGTTTTGCCAAAAATAGGTGTGTGATCTTGAACAAAACACGACCTCCTCCCCGCATTTCCATTTCTTAATTTGCAACGTTGGTGGCCAGGGGAATCACATTGGACTAAATGACTTTTCAGCTATAAAACTCAATGCTTCTATGCAGAATTGAATGCAAGAAAACAGAAGAAAAAATGTTGTGAGAATTTAAAAGTAGCGTATTTGTTCTCTGCTATTATGCTCACTGGCGTTTGAACATTACCGGAGAACTGGTAGCCATCACCCAACACTAGTAAGGAGGGCAGGGCTGGGAGCATGTTGAGTCTTGGTAAATCCAGAAGGAGTAATGAGACATTGCTAGGAGGTAGTTATCTGTGGTCTTGGGGGCTGTGGATAATGTGAATGTCAAGGCCTCCGGAACTGGGTATAGGGGAATTCCGTTTTGAACTAGAAGGGGTGGGGACGAACCTGAGATAAGATCAGTGCCTTCGTGGAGGTGGTGAAGGTGGCCTTCTGAAGAGCAGGGCGGGTATAGAATATGTATAAACACAGTAGCCATGTGGAGTACGTGTAGAACAAAGTAGCCACGGCGGGCCCCAGGTGGAGCTACTATGAAAGTGGTAAAATGATGGCATTGCTGAGCCTTAATGGGACGGATTGTGAGGATGACCAGTCAGAAGAGGATTTAGGAAGCGGTCAGGTCTTGTTAGCTTCTCTTACAGGTGGAGAAATTGAGGCCAGCGATGGCAGTTCTCAAACTTGAATTTGCCTATCAGTTTGGAAGTTAAAATTAACTTTTTTTTTTTCTTTTATTCTTTTATTTTTTTTAATTTAAATTCAATTAGCTAACATAGTACATCATTAATGTCAGATGTAGGGTTCAATAACTTATCAGTTGTGTATAACACCCAGGGCTCATCACATCACGTGCCCTCCTTCATGCCCATCAGCCAATACTTTGCAGATGAAAATGCAGATTCCTGGAACTTAGCCTGAGATGATGATTCTGGAGATCTGGCGTGCATTTTATCAAGCACATCAGGTGTTACTAGGGGCTGTAGTTGAGAAACACTCCCCTTTGGGTGACATTTGCTCTGTAGGACACTCAGCCTGGAGAGGAGGTGGGGGTGTGCCTGTGGAACCCAGGCACCCTTTCCTGTGTCTCTCCCCTGCATGGTGCCTGTCTGAAGGGGCTTGTCTAGTATTGGGAGGGCTAACCGTGTTAATTTGCCAGAGGGGGCAAGCGACTTGGAGGTTATCCACCTACAAATGCAGTAGTTTTCCCTATTTTCTGACTTACCTGTGATTTGTAGTGTGATGGGCACTATTTTTTAAAAAGAAACATTGGGGGTTGCCTGGGTGGCTTAGGTGGGTTGAGCGTGGGACTCTTGAGTTCAGCTTTGGTCATGATCTCCAGGTCCTGAGATCGAGGATCGAGCCCCTCTTCAGCCCGTGCTCAGCAGGGAGTCTGCTTGGGATTCTCTTTCCCTCTTCCCTTTCTTGAGCATGCGCACATGCTCTCTCTTTAAATAAAAGTCTTAAAAGAAACGTGGTCTTTAAAGAAAAGATTTGTTAAGTATATTAATTATAAGTATATTAATAGTGAAAACTAGAGAAAATTTCAGTGTATTTAGGAACATCTATTTTGTAATAACTGTTAATGAAAAAGCATTTCTATCTTCAATAAAGATCATTTCCTAAGAAACAGTAACAGGCAGCATTTTGCTTAGTTCTATTTCAGGTTTCCATGTAATTGGGATTTTAAAATTACCTGTCTAAAAACTGGGAGATGTCACTAAATGTGACTGTAATAAGTTCCACTTTGGCCACTAGTCTAAATGTGTGAGGAAATTGAGTCCAGGATGGTTGACATCGCCGGAGTCTTGGTGTGTATTGAGAATGTCATGGCAGTATGGCATTTTCTGAAAAGCTGTCACAGAAACTAAATTTTGATGGCTTGATAAATCTCATTAGTTAGAGAATTGACTAAAACTTGAATGGTGTATACACAGTTGGCAGCCAACACTTGGAATTTTCAGCAGATCAATAAATGAGTAGTTCTGAAAATGGATGGGCACATACCCATTTTATTGTCAAGGCTAAGTAGTACCTCAGAATTTTTGTGTTGTCTAAAGGAAAATCTTTAAACATTTATAGAATGCATTAGGAATTCTTGAATAATTTTAGTACATTTATATTTCTGTGTGCAGAAGATATGACAGACTTTTAAAAATGATACAAACATGAGGATTTATATTCACATACACATTAAAAATGTCTCAAATCACAAACAGTGCGGTATTACTTTAAGAGTTGTCATGCGTCAGCATTTTATTTGTTTATTTATTTATAGAGAGGGGAAGAGAGAGGGGGGGGAGGGGCGGGGGGGAGAGAGAGAATCCCAAGCAGGCTGCATGCCCAGCCTGGATGCAGAACTTGATCCCACAACTCTGAGATTATGACCACAGCTGAAATCAAGAGTCGGATGTTTAACTGACGGAGCCACCTAGGTGCCACCACTCAGTAAGTATTTTAGAACAGAATAACCTTCAGAAATCTTGTAATTCAACCCATTTCTCAGAAGAGAAGCTTGAGGTTTGAGGGAAGTTAAATGAACTGCTTTACTCCTCTGTCATAACGAAGTTAGTGGCAAGCAGAGCTAGGCCTACATCCCAGGATTATCTATTCGAGACTTTTTTTTTCCCCTCTGCTTAACAATTAGGAGGACCTGTTTCGAGGACTGCATCAAAGAACCAGGAAATGTTTTAGATTTTCTGTGGGAATGGAAATGAAACCTCCAACTTTTTAGAATCAGCAAAGGCAGAAACAGCTTCTTAGCTTGTGTGCTTTAGAGGTTGTCCAAAGGAATGCACACCTTTACCTGGGATGGCCTACAACCGGAGCTTATTAGGTTGTTTAAAGCAGATTGTGTCATCTGCACAAAGATAGACTTTTTCCTAATAATTTGTGAGTAGGGAATTTGAGGATACCATATACATTATTTGAGCTGAAAAGAATTTTAGAAGCAATCTAGTTCATTTCCACCCCCCCTTTTAAAAGATTTTTTTTTTTTTTTAAAGTAATCTCTACACCCAAAATGGGGTTTGAACTCACAACCCTGAGATCAAAAGTTGCATGCTGGGCGCCTGGGTGGCTCAGTTGGTTAAGCGACTGCCTTCGGCTCAGGTCATGATCCTGGAGTCCTGGGATCGAGTCCTGTATCAGGCTCCCTGCTCGGCAGGGGGTCTGCTTCTCACTCTGACCCTCCCCCCTCTCATGTGCTCTCTCTCATTCTCTCTCTCTCTCAAATAAATAAAATCTTTAAAAAAAAAAAAAAAAAGTTGCATGCTTTCCCGACTTAGCCAGCTGGGCACTTCTAATACACCCCTTTATTTTGTGTAAGAAGATACATGGCTTTGTCTTGCCTTTATGTTGATAAATAGCTGTGATGTTTTTGTTAATTGTTTTAAAAAGCAACAACTGATACTTTAAATTCTATCAACCTGTACTAATTATTGTGGTCTGAAGTATGGTTTTCACGTTTTGTGTCTTTGCTATTGAAGTATTTTGTAGGTTTTTGCAGATAAGCAAACAGTAGGAGTTGTGTGGGGAGGGGGTAGGGGAACGTTGATAAGAGATGAGGAGGGCTTTGCCTATCAAATCTTCATTATTGCAATGCATCCCTTTATACTAATCTGAAGTGAATAAATGAGCAGAGGCTATGGCAATATTAATGTTCTTTGTGAGCCAATTGTACTATTCACATTAGTCAATTCAGGAAATTAGCTAAAGCTTCTCCCTCTTGTCACTCCTCCCCCAAGCCTCTCCACTTTGGTATATACTGTATTTACTTTTCAAGATGAAAGTTCACCAACCGAATGCCTAATAGGAACTAGTTTGAAAGATTTTATTTCGTAAAGAAAAAAATGACCAGGGGTTTGAATAGTATGATTCTCATGGTGTTTCCTAACTTCAGATGTTCAAGCTTTATGTTGTGATTTCTCATTTGGCACTCTTGAAAGTTGTTAAAATAGCATGAAATTGAAATGTAGCTCACAACAGCTACTCTGCCTAGTGCCTCTTGTATGTTTATTTTGCAGAAGGTCAGCAAATTCACCTGTGTGGATGATGGATTTCTACCTCAAACCTTACAAACTGTGAGTCCTGGTGGAATTAAATCACCTCAGGCTGGGGATGAGAAATAGTTGTGTTTCTCCTTATTTTCAGGTACCTGAACTAGGTTTTTCTAGAAGGAGCTGTCTCATAGTTTAGTAATCTTTTAGCTGTCCTTTTGGTGCTATTCTTAGATATTATTGGCCATTGACAGTCTAGGGTACCATGATTCTGGTTTTCTGAAAATGTTTCTTAGAGCACTTTCGAAGTTTAATTTCTTTTTCTTTTTTTAATATTTACTTGAGAGAGCAAGAGAGAGCGAGCGCAGGTGCGGTGAGGGGCAGAGGGAGAGGGAGAGAATCTCAAGCAGGCTTCCCTGCTGAGCGTGGAGCCCGACATGGGACTCAATCCCGCAACCCCAAGATCATGACCTGAGCCGAAACCAAGAGTCAGACACTTGACCAGCTGAGCCACCCAGGTGCCCCATCGAGCTTTAATTTCTGAAATATTAGTGAATCCTGCCCTCTTGAATTATTCTTTGAAAACTGATACTTTTATTTGACCCTTTGGGATGTGGTTGTTCCTATTGTGAGAAAAGAAAAAAATTCATGGACTGCGTGATACTTGGGTTTGAATACCTCCTCGTGATGTCTTTACTTTTTCAGTGGGTGAATCTGCAGTTAGGCTCAGTATTTTGGGGGCGGTTCCTTCATGTGTGCTTCTAGTGGAGATGTGGGATCAGAATAGGAAGAGGAAGAGAATAATGGAAAGAATGGGATTTGCTCCAGAACAGAGACTCTCAAACTTCAGGGCATCCGAATCACTTGGAGCGTCTGTTAAAACACAGATGGCTGGAACCTACCCTCCCACCCTCCCCCTTCTGATTAGGATCTGGGACTGGCCTGAGGATTTTCATTTCTAAAAAGTTTCCAAGAGGTACTGCTTCTGTCGGTCCTGACCACCTTTGGAGGACTGCTGCTGTGGAGGTCCAGTGCTGGTCTGCACTGAATGGGGTTGTAGATCCAGAGATAGCATTCAGCTTCTCTGGGTTTCTCGTTTCCTATTTGTGAAATGTACAATATTACTGGTTTTCACACCTTTGAAATCAGGGGACTCTCTTGTTCCAAACTACATCTTTTGTGAATCTCCAAAATACAAAAGAGATAAAGTGGAATTATGTGAGTTACAGCAGGGGCAGAGGACAAAAGGATTCATGTGTCCTTTTGGCTTTCTTACTCCTCCGAGATGGGGATGGGAAAGTCCCTGGGGCCCTTCAGCAGAACTGACCATAGTCATGAATCCATGGAAGAGAATTTCTTTTTTTTTTTTTTTAAAGATTTTTTTTTTTTAAATTTATTTTTCAACAGAGAAAGAGAGACAGCAAGAGAGGGAACAGAAGCAGGGGGAGTGGGAGAGGGAGAAGCAGGCTTCCTGCGGAGCAGAGAGCCCGATGTGGGACTCGATCCCAGGACCCTGGGATCATGACCTGAGCCGAAGGCAGACGCCTAACGACTGAGCCACCCAGGCACCCATGGAAGAGAATTTCTAAGGCCCAAGCATTGGTACCTTTCTCTTTGATTCTGTATGCTCTTGACGCTATAGAGGGCTACTTAAAAAGTTGGAAGAATCTGGGGCGCCTGGGTGGCTCAGTCGTTAAGCATCTGCCTTCAGCTGGGATCATGATCCCAGGGTCCTGGGATCGAACCCTGCATCGGGCTCCCTGCTTGGTGGGAAGCCTGCTACTCCCTCTCCCACTCCTCCTGCTTATATTCCTGCTCTTGCTAGCTCTCTTTCTGTCAAATAAATAAATAAAATCTTAAAAAAAAAAAAAAAGTTGGAAGAATCTAATTTGTGCTTTTTAATGTAAGAAACTGTGTTTGGGATATGTAAATAGGTAGGAAGTAAATGAGTTTGAGACTTTCATGGTAACAGAAGATTTCCAGCTCACTTCAGGTAGAAATGGGGAAATTAGTAGAAAGGAAATGGGAAGGGGGAGGGGATGATTTGGGTAACAGGGATGTGCCTTCCTGCCTTGTGTTTAGCCAGTATGTGTAATTGAATTCATATAATTTAAACTGTTCTTGTAAATCTGATGGTCAAGCCTGAAATTGCATTTCTTACTCTTGACTGGAATCTTTGCTGGAAAATAGGTGAGAGGGAGAGCAGTAGTACTAGTGTTTCAATAAAAGAAATGAAAGATCTCATAGGTCCCAAGAGTCCAAAGAGGATGTCTGCCTATTGCTCTTGGTTCCTTTTGTCGTTCACTTTATGGAAACCCTAAAATCAGCCTTAAGGTAAATTGTGACTTAGTTTAAACTTGATTTTGGTACTCAATGTTTGGAAACCCTCATTTTCACTCTTTTTCCTCATCTCACTGTCATTATCAGAAAAGATCTACAAAATAAGTATCCATAAATATGGAATAATTTCTGTGGTCTGTTACATGAAGACCTTCAGGGGCAGAACACTGTACAGTATGCAGCCTTTTGAACAAAACTGTTTTTCAAACTGTCACGGGCAGTGACATCAGTTTAGTGGGTCAGGTTGTTTTCTTTCAAGTTTTCAAGTTTTTTTTTTTAATTCTAGGGATAGAGGGTTTTTTTTTTTTTTTTTTTTTTTTTTTAATTCCAGTGGCTTTCTGACTTTTCTTTTTTGACCATTACCCATATTAAGACACATGAGGTAGAATAACAAAGCATAATATGGAATAGAAAGAATCTAAGTGTATTGCATGTAGTAAGGATAACTATGACTTGAAACTTTTTAGTTTAATATAAATATATACATACATATGTGAGTTATGTGCATATGTGTGTGTATTGTATATGGTATATTAGGGTCCTATAGAGTATATTAGGATGCTGTATGTACCCTAAGTATCCAAGAAGGGTTTTATTTTTTGTGGCTTTTTATAATTTTATGTTTTTCAAATTTTTATTTAAATTTTAGTTAATATACAGTATAATACTGGTTTCAGGAGTGGAATTCAGTGATTCATCACTTCCATATAACACCCAGTGCCCATCACAGTAAGTGCTCTCCTTAATCCCCATCTCCCCTCTAGCCCATCCCTGGCCCACCTCCCTCTGTCAACCCTTAGTTTGTTCTCTGTTGTTAAGGGTCTCTTATGGTTTGCTTCCCTCTCTTCTTTTTTTCCTTCCTTTCCCCTATATTCGTCTGTTTTGTTTCTTAAATTCCCAATATGAGTGAAATATGGTATTTGTCTTTCTCTGATTGACTTATTTTGCTTAGCGTAATACCCTCTAGTTCCATCCAGATCGTTGCAAATGGCAAGATTTCATTCTTTTTGATGGCTGAGTGATGTTCCATTGTATATATGTACCACATTAGATTTCATTTATTTGACAGAGAGCACAAGTAGGTGGAGCGACAGGCCAAGGGAGAGGGAGAAGCAGGTTCCCTACTGAGCAGGGAGCCTGACACAGGGCTCCATCCCAGGACCCTGGGATTATGACCTGAGCCAAAGGCAGATGCTTAACCGACTGAGTCACCCAGGAGCCCCATGTACCACATCTTCTTTATCCATTCATCAGTTGATGGACATTTGGGCCCTTTCCATGATTTGGCTATTGTTGATAATGCTGCTATATCAAAAGAGTTTTATTATAAGGAAGTGATTCACATGATCTTGGAAGCTGGTAAATCCAAAATCTGCAGTGTGGGCAGACAGCCTGGAGACCCAGGAGAGCCGATGGTGCAGATAAAGTCTGATAAAGTTGTCTTGTTCAGGCAGGTCTTTTAAAAAAATTTTTTTTTGAAGTTTTTATTTTAATCACCGGGTGCTCATCACAAGTGCACTCCTTAATCCCCATCCCCTATTTCCACCATCTCCCCCACCCACTTCCCCTTGTAACCATCAGTTTGATCTCTGTAGTTAGGAATCTGTTTTGGTTTGTCTCTCTCTCTTTTTTTTCCCTTTTGGTTATTTCTTAAATTCTACATAGGAGTGAAATCATATGGTATTTGTCTTTCCCTGACTGACTTATTTCTCTTAGCATGATACTTTCTAACTCCATCCATGTCGTTGCAAATGGAAAGATTTCATTCTTTTTTATGGCTGAATACTACCCCATTGTATATCTATACCACATCATCTTGATCCATTCATCAGTTGATGGACACTTGGGCTGCTTCCATATCTTAGCTGTTGTAAATGATGCTGCTATAAACATAGGGGTGCATGTATCCCTTTGATTTAGTGTTTTTGTATTCTTTGGGTAAATACCCAGTAGTGCAATTGTTGGATTGTAGGGTAGTTCTATTTTTCACTTTTTGGGGAACCTCCACACTGTTTTCCAGAGTAGCTGCACCAGTTTGCAAGAGGGTTCCTTTTTCTCCACATCCTCAGCAATAATTGTTGTTTCTCGTGTTGTTGATTTTAGCCACTGAAAGTTATGTGGTGATATCTCATTATGGTTTTAATTTTCATTTCCTTGATAAGTGATGATGAGCATCTTTTCACATGTCTATATGTCTCTGGAGGAAAGACTGTGTCTTCTGCCCATTTTTAAATTGAATTATTTTTCGGGTGTTGAGTTTTATAAGTTCTTTATATATTTTGGTTACTAACCCTTTATCGAATACATCATTTGCAAATATCTTCTCCCATTCCATAAGTTGCCTTTTAGTTTTGTTGTTTTCCTTCACTATGCAGCAGCTTTTTATCTTGACGTGGTCTGAACAGTTTATTTTTGCTTTCGTTTCCCTTGCCTCAGGGGACCTGTCTAGAAAAAAGTTGCTATGGCTGATGTCAAATAAATTAATTTTTTAGGATTTTTATGGTTTCAGGTCTCACATTTAGGTCTTTAATCCATTTTGAATTTATTTTTTGTGTATGGTGTAATAAAGTGGCCCAGTTTCATTCTTTTCATGTTGCTGTCCAGTTTTCCCAATACCATTTCTTGAAGAGACATTCTTTTTCCCATTGGATATTCTTTCCTGCTTTGTCAAAGATTAATTGACCATATAATTGTGGGTTTATTTCTGGGTTTTCTATTCTGTTCCATTGATCTGTGTCTGTTTTTGTGCCAGTACCATACTGTTTTAATCAGTACAGCTGTTTTTTTTTTTTTTTTTTAAGGTTTTATTTCTTGAGAGAGAGAGATGGACCAAGGGGGGTAGGGAGTGGCAGAGGGAGAGGGAGAAGCAGACTCCCCGCTGAGCAGAGAGCCTGACGTGGGGCTTGATCCCAGGACCCTGAGATCATGACCTGAGCCGAAGGCAGGCGCTTAACTGACTGAGCCACACAGGTGCCCCAGATCAGTACAGTTTTGTAATACAACTTGAAGTCTGGAATTGTGATGCCTCCAGCTTTTTCTTTTTCAAGATTACTTTGGATATCTGGGGTCTTTTGTGGATCTATACTTACTTTAGAATTGTTCTAGGTTGGTGAAAAATACTGTTGGTATTTTGATGGGGATTGCTACTTGCTATGGGTAGTATGGACGTTTTAACAATATCTGACCTTCTACTCCATGAGCATGGAATATCTTTCCATTTGTGTCATCTACACTTCCATCAGTGTTGTATAGTTGTCAGCATACAGGTCTTTCACCTCTTTGGTTAGGTTGATTCCTAGGTATCTTACTGTTTAAGCGTCTGCCTTCGGCTCGGGTCATGATCCCGGGGTCCTGGGATCAAGCCCTGCATCGGGCTCCCTGCTCGGCAGGAGGCCTGCTTCTCCCTCTCCCACTCCCCCTGCTTGTGTTCCCTCTCTCGCTGTGTCTCTCTCTGTTAAATAAATAAATAAAATCTTTAAAAAAAAAAAAATGGGAGGGGGGAGACGTGGGTAGAAAGTAGCAAAATATTTTCTGAAAAAGCTTGGCAGGACTGAAGAGAAGACTGCAGCTCTGAGGGTGGGTTTTAGGCATCAGCCAGCAGATGGGTGGTGATGGGTCCTTGGGGGCAGTGGGCCTTGCTGAGGTCCCTAGGAATTCCCCCTCGCTCCTATAGTGAGTGCAGTACCTGAGGCTCCTGGAAGCTAACAGACAGTCACTGATGTTTGCTTGTCCTTAACTATGTGGAAACCACTGCTGCCTTGCCCGCTCTCTGCACTTGAAAGACCCAGGCGCTAATGTTCATGCTAAGTGACGGAGAATATATGTGGTGGTAATGCCTACAGTTTGTATCAGCCTGTGCCATATACTCGTGGCATGCACCATCTTTAAAGTTTTATAATTGTGTTATTACAACAGGTCTTTTATTTTTATTTATTTTTTTAAGTGGGTTGTTGAGGAAGATAGATGTTGTAGGATGCTTGCCTTTATTTTTTTTAAGATTTTATTTATTTGACACACAGAGAGAGAACGTGCACAAGCAGGGGGAGCTGCAGAGGCAGAGGGAGAAGCGGGCTCCCTTCCCCGCTGAGCAGGGAGCCCGATGCGGGGCTCGATCCTAGAGACTTTGGGATCATGACCTGAGCTGAAGGCAGACGCTTAACGACTGAGCCACCCAGGCGCCCCTACAGCAGGTCTTTTAAAACGTTACAGACCTACCCTTTGAATTGTAGGTCACCAGTTTTGTTCTGGTTGGTTTCCCTGGAGGTGAGGGCCTTGGGGAGACCTGGGAGCTATTGCTATGTATATACATAAATTAATAGGCTCCTCCTCTTCTTAAGCCTGGGAAGTAGATTAAAAAAAAAAAAAATGAAAGAGCAGTTCTCTTCAGGCCTTATTAACGTTGGGTGAGCACTCTATGGCACAGAGTGATGTTAAAAAATGACTCCTTAAATACGTTAGGTAGCCACTCAATTTGTAAAACATAATTGTCATTTTAAGGGGCAGGGAAGCTGTCCTGGAATTGACCTTAGTTAGGAAACTTTGGGACTGGTAACTATTTAGTCTGTGCTTGATCTTTTGAATTAGAAGCTCTCTCCCTTGGACTTGACCTCATGCTGCTGTCTTCCTATCTCCCTTCATTCAAATGAACTGAATTGAGATTGTGTGGCTTCTCAGATTTTTCTTATATTAAGATAATTGGGTATGAAATACTGATTTTGAACAGCACAGTTACTTGAGCCACTGTTAGTACTGAACTGTGAATGGCTTGTCCCGGGGCATACTTCCTTCAGTCATATTGATCTGTTTTTCTCCTCAGGTGTGTGTCTGACAGTGACCTTGTGACTAGTATATAAACATGCACTAAGCATAGTTTTAGTTCCTCTGGGATTGTCTTAAGTTTTTATACCTTATCTGGCTCTCAGAAATCCATTTAATTACAGCTATTTTAATATTTGTCCAAGTCACTAAAACCAGTGAACTCTCCATGGGGAGACAGTAAACTTTTGATGGGCATACCAGTCAAAATGGAATTCTGCAAACACACACTTCTTCAGGATTATTCTTATAAATGCATAGAGAAGTTGGCAGCCTTTTGATACTTTTGGAGGGATTCTGGTGGGTACCAAATGGTGCATAGCTACTGTCTGCTTGAGAAATGTTAAGAGGCTCAGCTTTTCTGAATGTGTGTTTTGGCTTTTTGAGATAGCTTCTATGCAGGAAGAGCCTTCTTTTAAAACCAAATGTAGACTCTGGACTTTCTCCAAGAGAAGTATTATAAATATATCAAAGCTGATACTGTGCTGAATTCTCTTATAGAAAGAAAAAAAAGGAGTGGTTAATAAAATGTAGTGTTTGAGTAGAGCTCAAATTCAAAGAGAATATCTTCCGTTCTGGCCAGTTTATTACAAACCTTTTATGACAAAGTTCTGATTCCCTCTACCCCCTCCCTCCATTGTTCTGTTCCATTTTATACTGTATATCTCTCCACAGTTCTCATCATTTTTTTTTTTTTTTTGCTGTTAGAGTTTACTGAGAAAAAAATGGGGTTCACAGAGTACAAAGAGAAAGACAATCCTTACATACTTTGTTTTATCCTCCTCTTGAGCTTTTGACTGAATGTAGTTTTGCAAAAAACCCTATTTTTTCTACCTCTATGCTGAGTGGGTAGGTGGGGTTGTTAAAAGCAAAAGCAAACCCACCAACTAAACCCTTTCATGATTCTGTCATACATGATGATATTTCATAGAATTAGCCACAGGACAATTTGTGATGCTATCACAGAAAGACATATCTACCCACCCCACCTTAAAATCTTACTCTGCACCATTCGGAGCCCCTGAACTATTCAAATCTTTTAAAATACCAGGAGAGACTTTAGTCATTCCAGATTCACTTTAGAGGACAGGTGAGAGAAATGACTTGCCCCCCGTCTCCTCCCAGGTAAGTGTGGGCATCAGGCTGTGGTTCCTGAGTTTCCTCCCTCCTTTCTTGCTCTTCACCCCTTGCTGGGCTGGAGTCCCCCGGCTTTCTCAGCCCTAATGAGAGGGTGCTCGTGGCACCTGCAGTGCAGGTGGGGCTTGGACGCAGCAGCTAGTTAGATCACCTGTGTCACAGAAGGTGCGCCCCCTGCAGGTGATCTGGCGAGTATAAACCGCCTCTCTGCCTGTTACGTGATTGTCGTTCTATAAATCCCCACATTCAGAGTCTGGCATAGGGTCTTGTCTCTTTTGCTTTGAAATTTTGCTTTAAAGAACTGCACTTTGGAAATGACATGATGCTGCGAAAGGTTGCAGGGATCCAGGGAAGAGGGGAAAGGCAGGGTTACTGACTCACTGAGTCTCCCTTGTGCATCAGGCACTGTGCTAGTCCTCTCACATCACTCTTAAAATGAATGCTCCCCTCCACGACGTGAAAAGGATTTTGGGAATCCATATTGTAGCTGAGGGTATTGTGAGGCATACAGCTGGGACTGGATCCCAGTTTGTCTGACTTCATATCCTTCCTCCAGGTTCGTTCTCGAGAGGGGGCAGGGTGGAGAGCATGTGTGTGTTTTACAAGCCAGATGGAATCCTGAAGAGCGGCTCAGCTCTGACAGCTATTTAAATTATCTGTGACACCGCATCCCGCCATTAGAATGGGTGATGGATTGTTGACAGCTCCCATCAGAAGAGCCTGAAGCCCTGGTTGGTGGAGCGGGGCTCACAGTCTTTCCAAAGTGTGAAGCGTGATCGAAACTTGGATTCTAATCATTACTGTGAGGCTAGAAAACATTTAAGATACTGTTAGGCGGGCTTTTTTTTTTTAAACAACTTAGGTGGAGCAGATCATTATTCTGTTTGCTTGGACAAAAAAATGCAGGATCTTGGGGCGCCTGGGTGGCTCAGTTGGTTAAGCGACTGCCTTCGGCTCAGGTCATGATCCTGGAGTCCCTGGATCGAGTCCCGCATCGGGCTCCCTGCTCGGCAGGGTGCCTGCTTCTCCCTCTGACCCTCCCCCCTCTCATGTGCTCTCTCTCTCTCATTCTCTCTGTCTCAAATAAATAAATAAAATCTTTAAAAAAAAAAAAAAATGCAGGATCTTTTCCACATGCCAGAGTTCAGAAAATGTATTTTGATTTATCTCATGCTATTCATATTCATTTTCCATGTGTATTGACTTTTGCCCTTGAAAATCTATTTCTTCATCCCTTGTCTCCCTTCATGGGTGTAGGTTTCATCTCTCTAGCTGGTATGTATACTTTTTTTTTTTGTGAGAGAGAGAGCCAGCGAGAGAGAGAACATGCACTCGCGTGCTTCCTGAGAGCAGGGGGAGGGGGTAGAGAGGCAGAGGAAGAGAGAGAATGACCTGAGCTGAAATTAAGAGTCGGAAGCTCAATGTACTGAACCACCCAGGCGCCCCTGGTGTGTATACTCTTTAAGGTCGCTGAGCTTATCTCTTATTTATTGTCCTTCCTCAATTACTCAGGACAAAGTTTAACTCAGGCATCAAGTAAATGCTTATTAAGTCATTTTCATTGTTTTTCAAATGACTAGTTTGAATTATTATGCCAAATAGTTTTCGAGCTTTATCTCTTCAAGTTTTACTTAGTAAGTTTTGTTCAGTTCGCCCTAGCGATTTTTTTTTTTCCCTCTTATAATCCACAGAGCAGGGGGGAGGTGAGGGTGAGTTTGTAAACGTTGTTCATCAGCCTGTCAGACTGGTAAGAATTTAAGAAGGGACAGTATCTCCCGCTGGCAGGAATGCTGGGAAAAGGCAGTCTTCCAGAAATGCTGCTGGGAATAGTCACTGCCGGAAGAGTTCTGGCAGAGTCTATTACAATTTAAAATGCACATAGCCTTTGACCCTGGGGTTCCTCTCCTGGCACTTTATCCCATAGAAATAAAAGCAGCTGTATGTAATCTGTTTGTACAAGAATACTTATTGCAGCATTGTTTGTAGTGACCAAGAACTGGAAAGTAAGTGGGTGCTTTCAGCAGGGGAACAGCTGGGTAGAACGCGCGGCAGGGCCATGCTTTGGATTTCCATCCCTCCTGACCTGGAAGGGTTCCCACGAGAAATGAAGAGGCCAAGAACCATGTATAATACGATCTCGTTTTTGTGGACTCTAAGATCCTAAAAGGCAGTCTTGTGTGTATGTTCATAGTGCTTGGAAGGAGGGAGGTTAGCACTATGGGAGGAGGTGGGTGGAAGATAAATAATAAAAAAGACTGCCTGCAAAATGGAAAAGGACTTGGGTGTAGATGTCCGTATAGACAGATGGCAGAAGGGTGTTACAGGTGAGTGTCTCAGGGTGTGGAGATGTAGCTGAGTTTTTACTTTTTTTTCCTCATGACTTTTCTGTGTTGGTTGCAAATCAGTGAGCAGAGGCCATTGGATTTAGAGTTTAGAAATCATCGGAAAGCATTCCAAAAGCATTTGGGGATGGAAGCCCCATTTGTCATGGTCAGGAATAGTGACAGAGTACAGATAATTGAAAAGTGAGAAAAGTAAAGTAAAAGAAAGTAAAGAGATTTTGAAGGAGTTATCTTTGGCGGCAAAAGAGAGAGACAGAAAGGCACAGGGCAGAGGCAAGACCTAACTCGGTGCAGGGTTAAAAAGGCAAGTGGGAAGCGTGGGAAGGAGATGGGTGTGTTGGAGGTGGAGAGGCTAAGCTGCAGATGCCCTGGGGGGGGGGGGCAGTGGGCTGGACGTGGGGCTCATCCAGGTCTGGAGCCCCCAGTGGGTGGCCTGGGAGGTGAGAGCCTCCTGTCTTCTGAGATGGGCATGTGGGCCAGTCAAGAGACAGAAAGATTTTGAGGTTTGGACAGAAGTTGAGGGAATGTGCTTTTAAAGTAATATGGGAGGCAGGATTATAGGCTGACTGTTACGGGCTTTAGGGTGGCAGGAGCTACTTGGGTAAGTGCAGCAAGTTTGGAACAGCCTCTGTGTAGATGATGGAGAATTGAGAACACGTCAGGAAAATGTAGGCAGAAGCAGAGGTTCAAGTTAGAGAACTGGAAGGCCTAGTGGCCACCTGTACGATTCAGTGACACTTGAAGGCAAACTGCAGGGGGCCGGGCTAGTCCAGGAGTGGGGGTGGAGAGAGGGAACCCTCAGAATTGACTGCCAGCGGGGACAAACACTGTTTATCCAAGGAAAGGAAGGGGACAAGGGGCTTCGGATGGGTAATGACATCATTGTGGAACTGATGGAGATAGGCAGGTCAGAGGGCCCCTCAGAAAGGGACTGAGGGGGCCAGGACCCATCGAGGGACATGGACGGGCAGATGAAATGGAATCCAGAGGGTTGCCGTCCCTGGGGGGTCTGAGGTCTTGGGGGTAGAGCAGTAGCTTGTTGGATCGGTGTTTCATACTTCATGTTTTCTGTCCTAGAACATTACCGACTTTTGTCCAAATTCCGCTGAACTTTAAGCCCTCTCTTTAGGATTTCTCATGAAGTCATTGCTTTTGCTTAGTTGGTTTAGCTGCTACCCCCCCCCCCCGAGCATCTTATATGGTTTGTCTGTAGACCTGTATGTCCACATCGGTAGCCACAAACCACGTGTGCCTGTTGAGCACTTGAAATGTGGCCAGTGCCACTAAAGGGTGCCGGAAGTGCAAAACACATGCGGGGTTCTGAAGACTTCGAGTGAAAAACTAATGTAAACTACCTTATGAATAACTGTGTACATGGGAAAATAATAACTTGGATGTTAAAATCAATCTCACCTGTTTCTTTTTACCTTTTTACTTTTTAAAAAAAATTTTTATTGAGAGAGAGAGCGAGAGACAGAGCAAGCATGAGAAGGGTGAGGGGCAGAGGGAGAAGCAGGCTCTTCGCTGAGCAGGGAGCGCAACGTGGGGCTCGATCCCGGGACCCTGGGATCATGACCTGCGCTGAAGGCAGACGTTTAACTGGCTGAGCCACCCAGGCACCTCTCTTTTTACCTTTCTAAATATAGTTACTAGAAAATTTAAGTTACGTGGTTCCCACTTTATTTCAGTTGGGTAGCACTGCTCTAGACCTTTGGTGCACTTTCTCTCTGCTGGATGCCTTCCCAGTGTCTATTCACTTAGCCATATCTTATCCATGCTGCAAGGGCAACATTAGTCTCTCTTCTCCTGTCCTTGACACTTACTGTCTTGTCTCTTACCACTATTCCTAGCTCCTGTTGGGAAAGTCGCAGAGTTTCTGGTTTGTATTTTTATTTGAAATCCGCTTGCATCCATTTCTTATCCCCCTTACCAGAATCTAAGCTTGGAATTGCCTTTCCTAGATTGTAATCCCCTTGAAAGCAGGACTGATAAAACAGGTGTAGTTCTGTCTCCACTTCTGGTGACGTCTTTAGTACTGGGCTCTGTCCCTAAGAGGAGCTCCGAAGTTTTTGAATGAATACATAATGTATTTGCATCTCCACTGCTCTCTTAACTTTAAGTTCCAAATCAGTACTATAATGCTACCTGTATTATTATTATTATTTTTTTTAATTTCTTAGACATCACTGATTTTTAGGGCGTATAGTATTTGAAATTGGACAGGCCTGGCCTCGAATCCAGAAAGATCATTTTTTGCTTTGTGACCTTGGGCCGGTTATTTGATTCTTTGCACCTTAACGTCCTTGTTCGTAATTGAGATACTGATACTTCTCAAGGTTGCCTTGAGGAAAAGCCCTGGTACTGTGCTCAGTAAACGTTCACTAATTGCCAGGTCCCTTTAGAACTGTGCATGGAAGCTGGCGGTGAATTTATGTGGAACTCTTTCTCCTCTTGACCGCTGGAAAACTCATTGGTGGTCCCATGCATTTTGGCCCTTGGTTACATTCTTTTTTTTTTTTTTTTTAAGATTTTATTTATTTATTTGAGAGCGAGAGAGAGAGAGAGAGAGATAGAGAAACAGCATGAGAGGGGATAGGGTCAGAGGGAGAAGCAGTCTCCCCTCTGAGCAGGGAGCCTGATGTGGGACTCGATCCCAGGACTCCGGGATCATGACCTGAGCCGAAGGCAGTGGCCTAACCAACTGAGCCACCTAGGCGCCCCCTTGGTTACGTTCTGATGGCATTTTTGTTTGGTTGCTTTGTGATAATTCTAAACAGTGGCGGTGTCTGCCACTATTTAGTAAATAGGAATTAGTAGTTCTTTCATCTCTGCTAGAAGAGTCCTTGAAGAAACACATGTTCCTGGCATCCATATTAGTAGGCAATTAATAAGTATCTGCTGATTGAATAATGAATGGTAGCTGTAAGGGAGAACATGTGCCCAGAGGACATTTTTAAGAAAAATTAAGTTCTTATCAAGGACTCGTTGAATAAATGGTAAAGTGAGAAATGAATTAAGTGAAATTAAAAATTAGGTGAATGAAAATAAATGAAATAAATGATGAAATGGAAGTTGTTCATGGGGAGAAGGTTGAAAATGGTGGGGATGGACTGCCGCAGAGATTCCAGTGGGACCCCAGAGGTCCCTTTTCTCCCCAAACACATTTTTCTGTGATACATTGGAAAGATCATGAGACTGATAACTGGTTGACCTGACTGCTTGCCCGTGGCCTACTGGACAGGTGTGGGATCTTGGGGAATTCACTTAACCTTTTTGAGCCTCTGCTTCGTCATTTGCAGAGCAAGGGGGACAGATCAGAAAAGGCAACAAGGTGGTAGCACACGGCCTGGGAGTCAGGTTGGCTTCTCCATGCTGGCTTTCCCACTTCCTAGCTTTGCAGCCATTCCCGTGTTCCCCAACTTCTTCGACGCTTCTCAAGAGAGTGAAAGGGTGTCTCCTGTTCCTGACAGAAGAGCTCCTAAATCAGCTGCTTACCAGTGGGTGATTGAACATTTGTTGATATGAAGAATGAGAGGCTGTCAGGAGAACTTCTGAAAAAAAAATTTTTTTTAAAGATTTTATTTATTCATTTGAGAGAGAGAGACAGAGAGAGCACAAGCAGGGGGAGAGGTAGAGGGAGAGGGAGAAGCAGACTCCCTGCTGAGCTGGGAGCCTGACGTGGGGCTCGATCCCAGGACCTGGAGACCATGACTTGAGCCGAAGGCAGATGCTTAACCATCTGAGCCACCCCAGGTGCCCTGAAAATATTTTTATTGTAAAATCAAGTATTTTGAGGGATAATTTATGTACATAAATATGTTTTTTTAACTTAATTTTTTTTTTTTTTTTTAAAGACAAAGGGAGAGAGGAAGCCAGGGGTGGGGTGGGGTGGGGGGAGGGAGAGAGAGAATCTGAAGCAGGCTCCAAACCCAGCACAGAGCCCGATGTGGGGCTCGATGTCACCACCCTGAGATCATGACCTGAACCAAAATCAAGAGTCAGACACTTGACTGAGCCACCCAGGTGCCCCCTGATTTCATTTTAAACTGAAACTCTGTGCCCATTAGATGAAGATGCCCCATTCCTCTCCCCCAGCCCCTGGCAGCCCCACCCTTCTACTTTCTGTCTCTGAATTTGATATCTCTTTTAAGCAGAATCATATAGTTTTTGTCCTTTTGTGACTTGTTCCTTTCACTTAATGTCCTCAAGACTCATCTGTGGTGTGGTAGCATGGGTCAGAATTTTCTTCCTTTTTAGGGCTGGATAATATTCTGTTGTATGGATGTACCGCGTCTTGTGTATCCACTCATCCATACATAGACACTTGGATTTCTCTACCTTTTGGCTACTGTGAACAGTGCTGCTGTGAACACGAGCGTACATAAGTCTTTGAGATACTGCTTTTAGTTCTTCTGGGTATATGCTCAGAAGGGGAATTGCTGCATCATATGGTAATTGTTTTTAAGTTTTTGAGGAACTGCCATATCGTTTTCCACAATGGCTGTGCCATTTTATGTTCCCACCAGCAGTCACAGGGGTTCCAGTTTCTTTACAACCTCACCAACACTTGTTCTTTTTTTTAAATAGCAGCTATTCTCATAGGTGTGATGTGGTGATGCAACCAGACTTCAGATAATAAAAATTTATGGGATCTAAGGAGTATCATTTGATATCATCCATTCAGTAGTCTCATTTAAATAGATAATGAAACATTTCCTGCTTGGTTAAGTGACTTGACCATATATCTTGTCATGGAACTTGTCCTGGTCAAAGGTAGGACTGAAATTCCAAGTCTCTCCACTCTCATTGTTGCCTGAATGATGCAGTCTGGTCATTCACTTATTCCCCTATCTAACACATAACACCCATCAGTACTGTGTGAGGTGCAGGAGTTGACAACGGTGGTTCAGCTGAAGACCCATCCCTCACCACCCATCCCTGGCAGCTGTCAGTTTAATGACCAGTTAGTAAAATCTGCAGAATCATGCTTGGTAACTTTTGCTTTTTACTTTCCTCCTCTATTGTATTATCAGTCTAGAGGAGCTTATGAAAATGACCTCCCTAGTCTTGTTTTATTTTATTTTTTTAATCCTACCATTTATTTTTTTAATTTAAATTCAATTTAGTTAACATGTAGTGTATTATTAGTTTCAGAGGTAGAGGTCAGTGATTCATCAGTCTTTTTTTTTTTTTAAATTTATTTATTTATTTGAGAGAGCGAGAATGAGAGAGAGAGAGAGTACATGAGGGGGGGGAGGGTCAGAGGGAGAAGCAGACTCCCTGCCGAGCAGGGAGCCTGATGCGGGACTTGATCCAGGGACTCCAGGATCATGACCTGAGCCGAAGGCAGTCGCTTAACCAACTGAGCCACCCAGGCGCCACTCATCAGTCTTATATAACACCCAGTGCTCATCACATCACGTGCCCTCCTTAATGCCCGTCACCCTGTTACCTCAGCCCCCCACTCACCTCCCCAGCAGCCACCCTCACTTTGATTCCTGTGGTTAAGAGTCTCTTATGGTTTGCCTCCCTCTCTGTTTTTATCTCCGCGTAGCTCTCAAAACTTCATAATTTTCTACAAAATCATTTGAGAAGAAAATGAGATAAAGAGGAAAGGGGCAGAGATGGTGAGCTCTCTAGCAGCAGTTGTAGAAAGCTGACCGTATTTAAACATTGTTGGGCATGCTGTGTGGACACGGGTGCCTGTCTTGTTCTCGAAGAGCACCTTGACGTCATCTCTGACTCATTTAATGCTAAGGAGAGACTCATCAACGACCAGGACGCCTGAGTTGTGTTAGTCAAGCTCCCACCTTGGAGGGAGCATTGCTTGGGCCATTGCAGAAGCCATACGATGTCTGTTGTTGTCAAATCCCGTGAGTTACGAGAGGGTAAAGCTTACTGAAGTCAAGAGTATGGTTACTGCTTAAATATAGGCTCTCGTTAGAGAATGTTCCAGCTGATGGTGGTGTTGAGTAAAGCGTTACCGGGCTTGCTTGTGTCATGTCCTGGGTTTGGTTTTGGCTTTGCAGCTGGGGATGTGTATAAAGTGAATTGGTTTTCATATCCGTCTTAGGTTTCCTCATTTCTGGCTTCTGTTTTGATGAAGTGGTTTTTCAAACTAGGGCACTGAGAGAGAAGGAGGAACCCAGTTCCGTTCTGTTTTTTTCCTGGCAAATGAATTTTACTTCCTCTTTAAATCTGTAATCCTTTCCTCTTTGTTCAGGTGTCTGAATTTGACTTGGATTTACTTCCAGCTGCTTCAGGAAGTGGACTATGGAGGAAAATCTGAACCCGGGGGGAGCATCTCAGTGGTAGGGGCTGCCTGTACCCGGCACCTGACTCTTGAAGCCATGTCTCCACCTGAAGTGAAATCTGAGGTGCAAAGTCTGCCAAGACGCAGATTGTTGAGAGGTGGATGTGAGGGCCCTTTTTGATTCGAAGCAGATGAATTTTTATGAGAATTTGCCTTTTAACAGCCAAGAGTCTGTCATTCCGCAGTGAACCTCTGTCCTGTTGAGCTGCTCCTGCATGTTCTGTGAGTGGGATCTAGTGCAGGTTGGATTTGTACGCTTTTGTGCATCCTCTGTTGCTCTTGCAGCCCTGAGCTGTTGGGGGGGTGCCCCGGCCTGCGGGCAGCCATCTCAGTGAATGGCCTTAGGTGGCCAGGCAATGATGAGGAGATACTAGAAAGTTGCCTAAAGCAGCTGTTACCCATCATCCCTTGGGGGCCTTCTCTTGGGGGGGGGAAGTTCTTATTTCTGCACACACTCAGCAATCATGAGACTTAGCCTGCCGTCCTTGGTGGTCAAGCCCCTCGTGGACCCGAATGTTTTTGTGCTTTTGTTCATCGTGCTTAGACATCCTAGTCAAACTAGAAGCCTCGATTGCCTGCTCCCTACACCGCTTACCGAGCTGCAGATTGTTGGTTTGGACATCATGTCTCTGGCCCTCGCTTTTCTTCCTCTGAGAAATGAAGAGATGGAAGAGAGTATTCCAAAACCTGCGTCGTCGTCAGGGACATCCGTCACCCTAGTTGACTTTGTAGGAGCCTGCCGATGCCAGGGCCTCTAGCAGGGCCTTCCTCTAGCCATGTCCTTCAACTCTGAGCGCTACGGAAGGGATTCCCTCCCAGTCCGCAGACAAGGACATGGGCTCGCAGAGGTGAGCAGGTAAGCCCTGCAGCTGGGTTTTGACCTGGTCTGATTCCAAAGCACTTGATTTTTTGGACTGTACCATGTTGTTACCTGCAGCTTCATGGTTCGGGGTAAAGTACTTACTTGTTGCCACTTTCGTAGGACGTAAGTAACTGAAGAACAGAACTGAATTCCCAGAATTCTAAGCAGTCTAGAATAACTGCTTTTCTAACTGTAAGGTTCAAGTACCAATATTTGAACTGGAGATTATAAGAGCTAACAGAAACGAAACATGATGTAATTTTTTTTTTTAATCTTATAGAATTCGCAGACCACAAGTTTCCTGGAAGAAATTGTGCATTTTTTTCTGAGGATGTCATAACAACTGGGTTTAGGAATTGTCTTTTGGTGGCAGTTGGGCAGGTTATCTTTGATGATTTTAATATTTTTGCTTTATAGAAATAGCAGGCCCTATTCCTAAATTGTTGTTATATTTAGGTCTTTAAGGGTGGATCTTGTGAGGTTGCTATTACAGTAGCCTGACATCTATATATAGGGACACTCAAATGTGGTGTAAATCCATGTCTTTAAAAAAAGAAAGCAATTACGGTGTTGGAAAGCCAAGCTATAAAAAGCAAATGAAATCATAGGAGAGCCAAGATAGGATTTCATTTTACTAAATAAATGGCCCTGACTTTCTTTGTGCTTTTGTGTCTTTCACTGGCAGAGTGGGGAATGCAGAAGTCTCCAAGTTAGGACCGTAGACATTTACAGGTCTCAGCACTTGTCATAATACATGGATTGAGAGACAGATCTGAAAGAATGAAGTGCTCAGACACTCAGCTTATACTTCCAGTGTCCTCTTAGCTGTCTAGCATCCCATAGCACCTGTGTTTTTTTAAAAAAGTTTATTTTTTATTTAATGTGTACTCACGCCCATCATGATAGTTTTTCATCAAAGTTAAAATCAGTTGACTTGAAAATATGTGTCTTTGACCAGCGAAGTCAGACTAGTACCTGCCAGTGTTGCTAGTCCTATTAAAAAATGTATTTTTAATACACATACCCAAATGCTATGAGCATCTTCCTTCCCTTCTGCCTCTTCCACTCCCCGTCCCCCCCCCCCCCCCATTCCCACAGACCAGAAGCAAGGGAGGAAGACCTTTGGAGCCTTCTGAAAAATGCTTGGATCTTTCCGTATTGAGTGGCTGGATGCAAGCCTCTTCTGGCAGTTCTGAGAACTCAGAACATCGAACATTAATTGGTCTCTATATATGTCTCAGTAATCCCGTCTTAAAAATGCAATAGTCTTCTTTAACTATTCTTTCTGGCTCAGAGGTGCCTTGTCACCCTGCTGGAGCTCTGATAATGATAGGTTGGATTTCTCTGTGGAAACACAAAACAGCTTCTCTCCAGGCATTTTGCTTTGTCTTCTGGAAGTGCTACATGGCTTTGGCTAGATACTGGATAAAAAAAGGCCTACTAACGAGAGGAATATTTAAGACCTGGGTGAGCTGTCACATCATAAAATGCTAAACAGTATTTCCCTCAGGGACATGTTCAGAATTTCACATGATAAAAATCTTTATTTACTCCTCAGCAAATACAAATGATCTTGGCATCATTTCTGAAATGCTTTCCCCAAGTTCTTCCAAGTTCTCATTAAGAATCATCCTTTTGCAACGGGAATTGAGTTTCTCACTCCCCTCCCCCCCGCCCCAACAATGTGGGGGTAGAATGTTTTAATGCTATGCAATTACTTTTCTTTGTAAGATTCACTGTGGTTGCTCCTCGTGTTCTATTACAGAACGCCAGGTGGGGATTGGCAATGTTTTTGTAACAAAGAGGCTACACGCTAGAGGTGGATGTATTCAGGCGGGGGCTGGCAGGCTCTGAGGGGCTGACTCATCCATGACTCACATGACAGTCTGTGTGGCCCCTTGGCCCTGGTGCCAGCCTCTGGACGTAGAGAGGCGGTGTCTCGGTTCTCCCGTGAGAACTTGAAAGTTGAAATATCTGACTCTGATTCTGGCTTGGTTCAAGTGTAGCCTCACCCTTTGTTAGGGACTCGGTGAGAAGCTCTAGGACGCTCACACACTTTGGCTTTGGCAGCCTGTGTGATTTAGGAGACAGTCTTGTACTGCTGGTTTTATGCACTGGTAAACCCCACGACAGAGCAGTGGGTTGGGAAGAAAAAAAGCTTGATCAAACATCAGTTGCAACAGCACTGATCTTTCCTCTACTTACCTGGAATGCCACCTTTATCCTATTCTAAACCTCCATGTAACTTGTATCTCTGTCTGGACTTTGAATATTTCTGTTCAGTAGCAAACTATTAAAATTAGTGTAACTTTACAGAATATTTTGCTACCTGATGGGGCAAATACTCCCCAGTTATTTTTTTTCTCAGAATACTTCCTCTTGGCAAAGTTATTCTTCTAGATGAGCTTTAGAATCAGCCTATCACATTGTTCTAAAAACCTATTTGGGATTGCACTGAACATGTAGCAATTTAAGAATTGACCTGTTGGGCGCCTGGGTGGCTCAGTTGGTTAAGCGACTGCTTTCGGCTCAGGTCATGATCCTGGAGTCCCTGGATCGAGTCCCTGGATCGAGTCCCGCATCGGGCTCCCTGCTCGGCAGGGAGCCTGCTTCTCCCTCTGACCCTCCCCCCTCTCATGTGCTCTCTCTCTCTCATTCTCTCTGTCTCAAATAAATAAATAAAATCTTTAAAAAAAAAAAAAGAATTGACCTGTTGATTTGAATCTCCCTACCAAGGAACATAGAATATCGGAGAATTTTTTAGATCTTTTTATGCCTTTTAGTAAAAGTTTTATAGTTTTTGAATATAAAGATTATACATTGTCATTTTCTTCCTAGTTTTTAAGTAATTTTGCAGGTGATAAAAAAGGATTTTTCCCCTCAGTTTTTAAGTGGTTATCACTAATAGGTAGAAGCTTACTCATTTTGTATATTCGTTATATGGTGCCCTTACTGAACTTGCTTAATAATTCCAACGGATTTGATTTTCTAAGTTGATACCCTATCCATTAAAGGAGGAACAATATTCATTCCTCATTTCTTGATTGCTGCATTAGGGTTCCTGAAATGAATCGGTAAGCTTTCCAGCTTTTTCTGTATTCAGGAACTGTGTGGAACAAGGATTTGCTGTCCTTTGAAAGTCTCATAGTTTATCACCCATAGAAGCAAGTGGGCTTGAAATGATTTCCATATTACTTTATGATAACTTTCTAAAATTAGTGCCCTTGAGACGGAGGAAGCCTGATAGGCTGGCGGCTGGAGGGATGAATGATCAAACATGGGAGGTAAGGCAGGGAAGATAGCTGGAAGATGATCAGGGATAAGAGGAGAGTGACATCCCCCCCACCCCCTCACTGCCCCTGGTGCAAGAACTTTCTGGAATATCATCATTTCATGTAAGAGGGAAAACACTTTATGCCTCAACTATTTCCCGGCCAAGTTGTGATGGATCTTAGGACCTTTTCCCCAGAAATCAAGGGAAGTGGCTTAGGGTGTTAAAGTTAAAACTGAACTTCCTCCTTTTGGTAAACTTGATTTTGAAAGTCTTGTGATGGCTGCTTACATTTTGTTACTGTGACCTGGAGACCTGGAAGTTGGCAAGCAGTGCTAAGGATGTGACCATGACTAGCTGTAAGAAGGAACTAGCTGACCATCTCTGCATTTATTCTGCTTCCAAATCACAAGCCTCCTGGTCACGTTCATCCCACTGCTGAGGGGCCGTCTGCTCAGGCGTTGGCTACCACTGTGCGGAATGTCCGCCCATCCCTCATGTGATTGTGGAAGGACCGTGTGTGCTAATTTCCCTCACTTATGTGGAGTAAATCTTGGAAGAAGGCTATTTTTCTATAAGTGTGGACATTAGATTTTTGGATTGTGTTGTTCACTATAAATACTTTTGGTGAGTGCCCTGCCCTGAGCTTATGGCTCCACAAGGGAGATTCTATTCCAGATAATGAGATTAAATCTTTCATTTTAGAGAGTTCCTGTGTTTGGATTGAGGTCTCTCCTGCCTCTTGTTAGAAGACCTGGGGAATAGTAGGTAAGAAGGTTTCTCGCATGGTAATGATGCCTAATAGCCATAAAGTTTAAAATTTGAGAATGCATTCATGGTTTTGGTAGAATGAGTTCCCGTGAGGGTCTTTGTCCTTCCTGAGTATTGTGATGCCCCCAGCTTTGGTTTCCTTTTTCAACAATCCGCTGGTTTGGGGTCTTTTCTGGTTCCATACAAATTTTAGGATTAAAATGCCACACAATTGGTATTCACAGGATGCCTTCTAGTGTATTCAACCCTTTAATGGTGTACCCAAAATCCCAATGTGGAAATGCACTTTCATAAATACCTCTCTCTGCTATAATTAAATTAGCTGATTAAAGGTGTGACTTAATTGTCCTGTCAATTGTTGTTGTTTTTTAAAAAGATTTATTTATTTTGAGAGAGAAAGAGAGTGCACGCACCTGTACAGAGTGGGGCTGGGTGGGGAGGGGCAGAGGGAGAGGGGGAGAGAGAATCTCAAGCAGTCTCCCCCTGAGCGCAGAGGAGCTAAAGTGGGGCTTGACCCCATGACCCTGAGAACATGACCTGAGCTGAAATCAAAAGTGGGATGGTCAATCCACTGAGCCACCCAGCTGCCCCGTCATTTGGTTTTTTAAAAGGCTAAATACATTTGTGCACCTGTATGTGTTATATTAGAATTAGTCAAGACAAATCCAGGTGAGCCTTTGTAAATGATTCAGTCACTGTTGCTGATATTTTTTTCATTTTTTTAAAGTGAGCTCTATGCCCAGTGTGTCGCTTGAATTTACAACCCAAGATCAAGAGTCACACGTTTTAACAACTAAGCCAGCCAGGTGTGCATGTTGCTGATATTTTAAATACTTTTTTTCTGTTTTATAGTTTGTCTCCAGTTTTTTTTTTTTTTATTAGTTGTCTCATTACAGAGTTTTTTGTTTTTGAAAATGAAGAGGTGGTTCATCTGGATATTATTGTGATTTTCTTTTAAGATTTTTTTTTTTTTTTTTTTTTAATTTGAGAGAGAGAATGAGATAGAGAGCATGAGAGGAGGGAGGTTCAGAGAGAGAAGCAGACTCCCTGCCAAGCAGGGAGCCCGATGCGGGACTCGATCCTGGGACTCCAGGATCATGACCTGAGCCGAAGGCAGTCGCTTAACCAACTGAGCCACCCAGGCACCCTATTGTGATTTTCTTTTAAAACTGAACCAACTGCAGAGCCTGTATTTACATAAAAGGAACTAAATGTATCAGATTTCTGTGTCAGATACTTAAAGATTAACATATAACATTACTAATTTCAATGATCTTATTCATTTTTCTCACTTTGGGGTGGAACTGAGAGTAAAGAAAACTTCTGGGAATTAGTATCCTGTTGTATCTTTAATTTGAGGAATCTATGAAAAGTTAACTTAAATTCATATTTGGAAGGTGTGTAGAGTGAAACCAGGGGCAACTAATTGAGGTAGAAAATTCACTGCTTCTGTAAATACTAGGTAAAAGATAGAAGAGCCTCTCAAAATATAAAATATACTTTATAGCATATAGAAGATCTGTAGGGGGGGACATGAGTAATTCAGTGAGAGAGCTTGCACTAATGAGAGAAGGGCAATGTTTAGGTTGAACAGTATAAGCCATTTTGGCAAAATGTTTTCCTCGTTGTTTCTGTGTTTTCCCTTTGTTACGTACATGTCTTAAGCCGGTGCGAGCCTGTTGTTCTGTGAACAGGAATTACAGTTTGGAAGGATGCCATGGTGACCCCTTCCCCACCACCCACTCACCGTGTGTACATGGAATAGACCACTCAGTGGGTTTACATTTGGAAAATACAGATGCTGATAGTAATCTATGTCCTGTGTGGCATTAATCCTTAAATCCCTGTCCACACACAAGAAAATTAAATAGAGAATTGAGGCATCTGCCAAAGTAATTCAGAGAGAATTCTCTGAGGGCAATTAGGATTTGTTTTCTTTGTGTCTGCACTCTGTACCTCTTGAGGGCAGGAGACCTTTTTTGGGGGGAGTACAGTATACTTTATTAATGGTACATGACAAGGTAGGGCTCCCCAAGCCCTTCCCCTCATTCAGGGGTCTGGGATGGAACCTGTGTGGAGGTCAGGAGATTCTCAGTGTGTTGGGGGATGAATTGGGGCAAGGACTCCCCAGCAGCTGAGGGCCTCTCTCTTCCTCTTGCCCTCACTGGGGCTGGTGCCAGGGGCATTTTACTCCTTGGAGGCCACGTGGACCATAAGGTCCACCATCTGGTTGCTGTAGCCAAGTTCATTGTCATACCAGAAAATGAGCTTGACAAAGTGGTCATTGAGGGCAATGCCAGCCCCAGCATCAGAGGTGGAAGAGTGGGTGTCACTGTTAAACTCACAGGAGACAACCTGGTCCCCAGTGTAGCCCAGGATGCCCTTAAAGGGGCCCTCCAGTGCCTGCTTCACCACCTTCTTGATGTCATCCTATTTGGCAGCTTTTTCCCAGGGGTGGGTCAGATCCGTGACTGACGTGTTGGAGGTGAGGACACTGAAGGCATGCCAATCAGCTTCCTGTTCAGCTTAGGGATGACCTTGTCTACAGCCTTGGTGGTGCCAGGAGAAGCAAGGATGATGATCTAGACATCCCCTTGGCCATCACACCACAGCTTCCCAGAGGGGCCATCCACAGTCTTCTGGGTGGCAGTGATGGCGTAGACTGTGGTCATGAGTCCCTACAGAATGCCAGTTGTCATAGATGACCATAGCCAGAGGGGCCAAGTAGGAGCCCTTGCTGACAATCTTGAGGGAGTTGTCATACTTCTTATGGTTCACGCCCATCATAAACATGGGGCATTAGCAGAGGGAGCAGAGATGATGACCCTCTTGGCCTCACCCTTCAGGTGAGCCCCAGCTGTCTCCCTGGTGGTGAAGCCCTCAGTGGACTCCACAACATAGCACCAGCGTCACCCCATTTGAAGTTCGCAGGATCTCACTACTGGAAGATGGAGACATGGGCTTTCCATCAATGACAAGTTTCCTGTTCTCAGCCTTGACTGTGCTGTTGAATTTGCTGTGGGTGGAATCGTACTGGAACTATGTAAATTCAGGTCAATGAAGGGGTCATTGATGGCAATAATATCCACTTTGCCAGAGTTAAAAGCAGCCCGATACAGTTGAATCCATTTATTCCGACCTTCACCATCACGTCTTGGGGATGTGGTTGGCATTGTACCAGAAGATGCAGCTGTCTGTCGAATGGGAAGGAGCAGTGAACCAGGAGACTTTTTTTTTAAACATTTGTGTCAAATATAGACTAAAATAATTTTGGTCTAATATTTTCCGTCTTTACACAGAAAATAACTGTGTGTTATGTTATTGTAGTTTGAGATTCCAGGACCATAGCTCATTTGCATTTCCCCTCTGTATTGGCCATGATGGTGCCTTGCATGTGTGACTGCTATCTTGTGCATTAAACACATCTGGTCAAACCGGTTTTGATTTTCCTTGTTCCCAGGTCTTAGGGTTCCCTTCCTGGTTTTTGGGAATAGGGTAATACAGCTGTGTCCCATTTTGAGTGCATGTCTGTTCATTGCCACAGTGATGGCCTCAGGACCTCTGCAGCCCTGCCTAAGCCCTGTTGGAAGGCAGCCCAGAGAGACCAAGTTTTGTGTTGTTACCACTGGGCCACTTCTGTGGTCTTTCAGGAGCCATGGTTAAGTTTTATCCTTTTTTTTTTTTTTTTTAATTTTTTTTTCTTTTAAATTTAGTAGGCTCCACACCCAGCATGGAGCCCAACATGGGGCTTGAACTCATGACCCTAAGATCGAGACCTGAGCAGACATCAAGAGTCAGATGCTTAACCAACTGAGCCACCTGGGTGCCCCTAAGTTTTATACTCTTAATTCCTGGAGGGCAGCTGGCTTCCCTTCCAGGGCATCAATGAAAAAGATAATGTTGCTCAAAAGCATAAGGCTATATTTTATCTGTGGTCTGTAATATGAGTGGCTTAAAAATATCTGTTTTATTTTATGATATTCCCTCATCTTGTAATTGGTATAGCTCTTTGGTTCTGAAGTCCAGAGTAGAAACAAAGCAAGTGTTTCAGGTTTAAAGATAACAAAGAAGTTTAAGAATAGAAAGACTTAGCTTCTTTAAAAAAGAACTATGCCCGATATGAGTTATACTTAGAAAAAGAAATTTTGCCCAAGAGATTGTTCTCATGTACATCTTTTTTTTCATTTTTTTAAAGATTTTATTTATTTATTTGAGAGAGAGAATGAGACAGAGAGAGCATGAGAGGGGGGAGGGTCAGAGGGAGAAGCAGACTCCCCGCCGAGCAGGGAGCCCGATGCGGGACTCGATCCCGGGACTCCAGGATCATGACCTGAGCCGAAGGCAGTCGCTTAACCAACTGAGCCACCCAGGCGCCCCATCTTTTTTTTTTTTTTTTAATATTTATCATTCTTATTCTGATCATCTTTTTTTTTTTTTTAAGATTTTATCCATTTATTTGACAGAGACACAGTGAGAGAGGGAACACAAGCAGGGGCAGTTGGAGAGGAAGAAGCAGTGGGAGAAGGAGAAGCCAAGCACGTAGCCCAATGTGGGGCTCGATCCCAGGACCCTGGAATTACGACCTGAGCCGAAGGCAGACGCTTAATGACTGAGCCACCCAGGCGCCCTTCATGTACATCTTTCTTAGAGCCGCTCTATTTCCTTGAACACTCTTGTCTCTTTTTTCTTCCTTGAAGCATCTGCTGCTGTCAGCTCTGGCCTAGCACCTTTCTCTTGGCTTTCTTCCTTCTTTGTCATTCCTTTCCTGTTGCCCTTTGGATTCTCCATCTTCTTCCCACTGTCATAAGATGATGTTCTCCTTAGCAGACCATCCCTGGTCCTTTTTATCCTTTTAGGATAATCATATTTTTGCCCCTGCTTTCAGCTACCATTTATATATCTCCATTTCTGCCCAGTTAATACACTTCTAGTTGGGACCTCTCTTGTGGGTCCAGTGTTGTTAGCTTCCATTTGGATATCTTCATTTATCTTCATTTGGATGTTTGCTATATTCCTGCAACTGAGTGAATAAAAAAAATGAAAGAAGCCTTTTTACGGTTGCTTCTTCATGGAGCTTCTGCCTCAGAGCATAGGACAGTCTGTGAGTCCAGTGTTTGAATCCTGGCTAGGTTGTCTAACCAATTTTTACTACCTTATCACATTGGCTGGTACCTCCAAGACAATGTTGGCTTGTTCCTGGTCTTTTTTTTTTTTTTTTAAAGATTTTATTATCTATTTGACACAGAGAGAGACAGCTAGAGAGGGAACACAAGCAGGGGGAGTGGGAGAGGGAGAAGCAGGCTTCCCCCTGAGCAGAGAGCCCGATGCGGGGCTAGATTCCAGGACCCTGAGATCATGATCTGAACCCAAGGCAGATACCCAATGACTGAGCCACCCAGGTGCCCCTGCTTGTTCCTGGTCTTAGGTAGAAATTATTCAGTCTTCACCAGTAAGTGTAATGTTAGTTGTAAATGTTTTTTGTAGATGCTCTTTATTTTGAAGATTTTAAGAATAAAGTTTAAAAACATTTTCATTAGCTAATTATAAATATTTTTAATGTTTAGAGGATCCCTACCGAAAATAACAAAAATGAAAGTCCACCTTAAATAAACTCTTAAAAGTTTTGTTTTATTTATTTTAAAATTTATTTTTGGAGAGAGAGTGAGAGAGTGCACAAGCAGGGAGAAGGGCAGAGGGAGAGGGAGAGAATCTCAAGCAGACTCCACCCTGAGCAGGGAGCGCCATGACCCTGGGATCGTGATCTGAACCAAAATCAAGACTCAGATGCTTAACCTACTGAGCCACCCAGGTACCCCGTGTTTTATTTTTAAAAGTAATCTCTACACCCGACATGGGGCTCAAACTCACGACCCTGAGATCGAGAGTCAGATGCTCTACTGACTGAGCCAGCCAGGCATCCCAACCTTAAGTAAATTTAGGGAAATACAAAATTTGTATTATCAATGAAACTGTCAGGGTCAAAGAAGCTTTCACAACTGAAGAGAAAAAGATAGTAGAGATATGGTTTGGTGGAAATGAGCTGATTATTTTGTTTAATGATGGTTGGTGATAATTTTTCATTTGCTGGATGGATGTGGAAGTGGTAAATTTAATTTTGCTTTTTATTTTGGGGCATTAAATCTATTTTCCTGTGTTTAAATCAGGAGACTCAGAATAATTTTGGAGTTTTGCAAAAACCATGTTATTCGTGTGTGTGTGTGTGAGAGAGAGAGAGAGATATGATCATCCTCCCTGGAACTGTAAAGTCTAAGCAATTTGGAATTGAATTTAGTTCCTTTTTTCCATAAATAAGAAAATTAAACCCGATTTAGTCCCCAAGGAGGCCTCTGGAAAAGCCAGGAAGTTCTTGTTCTCATCAGAATCATGTGTTAAAACATTATGAATCTTGTTAATACAAATGACCATCAGTGGACCGTGATTAATTCTGGGACAGGGTCATACACATAGTCCTTGCTTGACTGACATAAGACTCTTGGAAGGCTATGATGGTACCAGGATTTTTTTTTTTAGTATGAAAATTTCTTTTTCTCTAATTTTTTTTTATTTTTAAGATTTTTTTTATTATTCAGAGAGTGAGTGTGCGAGCGGTGGGAGGGGCAGAGGGAGAGAGAGAATCTCAAGCAGACTCCGTGCTGAGCCTGGAGCCTGATGTAGGGCTCGATCTCACGACCCTGAGATCATTACCTGAGCCGAAACCAAGAGTCAGTCATTCAACTGACTAAGCCACTCAGGTGTCCTGAAAATTTCCTTTTTTTTTTTTTTTTTAAGATTTATTTAAGCAATCTCTACACCCAACATGGGGCTCAAACTCCTGACCCTGAGATCAAGAGTAGCACGCTCTTCCAACTGAGCCAGCCAGGTGCCCCAGTATGAAAATTTCTATAGAATTTTTACTTTTCCTAGGACTTGAAGCTTATATTCGATGCTTCATTAACAATAGTTGATGCACGTTTTGGTACATCTATCTGGGCAGGTTGAAGAAAGAAAGAATAACTGTGTACCCATGTACATTATTTAGGTCTTTCAGGTGGAAAGTTAAAGGAGATGATTGATTAGAATTTTAAAGATGCCCTAACACATAGTAGGCACTCAGCAAACATTTGTTGACTGCTGTTGAATGAAAAAGAGAGGGGGGGGGGAAATGTGTTGAAATGTTATTTACTCCTTTTTCTTCTTTTTTCCATGGTAAGTGAGTTGATCCTCAAGGTCCCTGTTAGCTCTAAAATTCTTATAGTTCAGAAATCTAAAATTATTAGTTGTTAGGTTCGGGGCTTCATTCTGAGAGACTTGCCTTCTTCCTTCTCTGTAACTCTTTCTCTTTTCACCTAATTGTTACTTCAGAGTTTTTCTGTCCTGTTGTTCAAGAACTTTCTTCCAAGCTGCCTCACTGTCCAGGGTAGTGTCCTGGGAGGAACATCATCTTTGGAATCCGATCTGATTCAAATATTTTCTCCATCAACTGTTTTCGTAAATGTTCTGAACCTCAGCTTTCTCATCTGTAAAATGAGGGCAATAAAATCTCTGCCTTAAATTTAGTTGTGAGCTTGAAATGCTGTGAAGACTCGGCACCATACCTGGCGTATGTTAGGTCTTAAGTAAACTGTTAACCATTTTTTCCCCCTTAGTCTGATAGCTGTGCAATTATCTTTCACATGATTAAGACTCTAAAATTAAAATCTGTCTTTAATGTCCTGGAAAAAAAAAAAAAAGTCACAGCTTACTCCTTTTACCCACAACTCCATGCTCTTTTCCCCTGAGGTTGTAGGTCAGCCTGAATAGTTTTCCACTGTGTTCTTCAGGGTTTGTTTCCAAGTCCCTCCTGTTTTCTGTCTCCGTTGCTGTTCTGCGTTTTTATCCGAAGCTATGGTTGGCTGGATCTTTGTTCTCTATCCTGTTTTTGTACTATCCAGCCAGCCATAAGGAATTCTTTGTTTCTCCATTTTTCACTTTTAAGAAGTAAAGAGGCGATCTTTTTCTCCTGTCATAGGAGAAAGTAGAGCTTGATTTGGAGAATTTTCTCCTTTTGAGATTTGCTAAGTAAGGAGTATTAAAAAAAAATCTTTTTACTGAATATAAAGAGCACAAATCATGTTGGGATCTTGGTGAATTTTCCCAAAACGAGCATAACTGAGTAATAAGGATTGTAGTAAATTTAAGGAAAGTCTCTAAGTGCTCCAGGCTTGATTAAGCCTTCTTGCCCTCGTCATCCTTCAGATTACCCACTTGTTGTGAGAAGCATTCCAGCTCCCTGGTGCCCTCTGACCCACCATCTGCTAGCTGGTTTTGTGTGGACTGGGTTTCACCTGCCCTCCCTCTCTTTTCTCTGAGATGGGAAGTGTGGGGTTAAAGAGACTAACACTTTGTTCTTGATGCCTCCTGCCTTCGAGGAGATGTCATAAAGAGAGAATGCCATATTTCCACTTTCCCTTAACCAGTCTTCCTTTGTGGCCAGCTGCAGATGGGATGCAAAATGCAGAGGAAATGCTGAGTGAAAAGTGACTGCCTTTTTTCCTTTGCTTTTTCCTGTCTGTTCAAAGCGTTGAAGATGTTGAGTACAACAGTGCTGATTTAAGAAGCTAGTGTGAAACACACTGTGTTTATGATTAAGATTAAAAAACTAAACTTAGACTTTTTAAAATGAGGAGTAAGCAAGGGTGTTATGGAATAGTGGATAGTTATATGGTCTATAGGGCAGAGGTCTGGAGGAAATGTACTTAAATCGAGGCAGAGGGGTGGAGGCTACCTTGTGACTTCCTGTTGGAGAAGGCTCTGGAATATTGGAATGTATGGGTTGCTTATCGATCTCCTGGAGAGTTGGGGCGGTGTGTTTACAGTAGCTGCAGTCGGAGGTTGGAGTTGACCTTGCCTTAATTATAATTCTTTCGTTATTATGTAATTTCCTAAATGTGATGAAAGATACCAGGGTTTTTTACTGCCATTCATGTAATGGGAAGAGATGGATTATACAGACATTCTGGTATAAATTAGAGATTTTTGAGAAGTGCTAATGCTCAATTTTTTCAGACCAAAGGCATCCCAGCTCCACTACTTAATAGTTGTGGGACCCCAAAGGATTGTTGGGAGGACGTTGGAGGTAAGATATCCGCAGGGCTTTATGAATTGTGTGATGGCATGTAACAGGGTGAGCTGTTACACTTCAGTGGCATTTCTACTCGTGCATTGAGCTCATATCTTCTCTACCTTCTCTCGCTTCCAGACCTCCGTGTCTCTCAGTTACTTGGGGCCATCGGGTAGAATTACCTTGTTTGTATTCTGCTGTTTGTTCTAGTTTTCAGTGCTGTCTCTCTTGGTGGGTGATCCTGGTTGAGATGAAGGGGGGGATCTTGGGAGGTGGGGAGGTTTTGCATTCTTTGAGAGTAAGGAAGCTTTTTGAGAAACTACAGATTTAGAAGGGGATGCTAGAGGTAAAAGGCAAAACTGGGAAACAGACAGAGTCCGTCCAGGTGTGGCGGGGGGCACGGGGCTAGGCAGTGGGTTGGGCTGACCGCCATGGCGCTCCTGCACCAAACAGTATCCTGACCCCCTTAGAAAGGGGAGAAATGCCACCGGCCTCTCTCCATCCGCATGGCCAGAGCCCTGCCTCAGGGCAGGACGTCAGCATGCTTGTCTCTGTCATGAGGGTACTGGCTGCAGGAGAGATGGCAGACCCCAACTCCTGTGACCTCCATTCTACTTCCTCCTCTGAATTGGGAGCGGTGGTGTGGGCCTGAGAACCTACCTTGGTGGCCGTGTTCAGGAGGTCCGACCTGGTGCTGCTGGGCCTCCTTCGGCAGTTTGTCTCTGAGCAGTATCAGCTGTGGGCATCTTTGCCTTGTCGCCAGAACAAATTGGTTCTGCCTTGGTAGCTTATCAGATGTGTTTTCAGTGATCTTGTCTCATCTTGTGTCTTAAAATGTGCCCTTTAATAGAATCCTATATTGTTGTTGGCTCTAACAACATAAAATTATTTTCTCTCCGTTCTGGAGGCTGGAAGTCCAAGATCAAGGTGCTGGAAGGTTTGGTTTCATCTGAGGCCACTGTCCTTGGCCTGCACAGTCACTTTCTTGCTGCCTCTTTACATGGTCGTCCTGCCATACAGACCCAGCCCTGGTGTCTCGCTTTGTGTCCTGATCTCTTCTTTCTTCTTCTTCTTTTTAAAATTTGCATCAAATTCTATTAAAATCAGTTCAGTTTTTTACGACTGTCCTGATCTCTTCTTTTTTCTTCTTGTTTTTAAAATTTGCATCAAATTCTATTAAAATCAGTTCAGTTTTTACGACATCCTTACAACAAAAAAATCAGTTCTGTATAATAAAGAATATTTCAGTCTAAAATGGAAATTTAGAAACTGAAAGAAGGATAAGCACTCTGTCCATCATCGTTAGCATAATTTTTAGAAGGGTAACTATTAGTTATGTGTTTATAATTAATAAATTACCCCGTCACTTGGAGGCTTACAGCAGCAGTTACTCTCCCACAGCTTCTGTGGGGCAGGAGTCTGGGCTCAGCAAGGCTGAGAGTCTAGGACTCAGGTGTGTCATGAGGCTCCTGTCATCGTGGAGCTCACTCACGGGGTTGCTGCCAATTAGAATCTTGCTTTAAATGATGTAGGAAATATGTCTCTGTTCAGAGATCTTGTTGTAAACTGGGTACTAGTTTATAATCTTCTGTAAGTCTGCAGTTTGATATTGGGATTTGCTCAAAGGTGGATATGCTTTTTAAAAAACATCTTTATTGAGGTATATGGGTATACTTAAAAAATATGATTTTAATTCTGATCTTATGAAGCCAATGAGAAGGAAAACTTTGTTTGCAACCACTTACTCTCATGTGATTATATAGCCTTTGATGATACCATAGCATTTTCTTAACTGAATAAATTCTTATGTCTTAATTTGATTCCTAAGCGTTTTATGTTTGTTATGCTAAATATTTGAAAAAAAAAGATGAACTTTTTTTTTAAAGATTTTATTTATTTGAGAGAGAGAAAGAGAGAAAGCATGAGAGAGGGGAGGGTCAGAGGGAGAAGCAGGCTCCCCATTAAGCAGGGAGCCCGATGCGGGATTTGATCCAGGGACCCTGGGATCATGACCTGAGCCGAAGGCAGACGCTTAACTGACTGAGCCACCCAGGTGCCCAAAATTGATGAACTTTGATAGCTAGAGCAAGGATCCTGAAACTGTGCTTCTCCGGAGATCTGGTTGGTGCCAGTCGAGGGGAGCAGGGTGTTTTTCTCTCTCCCTTTCTCAGACACTTACTATGGGTGTCTTGTGGCCTGTACTCTACAATTATGAGTTTAATTTACAAAGAGAGAGATATATATACACACACACACACAATCTTATATATGTAATGTGTAAAATAATCTGTTTACAGTATGCATAATTTTGGGGCACCTGGGTGGCTCAGTTGGTTAAGTGTCTGCCTTTGGCTCAGGTCATGATCCCGGGGTCCTGGGATTGAGCCCCGTGTTGGGAATCCCTCTCAGCAGGGAGCCTGCTTCTTCCTCTCCCTCTATCCCTACCCTCCCCAACTTGTGTATGCCCTCTCTCTCTCTCTCTCAAATAAATAAATAAACAATATGCATAATCTTTATTATGTATAGAATATACATATAATCCTGTTATACAGACTATATAAAATTTAATTATATATAATCTGTCTTAAATAATACATATTTCTTCTATATATAATTTTCTGTTATATATATTTTTTAGATCTATAACATGTAACCTATTTATATATAACATATGTAGTCTCCTATTCTATGTGTATGTATATATATTCCAGTCTGAAATATAAGCTCCTGAAGAACAGATGTCCTAAGTCACTTTCATACCCGGTAGTACCTGGGATAGTAAGTTAAGGTTCATGGTACGTCCTCAGCAAACACTTAGAGATTTGATTGCAGTGATTCCTTTGATGAACGTTGTATTTCACAGCCATAGATTGTGGCGGGGGGGGGGGACCTACAAATGTAGGTTCTCCGGGGGGCTCTCCTGGGATTAGTGGCATTTGGGAGGAACAAGGCTGGGATGTACCCTGAGTCGCCATATCTCTGAATTCCTGGCCTCTATGCTGCACGTCTCCAGGGGCACCGTTCACATTTCACACTTGCTTCTCCTGAATTCCCCTTGCCCCCACACAAGAGGATTCGAGAGCATGAAGTAAGAGTGCTGTGTGAGGTGACAGGAACATTTTTGGCTGTTGCGTCACAGCCAGCTTTCGGTCCCTCCTGGGGGCTGGTTCTGGAGGTGAGGCCCTCCTGGCGTGCCCTCAGCTGAAGTGCCCCTTTCCCCCTGACTGTAATGAGGTTGGACTGGAGCACTGTTATTAGCATTTCTGTAGTTTGTATAGTTTTTTTCCCTTTATGAAAAAGCCTTGATTTTGGTGACTGGGCTGTCTTGCTTTATTACTTTGAAGTTTTTCTTCTATTTTTACAGAAAGGCTACATAATGCTGCTCCTTAATGGGGATAATGGTGATTCTTGGGGTCTTCCCAGGGTCTGTGAGCTCAGGTAGAGGTCGTCCAGGCTGAGCGTGGAGCTCAGCACAGTCAAATTCAAAAAGAAAAACTTTTGGAAAGAATGAGATGAAGAGTTTATAGGGAGCCGTAGTAGATAACGTCTTAGTTTGGCTGCTATAACAAAGTTACCGTAACTGGGTGTCTTAAACAGCAAACATCTGTTTCTCCTAGTTCTGGAGGCTGGAAGTCCAAAATCAAAGCACAAGTGAACGTGGTGTCTGGTGAGAGCCTGCTTCCTGATTCAGAGACAGCCATCTTGTCCCTGCATCCTCACGTGGTGGAAGGGTGAGTGGGTTCTCGGGGGCCTCTTTTGTAAGAGTACTAGTGCCATTCATGAGGGCTCCACCCTCATAACCTGTGCACCTCCCAAAGGCCTTGCCTCCTAATAACATCCCATCGGGGGTAGGGATTTCAACAGATCAGTTTGGGGAGCCACCAACATTCATTTGCCCTTGTCCCCCACCCCCAAATTCATGTCCTTCTCAAATGCAAAACATATTCATTCGTCTGAACAGCCCCCAAAATCTGAAGTCATTCCAGCATCAGCTTTAAAGGTCCAAAGTCTCCTCTAAATCTCATCTAAATCAGGTGTGAGGGAGACTTAAGGTACCATTCGTCCTGAGGCAGATTCCTCTCCAGCTGTGAACCTGGGAAAGCAAACAAGTTCCAACCTGCATTTTCAACACTTTGTTAGGAATCACTTCAGCTAAATATCCAGTTTCATCACTCCCAAGTTTAACCTTCCAAAAAACACTGGAACACCAATGCAAGTTCTTTGACACTTCACGGCAAGGATTGCCTTTCCTCTTGTTTCCAGTAACCTCCTCACTTCCATCTGAGACCTCATCACAATGCCTGTTACCATCCATATTTCTACACACGCTCTGCTCATGATTACTTAAGTATTCTTGAAGAAAATGGAAGCTTTCTCTCTTGGTCCTTTCAGGCTGGTTTTAACAAAATACCACAGACTGAGTAGCTCAAAAACAACAGAAATTTCTCACAGTTTTCGAAGCTGGACCTCCAAGATTAGGGTGTCTGCATGGTCAGGTGAGGGCCTTCTTCCAGGTGGCTAAGTTCTTGTATCTTCACCTGGCAGAAGGGCCTAGTGAGCTCTCTCTGCTGTCTTCTGTAAGGGCACTAATCTCGTGCATGAGGGCTCCTCCCTCATGACCTAATCACCTTCCAGAAGTCCCACCTGTGACTGCTATCACTTGGCAGATTGGGGTTTCAGCATATGAATTTTGGGGGGACACAAACATTGAGACCACACCACTTTCTGTATAGCTCTTTTCTGAGTCCTCCCCAGAATCCTCCTTAATGGTCCTCACATGGTAGTATGGGGTTTTTCTAGTATGTACCTCCGAACTCTTCCAGCCCCTACCTGTTACCCAGTGCCAAAGCCACTTCCTCATGCTTAGGTATTTGTACAGCAGCACTCCGCTTCTCGGTACCAATTTCTTAGTCTGTTCAGGCTGCTATAACAAAAATATTATAAATTTTTGTTTACGATTGTTAAACTGTATGATTTATAATTTTGTTAAACTCTTTGTTTAAGCATGGCACAAACATTTATTTCTCATCATTCTGGAGGCTGGAAATTCCAAGATCAGAGCACCAGAGGATTCTGGGAGAGCCTGCTTCCTGGTTTTTAGGCAACTGTCTTCTGTGTTCTCACATGGCAGGAGGGGAAAGGGAGCTCTCTGGGGCCTCTTTTGTTAAGAGCACTAATCCCATTCGTGAGGGCTCCACCTTCCTAACCTATTCACCTACCCAAACATCACCTCCTAATACCCACATTAGGGGTTAAGATTTCAACATATGAATGGGGGAGGAGGGCACAAACATTCAGTCCAGAGCAGATGGTCTTAAAAGGCCTTTGAGTTCTACTTTTTACCCTAAAGTGTTGCTGTTTGCTTAGCACTCCTGTTCTGGGCTCTGTATTCATGTATTTGATGCGCTAGGACAGCAGAATGTAATGGCTGAGAACTTGGATCCCTAAATTCTACAGTGCTGGTGTGAATTCCAGCTCATCAGTTCCCCATCTCTGTGATTTGCAGCAAAGTACTTTAGCTATTTCAAACCTCAGGTTTTCTCATCCTTAAACAGGGGCTACTAATTGTGTCCATAGCATTATTGTGAGAATTAAAGGAGACAGTGTTTGTAAAGCATTGAGTACAGTACAATGCTTGGAACCCAATGAAATCCCAGTACGATAGTTCTTGTCACAGTTACAGAACCAAAGACCTATTCTTTAAGAATAAAGTCAAACCCAGTTATTGTTTATAAACAAGGTCAGTTTCTGCTTTTCCACTTCTAGGTCTAGGTTTCTCCCTGTCTTGCAGCATATTTACCATAAGTGGGTTCAGCAAGTTGGAATGGGGCTTCCAAAACATTGAGCAAGAGACTTATATCCCCCTAGCCAAAGGACTAGAAAATGTACAAATGGCCAATAAGCATATAAAATGATCCTCAGTATTGCTAATAAAAAACACAATGTTAAGTACCACTTCACACTCATCAGAATGGCTGTTTCCAAAAGGTTTCCCCAAAACAAAAAAACCAGAAAATAATAAATGTTGGTAAAGATGTGGAGAAATTGGAACCCTTCTGCTGCACTATTGGTTGGATTGTAAAATGGTGTAATCACTATGGAAAACATTATGGTGGTTCTTAAAAAATTAAGAATAGAATAACCACACAATCCAGCAATTCCACTTCTGGGTATATACTCAAAAGAATTGAAAGCAGGGATTCAAACAGGTATTTGTAGCATATTCAGAACAGCATTATTCACAATGGCCAAAATGTGGAAGCAACGCAATTGTCCATGGACAGATGAATGTAAACAAAAGTGGTAAAGAGAAGGTGGTATATACAAACAATGGAATATTATTCAGCCTTAAAAAGGAAGGAAATTCTGACATATGCTGCAACGTGGATGAACCTTTGAGGACCTCATGCTAAGTGAAATAAGCCAGTCACAAAACAGTGTATGTTTTACCACTTAACACCATTACAGGAGATACTTGGAGTAGTCAGATTCACAGAGATAGAAAATAGAATGGTAGTTGCCCAGGGCTGGAGGCGGAGCGGGAATGGAGAGTTAGTGTTTTAATGAGCATGGAGTTTCAGTTTTGTAAGACGAAAATGTTCTGGAGACAGATGGTGGTGATGACTGTACATGGGTGTGAATTTTCATAATGCCAATGAGTTGTGCACTTAATGGTTAAAATGGCAAATTTTGTTACGTATATTTTACCATAATTAAACATATAAATTTTGGGGCACCTGGGTGGCTCGGTTAAGCATCTGCGTTCAGCTCAGGTCATGATGTCGGGGTCCTGGGATTGAGCCCCGTGTTGGGCTCTGTGCTCAGTGGTAAGTCTGCTTCTAGGTGTTTCTCCCTATCTTGCAGCATCTGTCTCTCATCCCTGCTCATGTGCGTGCGCGCGTGCTCTCTCTCTCAAATAAATAAAATCTTTAAAAAATATATATATATGTATATATTTTTAAGAAAGTCATTTCCCCTGTACACAGTTTTACCATAGGGAGTTAAATTAACATATACTGAGTTTTCAGCTTCTAAGAGTAATGTTTTGGTCAGTCCTCCAAAATAGTTAAAAAAAAAAATTTTTTTTTTAAGATTTTATTTATTTATTTGACAGAGACACAGCGAGAGAGGGACCACAAGCGGGGAGTGGGAGAGGGAGAAGCAGGCTCCCCACTGAGCAGGGAGCCTGATGGCGGAGCTTGATCCCAGGACCCTGGGATCATGACATAAGCCGAAGGCAGATGCTTAACGAGTGAGCCACCCAGGCGCCCCATTATCAAAAAAGTTTTGATTGCCAGAATTTTTTCCATCCTTTTTAGCAATAATGAAGTGCCCCTCCCCACCCCTTACTCTGCCCTCCCCCCAGCCTGACAAGTAAGAAACTACTTCAAGTCTTGCTTGGGCCATGTCTTGAAGACAAAATCCTGATGCTATGGTGGCATCCTGAGGATTGTGTTACTTCCTTTGCCTCCCCTGACATTTCCAGAAGCTGTTGGATAACGAGGTAAAGTATTTGAGAAGTGGAATGTAGGTCCAGGAGGATCCAGATTCTGTTGGGCCTCAAGCTCGTACAATTTGGGGTTCTCTTAAAAAGAAGAACACTTTTTTTCTCTAATTTCTAATAGAACGCCTGCTGTGAACACACTTCGGGGTCCTTCCCAGGACCTCGAAGGATCCCTGAAGCTTAAGCTTCCTTAGTTTAACGTATCTTGTCTCTGTTCCAAAAGGAGAGGCAGGGGACACCTGAGTGGCTCAGTCGTTAAGCGTCTGCCTTCGGCTCAGGTCATGATCCCAGAGTCCTGGGATCGAGCCCCGCATCAGGCTTCCTGCTCAGCGGGAAGCCTGCTTCTCCCTCTCCCGCTCCCCCTGCTTGTGTTCCCTCTCTCGCTGTGTCTCTCTCTGTCAAGTAAATAAATAAAATCTTTAAAAAAAAAAAGGAGAGGCAGAAGAAAGGAACTGCCTGGAGCAAACTGCTTACTTCCTCTGAGCTTTATTCTCTGAAGCAAAAAGATCTGGAAAAATGTGTTACATTCAGAAGACTGACAGATAAGTTGGGAAGCTGTGGGGGATGGAAAATGGTTTATGCAGTTGCATCTTACTCTAGTCCATGTTTAATTTAACCATTTTTCTAAATTTCAATTTGGCAATAATTTGTACTGTAATTTAGCATTATGAAGTGACCTTTGACCCAAACCAATTAATTTTGAATTTCTCGCCTGGAGTGTTGCATTATAAAATTGTAGAGGCATCTTCTGAGAAATTGTATAAAATTTCCATGGTAATTATGACCTTGAGGGATTCCCATGTCAAAGAAGATGCATCATCTTCTCTTCTTTGTCTGGTAATTACTTTCTCCTCTCCCCTCCCCGCTTTCGCCCCCATTCATCTTCATATCTGTTTCCTTACTTAGAAAAATACTTCATCAATCAGAGATTAGAATAATCTCATTACCTATGGGAATTCCTCAGTGTCAGTTAAGCCTTTGATGGAGCTGTTAGGGAGCCTTTGTCATTGAAAGCATCGCTTAGTGACCAGATGGACTCATTGGGAGCAACTTGCAGAATGTCAGGCAGGGAGACATTTAATGAGCCGTGACGCGTGCAGAGTAAGCAGTGCAATTCTGGTTTTCTTGTTGCTTTGTTTTACTTCCAATAATAGCATAAATTCATTTTTTTTTTTGCATGAAAAATAGAACTTTCAGAAATAATATATACTTACTTCCTGTCATGAAAATGGAGGGAAAAATCATAGACCACATTCCTTTTTTGTAGCAGAGTTGTTTTTTTTTTTTTTTTAAAGATTTTTATTTATTTATTTGAGACAGAATGAGAGAGACAGCACATGAGAGGGGGGAGGGTCAGAGGGAGGAGCAGACTCCCTGCAGAGCAGGGAGCCCGACGTGGGACTCGATCCCGGGACTCCAGGATCATGACCTGAGCCGAAGGCAGTCGCCCAACCAACTGAGCCACCCAGGCGCCCCGTAGCAGAGTTCTTGATGAGGGGGGAGTGCGAGGTCCTTGTGATGCCTAATGGAGCCAGGGCAGCTGTGGTTCAGACTTTTCAGCTCAGCCAGATCCCGTACTTTTAGAAGTCGATTTCAGCATACAGATTGCCTGTTGTTCAGATGCCAGTTGGGCACTGGGATGTATTTGCCAAACTCATTTTCACATCTTGGACAAAACTAAAATTTGGATCCTAAATTAAAGGTGAAAAACAAGGTCTCTAAGCCAATTAAACGCTATTATCACTCAAGTAGGGATTTTATCCTGTGTCGGGCCACTTGAACGATAGAAAATGATTGGGAAAAAACTTAGTTTTTTTCCTCTCCCCCCCCCCCCCCAGAGATTTTGGGGAAACTTTATAAAACTCATTTATGTCTGTGGTGAATTGAGGTCTCCTCTGCTTATTTTAGACTCTGGAAAGATGAGATTAAAAGGAGTTCAAAATCTGTTCTTTTACATGTAGTAACCGTTTCCATTGGATTGAATTTAGCCAAATTATTTTTGGCTTGATCTGCATTCCAAAGAAAAAGGGTGTGGTGGAAAAAAAATGATACTGAGAATGAGTAAAACAAGGAGGAATTTTGTATTGTTCTGAGTTTCTGGTCAGTGGAGGAAGAAAGACTTTAAAAAAAAAAATACTTTGCATGTTCATTTCTCAGCTTTGATTTGGTCCGTTAAATCGTTTCAAATCTGTTCCTTAAGGTTCTAGACTTCATTACTAGTGGATACTTAGTGTATAGACACTCTTTAGTTTAAATTCTTAAACCACTTCAATTAAAATATGAACAATAAGGTTTGTTTTAAAACGAACTTCTCTGTACGTTTTCCTTCTTCATTGGAGCTATTCATGCTGCCTGCTGGGTGTGATGTTAGTCCTAATTAGGTCAGTTTGGAAATTCTTATTTTTAGCACAAGAGGAAAATAAATGGTGTGCTGCCACCAACCTGCTTTCAAATGAACAAATTGTCTCAGTTGAAACAGTTTTGTATTGGAATTTTTGGCAGATTGGCTGGGAGCCAGTGTTATGGCTTTCTTCTACTTTTCCCTAGACTTTTTATCTACAGTGCTTATTCACTGGGGGAGGAAAGCCTTTCCTGGGGCCTCCCAGAGGGTGTGGGCTCCTCCTCCATCCTGTTTCAGGCGGCTGTCCTTCCAGCCACGGCACACTTTGCATCTGGGACCCTCTTAGCTGCTGCCTCCTGGGCAGGTTTATACAGAGGGCAGGATCCCACTGGTTAACCTAATTCAGCAGGGAACTTAAGGATGTCACTGATCTTTTTAGCTCCCTTATCCCTTCATTACCTGAATTATAGAGTTGTAATAATTACATCACCTATAGGTGCCGGTTGCTGTATCCAGGTTCTTGCATAATTTTTTTTTTTTTTCAAGTGGGCTGCATGCCCCGTGAGGGGCTTGAACTCCCCACCCTGAGGTCAAGGGTGGCATGCCCTACCGACTTAGCCAGCCATGTGCCCCTCCTCGTATAATTTTGTTTCGGCCTTATCAAGCGGGGGAAGCATCATCCTCTCTATTATACACGTGAGGAAAGCCAGATTCTGGCAATATTAGAGACTTAGAATCACGTGGATGGGAAGAGGCAGAAAGTGGATTTACGCACAGGTTCAGCGGCCTGCTCTTCCCCATGCCCTCTGAGGCCTTCCACAGAGCCAGAGGGGCTTGACCTTCCTGTCCAATGGTTTTCAGCACTAGATCCGCGAGTCGCCTGGGCAATTTAAGATGAATTTCCTTGGTTTCATCTCAGGCCGGCTAGTCTGAATCTCTGGAGGTGGGACCCCAGGGCTGTGTGTTGTAGGGGCCCTGGGGTGATTCCGCTGTGCAGGGGGCAGGAACACCGAGGGGGGTCAGAGGAAGGAGGTGCATAACACTCCCTTGGTTTTCAGGGAGTCTGAAGCCCAGCAACCTCTAGCAGGTCAGTCAACTAGTTAGTGACAAGCCGGGACTTGACCCAAGGTCTTTTGGCAGCCCTCTGGTCTCTTCCTGTTCTCGTTCCAAATCCTGACAATGGAGTCTGGCTGGGTACAGGAAACATAGGAGAGGCTCACTTCATCTTCGGTTTCTGAAGTGCCTGAGGGGGCCATGTTGTAGAGCCCCCTCTGATGGGAGGAGGAACAGGGGTGATGTGGCCTTCCTGTAAGTGGGTCTTCATTCACCGGCCTGCGGTGGGGCCCTTTCAGCTTGTGGCTCAGGACTTTGGTCAGTTGGGCGGCGGCGGGGGGGCTGTTTTCATGCTCTGATGTTTTGCTCCCTCCCCTTAACAGCTTGCTGAAACTCATCTTGACTGGTTGTAGGACCTCTGGATATATTTTCCCTGGCTCTTAACTTTTTGTTCTGTAATGTTTCTCAATATTTTCTTCCAGTTCCCAGCCTTGGGATTTAGCTTGGTTCATTTTATTTCTCAAATCCATTGAGGTTTCTTTTCAGAAATTTCAAATTTATTTTTTTCCTCCTGTTGAGAACTTTTTTCCTCTGATGGCTTCTTTCCCGTAGCAGCCTGGTCTTGCTTTGTGGACACACTATTATTTCCGACCTGTCTTAAGATACTTACTAGAATTTTTAAAAAAGTTTTCTTCTGTTCTACAAATTAGTCTTCTTCTGGGGCCAATTCTGTTTGTTCATTACAGCCCTTTCTTTCATGTTCTGGCTTTTCCTCAGATAATTTGTGATCTTCACTTGCTGGTGGTGGGTTTTGATGAATGCACTCCATTGATAAGCTGAGAAAATTGGCTTTGATCTTCTCTGCAGGTGTAGAGACAGCTTTCAAAATAGGCCTCTTGTGAAGTCGCAGGCAGACCCTGTTTCCCTCCATAATTGTCAAAGAAAGGGGGGAGCGGTGCCTGTAAGTGCGTCTTACCCCTCGGGGGGCTGCCTTTTCTGATGTGGAGGTACTAAACAGCCTCTTACTCCTCGCCCACACGTACACTGGGATTTCCCCCAGACATAGTGCCCATTTTCTTGCTTTTAATCGATGGGTTCAACCCTCTGCTGTGGCTCCCAGCCCTGAACCGTCTGTTTTTGTGGGAAGGAAAAGGGGAAGGAGATGGCAGGGGAGGGGCATGGAGGGCTCAGCCCTAATGCGTTTAGTTCTCTAGTCCATCTGCCCTCCCCCAGCCAGTGCCCACTCCTGCCCCTTATCTTTGCTCCTGACCAGGACTCCATGAAAGGATAGTGCTTGCCTCCAGAAGCACAGATCTCTGCTTTTCCTGTTTCCAGCACTGCTATTTATTGGGCTTGCTTGCTTTCTTTAAAAGAATTTTTTTGCTGGGGCGCCTGGGTGGCTCAGTTATTAAGCGTCTGCCTTCAGCTCAGGTCGTGATCCCAGAGTTCTGGGATCGAGCCCCACATCGGTCTCCCTGCTCTGCGAGAAGCCTGCTTCTCCCTCTCCCTCTCCCCCTGCTTGTGTTCCCTCTCTCGCTGTCTCTCTCTGTCAAATAAATAAAATCTTAAAAAAAAAATTTTTTTTTGTTGCTGTCACTCTCAGACTGGCCTGGAGAGAGGCAGCCTTCGCTTCTCTTGCCTCCTGGAGGTGGAAGCCCGACAGACAGAGGACTGGCGTATAGGGCGTCTGTTCTGGGTTGTGCCCTCAGCGGCCCCTTGATGTCCTGCAGGGCAGTCCCCTCTTCTCAGTGCTAGCTGCTGGCCCGGGACGCTTGCCTCTGCCACTGGGATTGTGAGTTGTTATACTCCTGTTCCTGTTGGAGATGCAGGGTGAGGGGGGCCATGGCGCGAGGAATGGCAGGCGGCTGCGGGGTGTGTCCGTGGAGATGTTTTCCGGTCAGTTGTGTGAAGCCTGTGTGGGCCAGGAAAAGGGAGGGAGGGAGGGGCAGAGGTGGGCTCCACGTTTCAGATCTGGCCTGGGGCTGGTGGCCCGCGTCTTCACCTTTCGCTTTTGTACCGGCCAGCTTCCCAGTTGATGCTTATCCCCCCTCAGCTCCTTGTCCCCAGGTTCATCCAGCAGCCGGACTTCCAGCACCCACAGGCCTTCCTGCCCCAAACCTGAGCCAGGGAGGAGGAGAAGTCCCAGCGCCACAGAGCCTGGCCCTTGTCCCCTTCCGTCCGTCTGTCCGCAGACCTCCTGAGAAGCCCGTGGTTGGGAAGCAGAGTTTGAAGAGCATTAGAGAAGGCACTGTCCCTCCTGAGGCCAAGTAGAGAGGCATGTGGGCAGGGCTTCCCCGCTTCGGTTCCAGAAGGGATGTGCTCCCTCGGTCAGGGTTCAGGCCGTGCAGGTGACCAGGTCACACCAGCGGTAGGGTGGCTGAGCCGTGGCAGTTCCACGGTTCTGATTTGTGACTTACTGCTGACCTTACCAGTGAGAGATTTGGAGCAGACGATACACGGAGAAGAAAAGGGCAGAGGAACACACAAGGCTGCTGGGAACAGTGTGGCTGTGGCCGTGGCCGGGAAGGCCAGGAGGGAGTAAGAGGCAAGGCAGAGTTCTGTCGTTCTGGGTGAAGGAGTCAGAGTGGGCCTGTGGCACAGGGGGCACAAGGGCGAGGGAGCTGGGGTGACTCCGAAGGTCCCCGTGTCTTTGGGAAGGTGCATAAAGACTGTGGGAGAGTTTGGCTGAGACGCTGCAGGATGTTTTTATAGTGCTGTAAATGGTGCAACAGACACATTAACTCAGCAGAGCTTGAACAGAAAGATCTCGGAATCTTCAGTCCAACTTTGCTCCTTGTTTGAGCACAAAACCAGAGGCTGTGTTACCATCCTGACCTGGCTGCCAGACACATCTGTGAACTCAGGGCAAGGCCTTGACCTCCGGAGGTTCTTGGCTGCGAGCGCGGCCAGGACCGGGCTTCTATCCTCTTCTGACCCCGAGAGCTCAGCGGTAAGGTAGGCTCCCACCTGGGGGCGGGAGGAGGCCTGGGTTGGGACGGTCTTCACAACAGGCTGCTTCTACAGCTAGTTCATCTCCTACCTGGACTTCGTTGAAGTCTTAAAAAAAAAGTTAGGTAATGGACTATGGGTTAATCTTTGCGTCTTCTGAATTTTTGCCTGCTTAGCTGCCAAGCTTGCTCATTAGCAATGGGCCATTAGTGCTGTGATTGTTGTTGGGTTTGGCCTTGGCTAGAAAGTTCGTCTGACTTTATTTGCAGTGGAGTCTTGGCATGTCTGGTGTATTAGCAGCAGCTGACCTTGTTCTGAGTGTACATTTTAACTGCTCTTCTAACTCCCAGTTTTATAATTGGTTCACTTCTTATCAGAATAGTTCTACTCTGAAATAATAGCAGTCTGTAGACAAAGAGCATTAATTAAAAAAAATTGGTGTGTTTGGTTGGAAAGGAAATTAACAATAGTTGACTTCAGGGCAAAGCAAGATACTTTCATTTAAGATTTTCTTTTTAAGTGACAAAAAATCCAGTGTGTCAGAAAAAGCATGTGGCAGTTATAGGGAAAACTGTTTTTAAATATGTGTCACGATAAGAAAAATAACACTGCGAGAGTGTTTTATTGGGGTAAAAGCAGAGTAGTTGTTGATAGTTTTAGCAGTTACACTTTCTCAACTCACTGCTTAGGCTTTCTCTGAAGCAAATGGTCTCCAGGAGAGAATACGAAGACTGGAGAGTCTGGTGCCAAAGATGAAGTCTGGGCAGACGACCCCAGCGAAGCTACGTCCATGGTGGAAAGGGGGAGCTTTGTGGGGGCCTTGTACCGCAGGAAGTAGTCCCCACTTAGACTCCCCATCCTGGCCAGTGATGGAGCAAATGCTATGTGCTGCTTTGTTCTTTCTAATCCTTTTTACAATTCAAGTTAGCTTTTATTCTCCACATCTATTTTCCTTAGAGAAGGAAAGAATCTCGCCCAAGGGCAAAAATGCACTATTAATAATGAGTAAGCCAGAATTGAGACCCAAGTGCACCCGGTTCCAAAGCATGCATTCTTCCTGCTAAAACCATTGTGTTTCCTCTAAGTCTACTGGCAAGATGTTTTTGGCCTAAAATGCCTTCTTCTTCAGCTATGATTCTTTTCGATCGAATGATTTCTGAAACCTCATCTCTTTCAAAAGACCTTAGCAAACTGATTTAAAATGAGGTGGCAATTTCCCCCATACTGTTCTATTTAAAGATGTAACCCTTACACCTCATTTAGCACTTGCCACAGTGGAAAGTAGATTTACTCTTTTAACTTGTTACCTGTGGTTTGTGTGGGGAGGAGGGGCATGGGAGGACAATGTATGATTAACTATTTAGTGCTCCTATACAGAATAAATTAAGATGCCAAAAAAAAAAAAAATGCAGAATATAATCTTTCTTTCTGTTGTGATTTTACTTTTACTTGTATTATTTTACTTGTACCATAAACATAATACTAGTGATTGATTTATATTTCAGTGGCAAGATAATATTTCACATTAATATGCCATTTACAATAATGTATGTTACTCGATCTATTGATTGGTCGTAGAACTTTTAAATATTCTAATTATCTACTGATTGCATGTAATAAACACTGAAGTTTTTAAGGATTATGGAATTGATAGTGTGATATGCAACATAGGAAAATCTCTATTCTCCATGATCTGATTAGCCATAAACTCTATGATGGAAGAAAATATTCTGTAAGTTCCCTCAGTGCTGGGATTGTGTTTGTTTTATTGACTGCTGTAAATTTAGTAGCTAGCAGAGTGATGTTATTAATATTTGTTGAATTATTAATGTATGTTGGATGTGTATATAAACGAGTTACAGAAATTTATTTCAAAAAGTGAAAACCAGAATATATCATCATATTGCAAATCCGTCTTCTGTATCTTTTATGGTATAATAGAATAAAAATGGGTTGCTGTCATGACATTGGGCATCCAAAGTACTGAAATGTTGACAAGAATACTATATAATGATCAAGATATTACTCTAAAGTCTGTGTATAATGTGAGAGAGAAAAGTGGAGGGAAGGGGGGAGAGCTGAAAAGAGAGAGAGGGAGGAAGCAGATATGGTAAGTTGGTGATACTTGGAGAAACTGGATATCTGGATGAGAGGGATATGGGAATTCTTTATTCTTGAAACTTTTATGTAGACGTGAAACTGTTTCAAAATAGTCACTACAAGAACACATTACTATATATTTTGTCATTAGTGGAATACTAACAAGTTTGACAATATTTACAGATAAAAAATGGTCATCCTGCTTAGAAACAGGGGGAAGTCATTTCTTTTTGAACGTTAAACTGTAAAACAGCTTATGGGAGATTAGAGCAGAGATGTGCAGAATCACTTGGTAGAGACAGAAAGGTCTGGAAGGTCTGAGTATGTAACCTAACACTAGTGATACATCCGGTGATCTTTGAACATTTATGTTTCATTGGCCAGGAACGGTTTGGGAGGTTAGATATGCAGGGTCATATAGCCTGATAGCATTAAAATTTCTTTTTATTCAGCTAACCCCCCTTCTTTTGTGTCCAAGTTCAGACACTCTCCTGATTGTGATTTATCACCCCCTGTTTATCTGCTGTACCAGTCCTGCTGCTGCAGATACCCTGCTGTGCTAGAGAGAGAAATTCTTCATCATCAGTTTAAAGGCTGTTGGTTTCTGAGCTCAGTTATGTGCTTCCTCCTATGGGAGGCACTCCCACTTTCTGTGTACTGGCAAGATTTGATGCTCTCACCTTCTAAGCTACAGCCATACTCTGGTGTGGGGGAATTCACTAAGATGATGGGGTCTGAGGAGGCCTCTTGGTGAAAGCCGGTTGGGTTTTCCCGGCAATTTTTTGTTTTTTTTTTTTTTTTTTGCTTATTCCTTTTGACTTATTCAACCAAGACTTAATATTCAAGGGACAAAAAAATAATTAGAAGCTGAGTAATGAATGTAGATAGTATTCACTTCCACCAATTTCTCTCTTTTCATCAGCTGTAGATATTAGGAAGCTAGTAAATTAAAGACTGGCCTTGGACAGGTGGAATCACAGGCACAAACAGCAGAAACAACAGGAGATTCACACAGAGAAACAATTTTCTCTGAAGATGAGCTCCTGATCATAAATTGTAAACAGCATGAAGAAAGAATCCACTCAAAGAGGCAAAAAAACACCACAGTCAGAAGTATTTGTATCCTAAGAATTTAAGATACTAACGAAGTCTGCAGGGAAATATGAAATAAGTTAGAACTAATTGTTAAGAATAAAAATAATAGGGGGCACCTGGGTGGCTCAGTCGGTTAGGCATCCCACTCTTGATTTTGGCTCAGGTCATGATCTCAGGGTTGTGAGATCAAGCCCTGTGTTGGGCTCCGCGCTGAGTGTGGAGCGGGCTTATGATTCTCTCTCTCCCTCTGCCCCCTTTCCCTGTGTTCACGCTCACTCTTTCAATAAAAAAAAAAAAAAAAAGTAATAGTACATTATGAAATGAGAATAGAAATACTTGAAAAGGAATCAAATAGAACTTGTAGAAATATTACATACTTACTGCAGTTAAAAACTCAGTAGTCTGGGGTGCCTGGGTGGCTCAGTCAGTTGAACATCCGACTCTTGATTTAGGCTCAGATCATGATCTCAGGGTCATGGGATCGAGCCCTGTGTAGGGCTCCGTGCTGAGCGTGGAGCCTACTTGGGATTCTCTCTCCCTCCCTCCCCCTCTGCTCCTGCTCTAAACAAACAACTTCACAGTAGTCCATTAATAGCAGATGAGGCAAAGTGGAAGAGAGATCTAGTGAATGTAGAGAGAGATCTGAGATAATTACTCAAAATGTAGCAAAGAGTGAGAAAGAGATTGGAAACATGCAAGTTATTGAGAGACTTGCAGACAGAATAAGGTAGTCCAAGATGTCTAATAAGAGTCTAGAAGACTAGAATAAAATTGGAAAGAGCCAATATTAAAAAAGATAATAGCAGATAGTGTTTTCAGAATGAATGAAAGGCCCATTCTAATATTGGGAGAATCACATTGAAACATGGGCTGGAAAAACAAATCAAATGTACACATAAGTTATACAAAACTGTGGAACTCCAGATTTGAAGGGAAATAAGAGAATCCTGCAGGAAAAAAATAAGTTATTTACAAAGACAGCAGTTCTAGACAATAGGCTTCTCATTGGCAATAAGAGGACAGAAGTTAATGGAATAATACTTTCAACTTCCACGTGGGTATCTATACTCAGTTAAATTGTCACTTGAGAGGGAGGGCAGGACATCTTCAGATTCATGGAGAAAGAGCAGGCTTACCACATACAAACCTAAATTGGATTAAATTTAATAGGAATTAAAAGGAAGAAATGGAATGTAAAATGCCTTGATGAGCAAAGACTTTGGGGAACATGTATACATTTTAACAAGCATTGAAAGGCATCCCACTGTTGATTTTGAAAAATTGATTTTTAGGGTGATTAAAACAACGTAGATCTAAAATAATAGACAATTAGTAACATTGAAGATGGTAATGAGGATACTGGAGCTGAAGTGTTTTAAGGTCCATGTATTGTTTAGAGGAAGATAAAGGTACTGATCACTTTTCGACTTTAAATCAAGTAAGCGTATCAAAATATTTTGAAAATACTGCCTTCCTAAATTTTTTTCTGTGGAATAGTAAGTATAGCAGCTCCACTAAGTGAATTTGCTGTATGTGGCTTTAAGATATTTATAAATCAATATTAAAATGAAGTATCATTTAAAAAATGTCACCCGGATGTAATGTATGGTGATTAACATAACAATAAAAAATTAAAAAAGTTGACCAAAAAAAAAAAAAAGTCACCCAATGAAAATTTGTTTTTAAGTAGTAAATAAATCCAGCTATAATGTGAATAATCACTCTAATTTAGCTTATGTTTGGATGTAGGTTTTTCTGTCAGATTCATGTACCTCAGAAATTAGAATACTGGAAAGTAGGGAAAAATGATGATTATTGATGTCTATCTGGATGTGATATGGGAGTGTTGTGTCGCACATGAGCGAGCCCTGGTCTGGAAGTGTCCAGAGCCCCTTTCAGCCCTAGGAGTCCATAAATTAAAATACATTGTTCCTATGTTTTGCCTTTTTAAAAAGCTGTTACTGTCAGTTCATGCTAAACAATGCTTAGAGACAGTCTCAGAAATATGAGTTAGGTGAGGGCAGGAGGAGACAGGAAATTGGGAAATTATTTGGTAGTGGCGTACCATAAATATTCGTAGGTATAAAAGGCGTTTATGTTCTCCATAAGAAAAAAGTTTTTAAAATATAGTATTGGAATTGTGATAAAAAGGATCTGCTGTGGTATTAGTCAATGTAGTACTTGAGATTGTATATAATCCTACTAAGTACCATTTCAGGAATCTTCAGAAGACCCATGTTTCTGTGCTGGGGTTTTCCAAAGAAAACTAACAAGGACATGCCAATGACCTGTAAAGTTCCTGAGGCGTCAGTTTTAGGAAGCAAGGTGTGATAGAAGATTAAATTAATGTTTTAGTATTATATCTTCAGGGATGAAAATAAAGTTAGTACAGTATTGACTTCTGAACTCAAGTTTGGGAGCCATTGTATGAAATCGAGATTTTGATTTCATACATGAGATTTTTTTTGCCCACTCTCCCTTAATACACATACATAATTTGAAAAGGTCTTTTGTATAAGGAAAGAGAGAATTTTGGGGTGTTAACGAACACATTAGAGGAGTGTTGGGTGGCCCAAAAAAAATCAATCAAAATGAACCATTTTCTTCCAGTGTCTTTTTATTACACAAATTGTTTAAATTATGCTTTTATTATTTTTTTCCTGCATGTTCTATGCTCCTGTCTCATTGGTTCTTTTTTTTTTTTTTTTTTAAGATTTTTATTTATTTATTTGACAGAGACAGAGATAGCGAGAGCAGGAACACAAGCAGGGGGTGTGGGAGAGGGAGAAGCAGGCTTCCCGCAGAGCAGGGAGCCCGATGCGGGACTCGATCCCCAGACCCTGGGATCATGACCTGAGCGAAGGCAGACGCTTAACGACTGAGCCACCCAGGCGCCCCTGTCTCATTGGTTCTAATGGATCTCCTTGTTGTTCCTTTCTTGGGTCCTGGGAATTCTGACTTTTTGCCCACACTTGCCTACTTCCCGTATCTGAGTCTTCTTCCTTATTGAAATTTTCCATGACTCTTGGCAATTTCTTTGTACTCTGACCAGTGACAGTGTAATGATGCCACCCATTTATCTCTTGGCTAACTTTCTTTTCAGTAAATTTATTGTTGTCAAACAGATTTACAGAGTTATTGCAAAGATCGTGTAGAGAGTTCTCTTGTATAACTTACCACACCCAGTTTCCCCTGACTTTAACATCTTACCTTATATAACTGTACATTTGTTACAATGCACCAATATTGATACATTATAATTAATTAAAGCCCTTACTCTGTTCAGATTTTCTCCCCCCTCCCCCCAGGGTTCCTTTTCTGTTTCAGGAGACCGCATTCCTTTTTTTTTTTTTTTTTTAAAATGTAGGCTCCATGCCCAACATGGAGCCCACCACAGGGCTTGAGCTCACAACCCTGAGATCAAGACTTGAGCTGAGATCAAGAATCCGAATGAAGCTCAGCTGACTTAGCCACCGAGGTGTCCCAACACCGCATTACTTTTAGTTATCATGTATTATTATTATTATTATTTTTAAAAATATTTTTATTTATTTGACAGAGAACACAAGCAGGGGGGTGGGGGAGGGAGAAGCAGGCTTCCCACCGAGCGGGGAACCCGATGCAGGGCTCGATCCCAGGACCCCGGGATCATGACCCGAGCCGAAGGCAGCCGCTTAACCGACCCAGGCGCCCCAGTTATCATGTATTATTAACCTCCTCTTACTGTGACAGTTTTTCATACTTTTCTTGTTTTTGATGACCTTGACAGTTTGAGGAGTATTGGTCAGATATTTTGTAGAATGTCACTTAATTTTCTGGTTAGACTGGACTAATGTGTTTTTAGGAGGAAGATCACAGAGTTGAAGCACCGTTATCACATGGTATCAAGGGTACGTACTATCAATAAGACCTATCACTGTTGATATTAACCTTGATTACCTGGCTTGAGGTAGTATTTGCCAGGTTTTTCTACTATAAAGCTACTCTTGTTCTCTCTCTCTCTCCATTCTGTACCCTTTGGAAGAAAGTCCTGTGCACAGCCCTTGCTTAAAGAATGGGAATTATTCTCCGTCTCCTTGAGGTCAAAAGATCTACATAAAGTATTTATAGTTCTGCGTGGGGGATTTAGCTGTTCTTTCGCATTTACTTATTTATCCAATCATTTATTTATATCAGTATGGATTCATGGATAATACTTATTTTATACTTCAGTTTATAATCCAGTATTACTTTATTTTATAGCTCAAATTGTTTCAGTGTGGTCCATTGGGAGCTCTTTCAGTTGGCTCTAGTATCGATTTGATGTACCTCATCATGGTGGTTTCTCCTGCCCCAGCTCTAGAATCAGCTATTTCTCCAAGGAGCCTTGGTTTCTTTGTATTAGAAACCAAGAACCTGGGTGTTAGGTGTGCTTATTACTACTGGGATGATGTTCTGTGTATATTTCCTTTTCCTCCAAGTAGATTAGTGGCTCAACCTGCTCCATCTCAGACCAGTTAGAATTTCTAAGGCTGGCACTTGGGCATTAATTGTTAAAATTCCCCAGGTGAGTTTAAGGTGCAGCCAAAGAAGCAGGTCTAGTCCTATACCCTTAAGGGTAAGGGTTGCTAATATGTGAAGTAGATACTGGATAAATATTTGTCAGTTAGTCATTCATTCATTCATTTAGCAAACATTTTCTGAGTCCTTATCACCTGCCAGGTACTATACAAATCACTAGAACAGATTCAGCCCCTGACAATGATAAAAATGATTGGTAACATTCACTACCATTATTGAAAGCATACTATTGGCAAGCACTGAGCTAATCACCATATGTTACTTCATTAAATCCTTGAACAACTTGTCTCGGGTTCTGTTTTACCAATGAGCAAAATTGAGAGTCTGAAAGATTTAAGTTACTTACCCAAGATTACATGGAAAGTTGTGGAGCTGGGGTTTGAACTGAGATCTGGCAGATCGCCAAAGCTCATGATCATAATCCCCCACTGTCCTGTCTTCCTCAAGCCCCTATAGGATGCTGACCAGGGAAAAAACAGTACAGTGCTGAATAAGTGTTTCGATAGAAGCACAGAGGAATAGTATCCAACAAATCAGAGAGTGTGTAATCAAGAAAGACTTCCTGGAAGAGAAGGCATTTGACCTGTCTTTCGAAAGGTTATTAGGAGCTGGCTATGCAGTGTGGAGAAGGAGAAGATATTTCAGGGATCAATGCTAGGAAATTAAAATTCGTTTAATACTGTTAACTACAGACTTAAATTTTGAGTTTCCTCAGTTTTTCCACTAATGTATGTTTTCTGTTCCAGGGTTCATTTCATGATTCTGCATTGCATTTAGTTGTCATATCTCTTCAGTATTCTCTAATCTGTGACCATTTCTTGGTTTTTATGACTGTGACATTTTTGGTGAGTAAGGATTTGGAATTTTGTAGAATGTCCCTTTGTGTTTGCCTGATGTTTTCTCAGATTGAAGTTACTGACTTTGGGCAGAATATCATAAAGGTGAGGTGTCCTTCTCTTTGTACCATGTTAGGGGCTCATGATAACAACATGATGTTAACCATGATGACTTGTTTAAAGTGGTGTCAGCCAGCTTTCTCCACAGTACCATTATTGTTTTTCACTGTTCTTCCTTAGAAGTGGGTTACCAAGCCCAGCTCACACTCAATGGGAGGGGATTTAGCTCCACCTTCTGGAGGGAGGAATATCAAGTAATTTGTAGTCCTGTCTGAAAACCAGCATGGTGTTTTGCAAATTTGGGGGGGATGTACTTTGAGGCATCGCAGATATTCTATTTCTCTGTAGTTTTGTCCACTGCTTTTAGTATTTATCCAGCCTGAGCAATATGACTCCTGTTGTAATGATTTCCTATATTCCTCATTCATTCTACATTGAATAATTGCAGTTCTTTTGTCAGTAAGATTTGTTCCTTCTACTTATTTGTTCGATTATTTTTATCAGTGTGGATGCATGGTCATTTATTTTATTCTTTGGGTTATAACCTAGTCCTATCATTATTAGGTTTCCATTGTTCCAAATTTGGTGGTTGAAAACTCTTTCAGTTTGGTTTCTGTGTCCTTTGGGCGTTCTGGAACTACAGGATATGCCTGGTTCATCTTTGGTTTATCCATACTACTTCAGCTTTGGAGTTAGCCATTTCTGCAAAAAGTTTTGGTGCCTTTTAGTTGAAATGGTATTTAGAAACCAAGATCTGGGTGCTGGGTGTGCTCATTGCTCATGGGAGGGTTGTTGTTGCTTCTAGGCTCACTCAATGAACAGAGCTAGGAAATGTGTGTACATAAACTGACCTATGTATACACACATCTGCATTTCTCTCTCTTCCTTAAACATGAGTTCACTCTGGTATCACTGACTATATATGTCTGTGTTTCTGTATATGTATATGTGTTAAACCTGAGTTTATACTGATATATTTGACTACACACACACAAACACACAAGTATAAATAAAATTATCCAGAACCACAGGGTTCATTCTGTCCTTCCCCCTTTCTTCTTGTGGAAATCTTGGCTCCCATTATCTACAATTTATTTGTAAATTTTTCAGTCCTGTATATGTAAAGTAGTTTCGGAATTGCCAGATGGTACTCCTGAGAGCAATAGATTTACCAGCTATAGCACAGTGTTTATATAATTTGTTTTCTGTCATTAGCTTATAGTATCAGAGTTCTGAGTTCCAAAGTTATTTAGGTCAGCTTCTTTCCCCCCTACCCACTGCAGTGAAGTTCTGTCATCCACTTACATCGTTGCATTCCTTTTGTGTAGTCTCCATTTTATCCTGAGATCCCCTGACACCCTCATTGATTTTTAAAAATATTACATAACAATTTAGTTTACTCTTTGTGGTATACAGTTCTGTGGGTTTTGATAAGTGCATAGAGTCATGTATTCACCACCCCAGTGCATACTAAACAGTTCCATTACCTTCACCTTCTTTGTATGGTCCCCTAATCCCTGGAAATCACTGATTCTCTACCAAGAGTTTTGCCTTTTCCAGAATGTCATATAAATGAAGTTCTAAAATATGCAGCCTTTTTTTTTTTGGTCTGGCTTCTTTCACTTAGCAAAGTACATGTAGGGTGCATCCCGTTTATTGGGTGAATCAACAGATTATTCCTTTTTATTGCTGAGTAGTTTTCCATGGTGTGGATGTACTACTGTCTTTTAATCATTGCATTCTCAAAGGACATTTTGGTTGTTTCCCGTTGTTGGAGATTATGGATAAATATTTCCATACAGCTTTTTGAGCATAAGTTAATTCATTGGTATATACCTTGGAGTGGGATTACTGGTTTATATGATAGGTGTGTATTTAACTTCATAAGAAACTGTGGAACTATTTCCATAGTGGCTGTGTCATCTTGCATTCCCACCTGTTGCTCCATAGCCTCACCAGCATTTGATGTTATCAGTTTATTTTAAAAAAGAGTTTAGCTCTTCTAACGTGCAGTGATATCTCCTTGTGGTTTTAATTTGCGTTTCCCTAATGACCGTGAGCCTCTTTCATGTGCTTATTTGCCATCTCTGTATCTTCTTTGATTGTGGGTTCAGACCTTTTGTCCCTTTAAGAAACTGGGTTATTTTCTTATTGTTGAGTTTTGACAATTTTAAATATATATTTTGGATACAAGTCCTTTATTGGATATGTGATTTGCAAATACTTTCTCCCAGTCTGTGACTTGTAACATTTTTTTTTAAAGAAAATAACTGGTTCAGATTTAGTGGCAAAGCAACATGATTTAATAAAAGGGGTAATGATTCAAGACTTAGAAATGCAGTAACAAGATCTCTGCATCAAATTGTAAATGATACTTTATTTTTTCCACAATCAACTAAAGAGCAGTGTTTTAGCGGTTGATCGTACTGTGGTCGATCTCGTTCCTGTTTGTTTATACCACAGCCTTACTGTGATCCCAAGGATGGAGTGTGTGTGGGTGTATGCATGTGTGTATGGACATGAACAATTATGTGTACATTTTCTGCGGTCTATCTTGAGTGATAGTTGCATGTATATATATATATATATGTAAAAGGTTATGGAACTGTGCAGCTAAGATTTTTGCGCTTTATTGCATGCATTTTGTAACTGAATAAAAAACAATGTATATGTGGATATAAGGTGAAGCGTTGGATAAAAGTAATAAACAGAAGAAAGCTGAACTTTTGTAGAAAGAATGGGTGGATACATATGGCAAAATATTTATGTGGAATCCCATATGATTATCCCATGGAAGATACAGAGCTTGGAAGAAAGATGCTAGACCAATATATGCCTCATGCAGAAGACTGCATACCTTATACCTTTGAAAATGGATAGTTTTCTCTTGATGACTATGAATGAGTAAGTAGCCTAGAGTCACAGTTGCAGGGTTTTATTAACAGTCTACAAACTTGGGGCATCTGGGTGGCTCAGTCGTTAAACGTCTGCCTTCGGCTCAGGTCATGATCCCAGGGATTGAGCCCCACATCGGGCTCCCTGCTTGGTGGGAAGCCTGCTTCTCCCTCTCCCACTCCCCCTGCTTGTGTTCCTGCCCTCATTATCTCTATCTCTGTCAAATAAATAAATAAAATCTTAAAAAAAAAACCAGTCTATAAACTTACCTGTAAATTTCTTTTAAGCTTCTTTGACTTTGTGCTGTTTGGTAATTACCCAAAAGAGTTCCTTTGCCAGTGTAGGAACATGGATGTTATTGGTGAGTGCTGGAATAAGTTAATGTGAAGTTTGGTACCTTACTTTTCAGAACCAAACCTGAAACGTGTAGTCCAGCTTTTTTTTTTTTTTTTAAAGATTTTATTTATTTGAGAGAGAGAATGAGATAGAGCATGAGACGGGGGAGGGTCAGAGGGAGAACCAGACTCCCCGCTGAGCAGGGAGCCCAATGCGGGACTCGATCCCGGGACTCCAGGATCATGACCTGAGCCGAAGGCAGTCGCTTAACCAACTGAGCCACCCAGGCACCCTGTAGTCCAGCTTTTATGGCGCTGGGATGTGCAAACTTCATAGCCCATGTAAAATTGAATGGTCTCGTAAACATTGCTAAAAGCATAAACCCCTGATAAGTTTATGTATCTGGCTTGCCTGTTCCTTAATTGTGATTGCGACTATATTTTGGGCTGGAATTTGAATATTTGACCTCCTCAGAACTCGGTTTGGCCCAGAACCAAATGTAGTATAAGAGCTGGCGGTAGGCCTGCAGGGGAGCGTCTCACTGTGGGATTTTATTACCTTGGCTGAGACTTTGTGTCTTTGTTTCTCCATGGGGGCAAAATGCTTTTGAGTAATTCCAGGTGGAGGCCTGACAGGGTTTGAACATTAAAACTGGGTTACATAATTATACTCCATGGCCCATGTGATTAATAACTTGCGTGCAAGCATATTGAAAATAAACAAGACCTCCTTGTTTTAGGTTATGTATTTATCCTGAGCTCTAGTTACTACTGTAGTGAAGATAAATGTCTCATTTCATCCCCCCCCCCCCCCCCCGCTACCTTCTCTCTCTCCTCTCTTCCACCCGCCTCTCCCCTCTCCTCTCCAGAGTAGGATATTGGCAAAATTGATTTTATTCATATAAACACACTGTTAAGCCATTTCTTTCTAGTTTTGCTTATATTCTCACAATGCAAATTCCGTAAATAAGCCTGTGGAAATCACTGTTTCTTTTCTTCTTGTCCCTATGTGACCTCTTTTTTTTTTTTTTTTTTTAAGATTTTATTTTTTTGTCAGAAAGAGAGAGCACAAGCAGGGGGAGCGGCAGCAGAGGGAGAGGCAGGCTCCCCACTGAGCAAGGAGCCCGATGCAGGGCTCGATCGCAGGACCCTGGGATCATGACCTGAGCCGAAGGCAGACCCTTAACCGACTGAACCACCCAGGCGTCCCAATGACCTTATTTTTAAATTAAAATTTAATTTTAATTTTTGAATTTTAATTTAAAATTTTTATTACAAAAGCAGAACTTTTTATGTTTTCAAGTGTGAATTTATATTTGAAGGAAAATAATGACATATAGTACAAAGGAGGAATGGTGCCTTTTTTGGCAAACTAACTGGTTCCAACTCTGGCCAGGTACAGGCCCTCAAGCCCGTTTGGCAGCCAGTCATGCTGCTAATCTGTGTTAATAACCCCTGGTTGCAGGCCGACCCAGTCTAGGTAATCTGGAGACAAGGTATTTTTTTTTTTTTTTTTATTTGAGAGAGAATGAGATAGAGAGAGAGAGCATGAGAGGGGGGAGGGTCAGAGGGAGAGGCAGACTCCCTGCTCGCGGGACTCGATCCCGGGACTCCAGGATCATGACCTGAGCCGAAGGCAGTCGCTTAACCAGCTGAGCCACCCAGGCGCCCTAGACAAGGTATTTGATGCATACTGAAAGGCCTGGTGCTTGTCTTCAGACCGTAGCATTTGACTTTGGAAAGCCGGCTTGCACTGTGTAGCCATGCCTGAGTAATGGGCCATGCAGAGTGGTCCTGGGCACCCCCACTGCACTGTCGCTCTCGCCTTCCCTCTTTCCGGCCTCCTGCAGGCCACTTCCAGCCTCCCCGTGAAGACACCTCACAGTTTCTAAGCTGAGCCTCTCTGTCAGATTCTTATTTTATTTACATCACGTTTCATATTTGTTGTTTATTGTTTACATCACATCACCTGTGAGACCGTGAAGGCTTAGAGAATGGGCAGAAATCAGTCTTGCGTGGTTCTGGGCGTGGCCTGCAAGGAAGGGCTGCTTCCCGGAGGAGGAGGCGGTGTGTGCCCACACAGACGTTCTGAGGTTCAACCAGGGAAGCTTGCAGTCGAGGGGCCTCAGTGTTCCAGGGCACTTCTGCAACATATTTCTGGTGTGTCTTATTGTATGGCCTGGCTTTTTTTTTTTTTTTTTTTAAGTTTTTATTCTTTTGTAATAGGCTTTGATTTCAGAAATGGGAAGCAAGCCCAGCTTTTAACAATAAACTGAAAGAGATTTGGTGAAATTCTTTTTTGATACCTTCCTGATGTCTGTTCCATTGATATAAAGATTTTTTGATTAGTTCTTTACAAGTATTTCTATTTATGGTCTTCCCCACCTGCTGGATGTGCAGGGTTATCAGAAAGGCCCTGCAAATCTCTTCCAGTGCGGTTTCAGCAGTGTAGAGCCCCAGTTCGCAGGACCCTGGAGACCCAGTCGGGTTGTGGGGAGCTGGCTCGAGACTCGGCACAGAGTTTACACGCAGCAGGGTCACATCCTGATATTGGAGGTTGCACCCCTCAGTTCTGAAAGACCTCTGGCCATCCCACTGCTGGGATTTCACTGCAATGGGCACCTGAAATTTCCCATCTCTTGCCATGTAGCTTGACCTCTCTCTTCATTAAGACTTGATGGGAAGAAAGAAGAGACTTGGCAGGGATTTCTTGACTTTCTACATTTCTGGAGCAACCCTCCTCCACTAACAACTGCTCAAGGCATAGGACTCTGTCCACCTTTAACATTTATGGGAAAGGTGGAAGAGGCTTTGACATTTCTGTCTTTCCTTTCTCCTTCCATCATTAGTCTCTAGATCATTCTCTCAAATAAATAAAATCTTTTTTTTTTAAAGAAAAAAAAAGAAAAGGGGAAATATAGCACTCTCTCTCCACAGATATGAATTGCGCTTTCTCTTGAGGAGACAGAAGTGGTGGCAGTTCATTTGGGTTTTAAATAACATTCTGCTTTTTTTCCCCACTCTGCCATGTTTATTTGTATCTAGGTCCATCTTCATTGTACTAGATCATAGTTTGATGACTGGAACTGAATCTGTTTTCCATTTTTCTCCACGTAACCTTAGTGGTGTCCTTATGCACAATAAACATTCCCCGAATCTTTGTTTAATTCATGAATCTTACACAGGTGAAGACCTTAAATTGAAGAGATTTGACAGAACTGAGCTTTGTATGTAAGTGCCCCATTTTGCAACACTTTGTTAGTTTCTGATAGTTGTCCATAATCTTACGGAATTTATAGATACTTTAGGATTAGGAAGAGGGCTATACATATACTCTGTATCACTTAGGTAATGTCTTGAGGTAATTTTCACTTCGCGGTCCCCAGTTATTTTGGATGTGAATGTAATACTTGCTTCCAGTGTCAACAAGTATCTTTATTGATCTTCTGGAGGCAAAAATGGTGCTTAGGGACCCATGCTCAAGATATTTTTTTTTTTAAAGATTTTATTTATTTATTTGACAGAGACTGAGAGAGAGAGCACATGAGAGGGGGGAGGGTCAGGGAGAAGCAGACTCCCCGCCGAGCAGGGAGCCCGATGCGGGACTCGATCCAGGGACTCCAGGATCATGACCTGAGCCGAAGGCAGTCGCTTAACCACCTGAACCACCCAGGCGCCCCCCATGCTCAAGATATTAAACATAGCTCTATATATTATGAATCACATAGTTACTCTTCTCATTGTAACAGTATAAACGTTTACACTCTTTTTGTTACAGGAACCACTCTCCCGCAATTCTGAGTGCCCATTTGTGGAGAGACCTTCCCAGGACATCATAGTGGAATTAACTTTATTATTTTTTTTTTTAGTAGTCTCTATGTCCAGCTTGCGTCTCAGACTCACAACCATGAGATCAAGAGTCGTACGCTCTTCTGACTGAGCCAGCCAGGTACCCCTGGAATTAACTTTCTTTTCCCAATGTTAAAAAAAAATACTCTACCAGTGTTATTGGAGAGAAATTATATTTATGTGAAAAAAGATAATGATATTGAAAACTGCTGCTACCGCTACCATGTCTGGGGCTCTGTGGTGTATCACCCCTCTTCTGGGCGCGGGACCCTTAGTGTAGCAGATACCCAGAGTCTGAGCCACATCATCATGACCCGCTTCCATTTTCAGGCACATCTTTGAGGGAGTGTCCGTGTGGTTTCAGATGTACTCGGTGGTGACAGCCTTATATCTGCTTTCTGCCCTGGTTCTGGTGCTGTGGGAGTCCATGTGGTGTGCACACAGATCGAGATGGGAGAGTTAACACCCCTGGGCACAGCCTGAAACTGGGAGGGGACAGAAGCCAGTGGACACATGCTTTTGCCTTCTTCCCCCAGGGACATTTCCGGGTGGCATTTGCGTGGCTCCCAGGAGATCCTGGCGGAATTGATGCCCTGTTGTGCACAGTGTTGGTGACATGCGCTTGGACTGGCTTTCCCTTCTTCCCTGTTTGGCTCTCCCTGTTCTCTCTCTTTCCTTCCTCCTCGGATGACTTCCCACATGAACTGTTTGTACCCATGTCCTCATCTCAGGCTCCGTTTCAGGAACACCCAAACCAAGATAGTGGTAAAATTTGTTCCTTACCATCCTTCGAGTTTAGAGTGAAGTAGAAGAGACATACGTTGATGAGTCACATGGTAAAAATACGCTATCTCCACCTTGAAAAGTTCTTTGAAGGAAGAGGCACCTGTTTCTATGAGAAGTGGACCTGACTTAGCTTTGAGGATCAGGACAGGTAATAATAGGCTGGAGTGGGGGCAGGAGGAGAGAAGATTCTTTGAAGTCAAGCAAAGGCGTAGTGTGTGCAAAGGTCCTGTGGCAGGAGAGAATGTGGCTGTAGCATGAAGAGGGAGGAGGAGAGTGCAGAAGATGAGGCCAGAGAGGCAGGTAAGAGTTGACCATGCAAGACTTTGTCCTCTTAAGATCTTAGTCTTCATCCAAGAGCGCTGGGGAGACCCCAAAGGGGTTTTACAAGGGGATTCGGGGAAGCCAGTTGGGATGCTGTTGTGTTAACCTAGGAGAGCGATGGTGTGGCGGGGTGGCAGGAGAGGAGATGGAGAGAGCCAGACGCACTGGGCAGATACCGAGGAGGAGCAATCAGCAGGCCTTGGAGGTAGGCTGCGGGGTGGGTCGGGGAGGGGGGTGACTTTCCATTGCCCTGAAACCCCAGGTGGAAGTGGTAGGTAGGCAACCTGGAGCTTGGAGGAGAGAGGTCCGTGCTGGGTGCTTTACACACATTAAGTGTGCAATCACTGCAGCCCTGACTAAGACAGGGGCGGAGGCAGACTTATGTCCAGGACTGCCCTTCCCTCAGAGAGCACTTTCTCTCTCTGTTGACTTCAAACTATCAGCTCCTCTATTCTGGTTCTGTGAGTGAGGAGAACCTGCCTGGTGACTTATATAATCCTTTATAGCCACTGGGAGCTGTTAGTAAACATGTCAGCTGATATTCCATTGTTCGGTTCAAGAGAATCTGAGAATGACTAGCGCTCCAGTCAACTGGAAGCAGATAGCCACCCCTTTGAGGAAACCTGTCAGTCTGTAGAGCAGCATGGATTTGCAGATGGTCTCGGTAAAGTTAGACACCAAAAGAAAATAAGAAATAGATGCACACAAGGAATTACATTGTCAAAGTGTGGAAGAAGTTGATGGCCGATGTGGTTTACACAGTATTTTCAGCATAGAAGAGAGACCCTGCATGGTAGTACTCGTGTATCGCAGCTCAAATATATAAGATAGATATGTGTATAATATATATATATATATATGAAATATATAAGAAAAATAAAAACAAGTTCAGATGATTTGCTGTATCCACAGTTTTGAGTCATGATGTAGCTTCCCACCATTACGTAACTAAAGGCAATGGAAATAATGGGATATTGAAGAAATAGATTGTCTTTCCTTTTTTCACCTGTGCCATGAATTTTATCATCCTGCGTATCAACTGCACTGTGCTATCTGGACAGCTACTTCTTTTTCAAGTTGAAATTTGGTTTACTTTGGCTATTCAAAAACAAAACAAAACAAAAAACCTTTACTGTATGGTCTGTATTCATTAAGAAAGGTTTCTGGCAAGCATATCCTTCCTGTCTTTAAGGCTGTTCTTCAGGAATTTCTTTATGATGAGTTAAACTGGGAAATGATAAATAACCAAGGGCAAAAGGGCTTTAAAACATGAGGTAAATTAATTGTCTTAGTCTTTTAAAGGAAAATTTATGTTGGGATGATGATGCCCTGAGGAGAGGTTGGACTCAGTTCCCAAGAAAGTGCCTTTATTTAAGTGTGTCTTTACTGCTAAGCCTCTGGTTCAGCTTGGGCTTTGAATGCATAAGCAATATTTTTTTTTAAAAGGGTGTTTGCGCATTATAGACATGAATTAGGTGCACTTTGGCTTCCCAGACAACTTTGGGGCATGTCTCTCTGTGATCTTCATCAAGACGTGGAGACTCTTGGCCCAGAAGTTACTTTGGTTTTCCAGATGATAGGAAAAAAGTGGATGGAGCATTTTAGAATGGGTTTATTAGATTAAACTGCTGTATTCCAGAACATGGATTTGTTTATTACATCATTCACTCACTGAACAGTTATTGCTCATGCAGACTTTTCCATGCCCCACGTTAGGAATGCTGAAGAAAGTCTCCTTGAACAGAGTTTGTGCCCTAGTGAAGCAGATGGGCAAAGAGTTTCTGCAAAGTGTGGTGAGTGCTCTGATAGAGATTTGACCCCAGAGCAGTGATATATCTGAAAGTAAAGATTGTTTATCCCTCATATATGATGTTAGGGAGGCTGTCTCAGAAGAGCCATGTGAATTGGTCTTTGGAGTGAAGAGACATTTGCCGTTGAAGCGGAGGGGGGCAGTTTAGCAGGGAGGGAAGGCGTGGAGGCACTGGGGTACATGGTATGCTATGGGCTGCAGGGAGCTGCATCGGGGGCCCGTAGGACAGGAGCTGGGAGGGCCGGTGGAGTTTTTCTTTTGCCACGAAAAGCAGTCTGGGACTTGTAATCATATTGAAAGGCTTCAAACCGGAAGGTAACAGGATCAGACTTGTGCCTTAGAATTTTCCTCTGGCTGCTGTATGGAGGGGAGATGTGTGGACGGAGAAAGGACTAGAAACAGGCAGCAGGAAGCAGTAGAGGCAGGGCTGGGGTCAGCTCCTGCAGGCTGCTGAAGGACAGGGAGGCCCATGTGAAGAAGATAGTGAGGAAGGAGGAGCCTGAGGATTTACTGGCATCTAACTTGAAGATGAGGCAGCCGCCTGCCTGGGGTAACTGACAGCCTTCTGTCTCGTGACAGTGGCCAGAGAGGGGGCCAGTATCCTGGTTTGGGTACCCAGAACGGGGTTATCTGGGGGCAACGTAGGGTTGGAAATAATAACTTTAGTTTGGGTCTTCTTGATTTTGAGGGGGCACAGCCAGTAGGTCCGGAAGAGCCATGGAAGCTGGGGATGGAGCCTTGGCTGTCGTGAGCAGTGGTGAAAGCCACAAAGCCACCCAGAAGGGAGGATGTTGAAGGTGGACAGAGGCAGACCAAGCTCAGGCTGAGCAACATGGTGGAGATGGGTGGAGGCGTGGGGGAGCTTGGGAGGGAGGCGGGAAGTGGTGGGGGGGGGGCGGGGAAGTGAAGGAACCCTGTAGAGAACAGGTATGCAAGAAGTTGTGCAGGGAGCATTTCTTAGATTTTGTGACAAATGAAAAGTGTTCCTAGAGAAACGATAGTCAACGGTTAGAATTAAACTCCATATTTCTTATTAGGACCTAAATCGATTTTCTTCTAGATGCCACTTGTAAGTAGGTTTTTATCATGCTTAAAGTTTGCTGTTCAAGTTGAAACATCACAGGACTTGATAACAACCCTGTAGGAGATTGCATTATTATCCATTTTTAGTTGTCCATGGCTCTTTTCCTGTTTCTTATTGACTAAGTAGTGTTAAAGAAGCGCCTGAGACTAGATAGCCAAATCGGACTCTATAGAATTGCAGTATGTACAGATGTTTCTACTTTGATTTCCTCTGATTAGAAGCCCTGCTTCTCAGAGGGGGCTCTGTGTGCTTAACCTGGATTTACAGAGCCAGAGGGTGAGGCTCGAGGTCACACCCACCGCTGCAGCCAAGGAAAAATTAGAATTGAAGGGCTCCTGTCTCTGTGTAGCAGCTAGCTACCCCACCGCCCCATAATTAAAAGTCTGTCATAGTTCCCACTTCAAACGTAACATTTTCCTACCTGCAGCAGACACCCTCAGAAGAGAATTCCGAGCCTTCCCATAGGGCAGAGTGGGAGTGCTTCCCAACAAATACTCATTAGCTCCTTTCATCCCCAAAGATGAAAGATCTTTCAGACATCAGTAATCCCCACAAAATCCCTTTGAGTCTGGGAGGTGGAAAATTCACACTGGGAGTGTGAGTCTGGATGGAGAGAGACCTGAAGGTGCTTTTCCCAGAGCCTTAGTGTCATAGTAGATCATCCCTGGGACCAAGATGCTGCATCTGTGATCCACAGGAAGACCCACAGCAAGTATAATACCATACTGATGGTGTTTTTGTGGTCCCAGGTCATACAGAAGTCATATTAATCCATGCTTGACCCATAGTGGATATTATTGTTCATTTGCTGCTGTGGATACAGGGGTTCCAACCAAAAGATAATTAGTAACAACAGATGTAGTCATGAGTTCCTTTCTGTATCAGAGGTGACTTACTTGGAACGTTAGTCTTTGTAAAAGAGTGTACTGTGACTTGAAAATATCTGGATAAGGTTTAAGCATATTAATCTTACCTAATAAATTGAACACAATGATAAGTTTATTTAACATTATTTCTTTTGAAAACAGTGGTTTTTTGAGGACAATAGCTTTTTAAATTATTCTCAATAAGCCTTTCTCTTATATGTTTATTAAGTTCTTCCTAAGGAATGAAGATGCTATTAGTTCCTAAACTATGACTGATGTACTTTCTGTCTTGAGAACAAATCCCAGTACTTACTTAAAATAGTATTAGATTCTCAGTTGTCCATAGAGCTGGGGATGGGGCCATCAGTGTTCATCTCACAAGGGCCTGGGGGAATTTGAGGATGGAGGGGAGGCTGGTAGAGTGGTGAGAGAGAGTTGGGTCTCAGAGCAGCTCTGGGTGAGGATGGGGGGGGTGCAGGTGCCGCTCTGGGCGAGGATGGTGGGGTGCAGCTGTTATTAATAGTAGTTGATTTGGGGTGTGAGGCTTGGGGTGTCAAGTTCCTGCAGTGGTTGAAGAGGCTGAAGGAGGTGGAGCATTCATTCATGGGCCGTGAAATGCATATGCTACTGTCCTTTCCTACCTCCTCTCCATTTGCAGCCACTTTCCAGTTGAAGATTTAATTTTTCATCCTTATGAAATACATATTAAAATACCCTTGGGAAATATGTTGCAAATTCCATGCTGAAGTAATTACAATTAAAGGTCTGAAATACTTTCAATCTAGGGAAATTCTGTGGTTATAGTTGTTTAGGGAGGCACAAGGAGGTTAGATGCAGTAAGGAATTTGATGCTATTTGGTGTGGACTCTGATTTGGTCCCGAGAGAGGGTGGAGATTGGATGCTGAATGGACAGCCATGGGGAGAGCAAACTCCCGAACACGTAACATAGAAAAACTTTCAGTTACATCCAGCTACTGAGTATTTAAAATTCCCCCCAGTTCTTTTAATTTTGCATACACAGAGTTCACATTTAATACATTTGCCATAACATTTGCTGATTTCTCAACAATTCCCATAGTAAATTGGGCTTGAAGAACAGGAAGCTGCTTATTCTATAAACTCCTAAAGCATGCTGCGTACCTTTCTTAGTTGACAGATAATTTATTTTTAAAGAACAACAATCCTGGGGCTCCTGGCTGGCTCATTTGGTAGACAGTGCGACTCTTGATCTCGGGGTCATGGGTTTGAGCCCCAAGTTGGATGTAGCATTACATTAAAATTTTTAAAAAAAATCCCACAACAATCGTATAGGCTTAGCCTTACACTAAACTCAGATATAGCCCTGTGGTAGATAGCCTGACCCTTCAGAAGGCTCCCGTGCTTTTCTGTCATTAGAGAAGGCTTCAATGACCTAATTAATTATTATTTTAGAATATTATGAAAATAGTTCTAGAACATTGTGATAGATACGGAAACACAACAGTTTCTGAATCTGACTGTGCGGGTTTCTCAATTTACATTTTCCTTTTAACTTACAATTTACCTACCTACTCAGTTCCTAAAGAAATATTTTTTAAAAAATGTTTTACAGTATTTGTTAGTAATGGAGGCTAACCTTGGCATTACTGAGTCATCTTGCTAGCCTTGTGCTAGTTAAAAATAAGTCAGAGTTTTTATTAGGACCGCTCACTGTGGAAGAAAGCGTGCATTTATTTCTGCTTTACAGAAACCAGGACAAGAAGAGAGAATGAACATTTATTGTCTAACCTTTATTAACTCGGACCAGGCCCTATGGCAGTTAATTTAAAGATTTTTTTTTTCTCATTTTGTTTTCACAACAGTCTGGAAGGTGGATGTGATCCTTTCTATTTTGCGTGGAGGGAAATGAGGTTTAGAGACGTGGGTGAATGACTAAGGGGCAGGTCCCGGCTTTGTCCCTAACGCCTCATCGTACACTCCAGCATTCTTAAGACTGAGCTCTTTTCTCTTTTGCAAGCACACTCTGGGATTTCCAGTTTATTTGCATTGTTACCAACTCCTTTCAATTAATGGTCCTTCAGTACAGATGGATGGTGCTGGTCTGGTGTTGGCAGGAGGGGCCCACCGATGCTGGCACGTGACTTCTCTCGAAGTTGTCTTCTAATGACTACAGCCCAAGTGACAGCTCAGACTCCAGGGGTGTCCGTCGTGGGCCGTCCTGATCTGCTTCCCCGTCTGCACTCACTTCACCTGGTGCAGCATCACGCTCCATGCTTGTCCATGTCCTCCGGGCCTCAGGTCCTGGTCTCTCTGTCCTTTGTGCTGTCCCCCTCTCCTTATAAGAATGCATGGCCTCCCTGCTTCCTCACGTCAAGGCCGGGTCCACCAGCAAGGCCGCCCTGCTCTTCCCTGAGCCTGGCGTTAATCTTGTCCTGGTCTGAACTCCCAGCCCATTGCTGCCCGGCGTTCTGTATGCTCCAGAGGCTGTCACCCTGGACCATCTTTCTGGATCCCAGCCTGCTCTTGTATACAGATGTAGAATCTGCCTTCATCTCTGGAAATGGATTCCCTGCATCCTCCAAACCCTTTGTTTATTTATTTATTTTTTTAGAGATTTTATTTACTTATTTATTTGAGAGAGAGAGCGAGCATGAGCAAGGGGGAGAAAGAGAATCAGGCTCCCCTGCTAAGCAAGGAGCCCGACAGGGGGTTTGTTCCCAGGATCCCAGGATCCTGACCTCAGCCAAAGGCAGATGCTTAACCAACTGAGCCACCCAGGTGTCCTTCCTTCAAACCCTTTAAAAAATTATGTAGTTTGTTTCATTCTAGAGATTGATGTTTACTTGTAAGTATGTTTTGTTTTCTTCTCTTTTTAAGCTGGATCCAAACTACATTCTCCTCTAGTTTCGGTTGATAATCTTAGTGGCATTGCTGTTGAAAATGTCTGTTTTGGATAGATTCAATGCATTTTTTTTTTTTTTTAAACCAAGGGAAGTTTCTGACATTCTTTTTCACAGCACCAGCTTGCTCTCACCCCGATGGCTGATTTGTCTTGCCTCTTTATATAATTTATAACGTCTTTGCTGTCTTTCCTCCCCTATTAGCCCTAGGCCCTTCGATAAGTGGTGCTGTGCCTGATTCATTCTTACATCATGTGTTCACAGTGCCCAGCATAGCACCTTGCTGTTAGTAGGGACTTAAATGTTACTAAGTGTCAAATGGGCTACTTGTCACCTACAGTTAATCCACCTGAAGGTTCGGGTGTACCTAGTGTCAAGCTGTAGGTTGAATTTTTATGGGTCCTAGGATTTGCTTTGTTTAAAAAGTTCCCGATGTCGGTTTGCTCCTTGGGTCATGAAGTGAAGCAGCGATAGCCGCGTGATCACTGGAATGCCAACATGGGCTGCTTTCTGTAAAATTAATGGAATCCAAAACCAAAACAGTGTTCTGGCAAGTGTTTCTCTCACCTTCCAGAAAGACCTCATTATCTGTACTATGGCTGTCAGTTTCGTGTTGGTGAGCATTGTTCAAAACCTTCTCTCTGATTTCCATACCGCTGACAAGGGAACCACAGGGACCTTCTCTGTGAGCGGCTACTTTTTATCTCGCTTGTATTGTTTGTCAGTGGGAGGACCTTAGAACGTCTGTGAAGGGTGTTTAAAGGAGAATTTACTACAAACGTCACCAGTTCTTTATTTTCAGAAGCAGGCAAGGATGTATAGGCACAGATGTCCTCTTTCCTAAATATTTCACTTGGAGCAGCAATGTTAGGTAAAAACGACGTGGCCTCTTCAAGTGTCAAGTATGTTTCCTTTAAGTTACAGTGACATCAAGTGCTGTGAATTATGTTGCTATAAAAATAGCATCTGAAATAATGTTTCACGCCCTGACCAACATCCCCCAGGCTTGGGATGAACCTGTGAGATGTCACCAGGGTAACAGTTAAAGCAGTCAAGATGAACCTTGCTTGGGGAGAACTTGATGCTTTTTCTGGTGGGTTCTATAGCATGAACTTTCTCAGTTGAGCTCATGACTTTGAAATCATTGTTTCCTGGAGGTCTACAGGGAGGGGGCCAGTCTGAAAATACTTTTTTGTCCATTGAGGTATTAGCTTGTGCTCTGTCTCTAGGGAGGACAAGTGTGGCAGCTCCAGAAAGTTTAGGAGGATGAAATATTTTAGTCACCTGCAGTAGCCCATGTGGCATTGTAGAGTGTTAGAGCACGTGGGAACAAATCTTTCCAGGGTTTACTGAAATCCAAGGGTTCTTGCTTGAATCACCTGCCACGGAAGGTTGAAATCATTTGCATCACTATTTGATCATTCCTTCCTTTCTTCCTTCCTTCCCTCATTCTCCCCCATATAGTCATTCAACAGTTATTTACTTGCCAGGCACTGTGAAAGGGATCATGGGTTACACTGCCTATATAAACAAATCTCCTGGAAAAAAACCCCACAAATATCTTTTGTATAATACGCCCCTTTTTCAGCAGTTATGTCTAGGCTTGGAATGAGGTAAAGTTCTGGCTCACTCAAGCTCCGTGGCAAAGGTAGGCGACCCTGATTCATTATTTCCTGGGGTCCACTCACACAGCGTGGGAGGCATGCCATCAGCCTTGCTCTGGACCTTTTCGGCTTCCTGGGGCCATTCATTCCACAGGTATTCAGTGAAGGCTGTTTAATGAGAGGTTCCCTGTGGATGGCTCAGGATCTGGAACTGATTTGAACATACTTCTTGATACAAAAGTGGTTGATGGGGTGCCTGGGTGGCTCAGTTGGTTAAGCGACTGCCTTCGGCTCAGGGCATGATCCTGGAGTCCCAGGATCGAGTCCTGCATCGGGCTCCCTGCTCCGCGGGGAGTCTGCTTCTCCCTCTGACCCTCCCCACTCTCATGTGCTCTCTCTCTCTCATTCTCTCTGTCTCAAATAAATAAATAAAATCTTTTAAAAAAAACCCCCAAAAACGAAAGTGGTTGATGAATTAGTTTTATAGGTGCATTTCAGGTGCCTGCCCTTTGAAGGGATGTACAAATGTTTCCTGCTTTAAGGTCAGTAGGCCCTTTCAGTTTTCCCCCTTTTGCTGAAGGAGCACTTGAATCCATATTGTAGGTAGGATACCTTCTCCTTGTGTGCTGTCGCTTGCCATTTTTAGAGGCTATCGTATTGTGCTAATTTAATTTGCTAATTTAAGTTTTTTGATGGTACCTCATTTGATTGCATTTATTCTTTTATCCCTATGCTTCTTCAGTTACTGAATGAAAAGGAAGACTCCCCTCACTCTAAGGATGGGGGGTAGAGGAAATGATAATAGTGCACCAATGTAAGCTGTGTAACGAATAAATGGATAGAATTTCCTTCAGTAGTTTCTTTAGCTGTTCATGTGGGGTATTTTGCCTGTTGTGCTTAGAGAGAGCCTTGTTATGCTTAGAGCTTGTGTTGGTCAAACTAAACAGGTGCAAGAATATGATAGATGGAGAGAGATCTAAGAAGACTGTTAACTGTGGGAGGTACTGCTTCATTTTTAACAATTCCCGCCCCCCCCAAGCATCCTGTTATGTTTGTTTATGAACCTTCCTTTTTTTTTAATTAAAGTTTTTTATTTAAGTGATCTCTGCACTCAATGTGGGGCTCGAACTCATGACCCCAGTATCAAGAGTCACACGCTCTTCTGACTGAGCCAGCCAGGAATCCCATGAATCTTCCTTTCGGAAAATTTTATTTATTTATTTATTTGTTTGTTTGTTTATTTATTTATTTCAGTGAGAGAGAGAGAGAGAGTGCAGGGGGGAGGGGTAAAGGAAGAGGGAGAGAGAAACGCAAGTGGACTCCACGCTGAGTGTGGGGCCCGACACGGGACTTGATCCCATGACCCCGAGATCATGACCTGAGACGAAACCAAGAATTGGATGCTTAACCGACTGTGCCACCCAGGTGCCCCTCTCTCCTCTCTTTAAATGGATGCTAGGTATGGTGATGGGATGGTTCTGAGTGTTGACGGGGCTAGAAGAAAGGGTAGAAATGGGCAGGACAGTTGTCTCCCAGGGGAGAACAGGGGGAAGGCAGGTGTTTCCTGCCATGATCCTCCAGGTGGTCTCCTGGCCACACACAGTTTTAAGTGTCTTATGTATGAGGAGATTGCCTGGCTCCTGTCTGTTTTCTGTGGGCCTAGCACTGTGTTTTAAAGTGGGTGCAAGCGTCCCTGAACGCTTCATGTGTGAGTGTGGTGCATAGACGCCATGGTTTTGGAAGTGCTAAGGATTCTTGTACTGCCATAATGTACTAAAGAAGGTCCTCCCCACCATTCCTGGAGTTCTGTCAGTCAACTGGAGGAGGGTCATCCTCAGTCTGGAAGCCAAAGTTCAGTGATGGCTTTAACACATCAATGCTGGGGCGGTTTCTTTTGTCTTGGCACGGGATGGAATAGGATCCTTAGTGTCTTTGCTTGTGTTGGAAAATACGGTGATGAGTGTCAGGTAAACATAGGGATTGAGGAAACCAAATATGATGCCAGGTGTATGCTCCCTCAGGGCTTCAGGTGAAGGACTCCGAGAAGACCAGATGGAAATGAATGGCCTTTTCTGACCTGCCTGTGGAAATCCTGTCATGTCGAGTCTGCTGTGCTCCTATAGGTTGAAGCCGACTCAAGGGAGGGGGCATAGACTGGTCCACCCTCCTCCATAGGACCAGTGTCAAAGAATATGTGGACATGTTTTAAAACACTGATGGAATCCTCGTGGAGAAAGATCCATTCTGCTGTATCAGGGACAGTGAGTCCAGCTAATTTTTGTGATGTGGGCATTATTATTGAATTTGGGTCTGTCTTGATGGCTGGGCTTGGGGCCACTCTGTGCTTCCACAGTACCTTACCCCTCTGGACCCTCTTGTCCCCACAATGTTCTGTGACCCTGGCTTACTTGTTTATAGGCTCTCAGTCAACATCCTATTCCCAGCACTTAGCCTAGTGCCTTAAACATAATAGACGTTCAACACATACTCCCTGAATTGACCTTAATTAACTTAGTAAATGTCCTGCACATCCGGCACTCAGGTCAACTTTTGCGTCCTTGAATTTTGTCCCTGGATACATGAACTTTGTGGGAATCCTAGGGAAGGCTTATTCTAAACAGAAACCAGCCTATGGAATATAGTGGCCCAAATGGATATGCCCTGTCCTGCTTCCAGCTGCTCATTGAGGGTCCCCCCCCCCACCCCCCGGCCCGGTGTTTCACATGAGCCATTTTATAAATAACAAGGACCTTGCTGGAGCTTGGTTCATGCTAAGCAGTAAATGTATGCTACCTGTGGATAGAAGTCTGCCGTTTGGGGAGGATAGACTGAAACTTCTCTTTTCATTTTAATTAGTCATCCCTTTGTCATGAATGGTGGATTCTGTAACATTCTATTGTCTACCGGGTGACCGTCCCGTCTCTTTCTGTTAAGGGCGGCATCTGATTCCAGTAGAGTGCACTGTGCAGGAACAAGGTGCGAGTTTCAGCGTGAGAGGCGGGTGCGTTCGTCCCGTCATGAAGGCAGTCTTACCTCCTGCCTGGGAGTGAGAGCCACAGAGGGTTTGTCCGTTATGTCTCGGAAGTCTCTATGGGCTGAGAGACTGCGATGATAATCACCTGTGAATGGAGGTCTGGTGGGGGGGGGGCTCTGTCAGATGGCAGAGACCCGGCTCCTGGGAGGGGTTAATGGAGTTGAATTTCTTGCTCCTGGAAGACTTCCCAGTATCTTGTTTCACTATAAACATTGAGTCGCTGAATTGATAAGCGGCCTACTGATAGCAAGACTAGAGTAAACCCAGAAATTTTAAAACATTTTTTTTAAATTCAGAGAGATGGTGGTTACATAGGGGCTTGAACTCATGACCCCGCGATCAAGAATCACATGCTCTCTGCCTGAGCCAACCAGGTGCCCCAAGCCCATCTATGCTACTAAGAAAATATCCACTTGTTGAAAATGGGTTTAATTTGAAGAAGGTGTGAATTGTGGAAATTTCTCGGTGAGAAATGCATTCTTTTTAGGTAGTTGGGTCGGGGAGCCTATTTTAAGGACATGGGTTAAGGAGTAGTAACTTTATCTTTGTCTTCCCCACCAGTTTCAGTGCTGGTCATTGCACTGATGGCCGCAGGCTCTCACACTCTTGTTGCTCGGCAGTGAAAGTTTTATAAACACTGGACACTGTGACTTAGCCCAGGGCTTGACAATAAGCTCGTAGCTTGATTAATGTGGTAGCTTTCTTAGGTGTGGCCTTCCTTTATCTTTAACTATGAGTGGCTGAAGGTCCAATTATATTCAGCTTTTAGGGAAGACTAAAAGGGTAGTATCTTTGTAAAGCAATGTAAAAGTGAACAGCTTTTCATCACAAATATCAAGGGAGAAAAATGTCAGATCAGTTCATGTTAAATTAAATTGATGTCATGGTGACAAGTCGGCAGGCAGCTCCTGGGCCCCAGGACTGGCTAGCATTCATGAGTGAAATCTGTTGATTGATGCCTCTGTCCACACGTGGTGCCTATATACTGTTACAGATACAACACACTCTTTGTATAACTGAAAACGTAAACTAGAGTTTTATTGTAGATGTAGGTTACTTAGCACTGCCTTGCATCTCATGCACTTCACTACACAAAGGGCCCCGTTAGATCTTCCGTAGTCACAGGATATTGCAGTACCTGTCCCGTTGTTAACTCACCTTAAAATATGGCATCAGTTAGTAGCTGAAACCCATTTACACTATTTTTTCTTAAAGTTTTTATTTAAGTAATCTCTACACCCAACGTGGGGCTTGAACTCATGACCCCGAGATCAAGAATCACATGCTCTCTGCCTGAGCCAACCAGGTGCCCCAAACCCATCTATGCTACTAAGAAAATATCCACTTGTTGAAAATGGGTTGCCGTCCATCCTACCAGATGGAAATTAATTGTTCATGTGGCCTTGGAATTCATACGGAAGTGGAAAAGGCCACAAAGAAGACATGGGGATCCAAGAAATCTTGGCAACCACTAATTTGTCACAGTGACAAAACCATGTCATCTGTTCTGGGAACATAGCTGAGCGAGTTCGGCGATCTGAGTTTGGGTCCTCATTCTTGCCCACGGTATGTGTGACAGCTCTAATTTGTCCTCACGGGCCTCACGTTCTTCGTCTGCAAAACGAACAAGGTTGAAGTCAATGTGCCTCAACTTAAACATTCTGTAACCCTGCCTAAAATTATTTTAATCCAAAATGATTAGTAGTTCTAGGAACCACGAATCTCCAGAGAAGCAAAACCAATAGGAGCCTGCCCATCTTCCTACCTATCCACCGTCCTCCCCAAGGAGAGATTTTAAGGAATTGTTGCATGTGATTGTGGGGGCTAGCAGGTCCCAAATCCATAGGTCCAGCCAGCAGCGTGGAAACTCAGGCTGCAGTTGACATTGCCATCTTGAGTCTAAATTCTGCACGGTAGAAGGCTGGACACTCAGGCAGGGTTTCTCTTTTGCAGTCTGGATGCAGAATTGCATCTTCAGGAAGCCTCAGCCTTGGCTCTCTAGGCCTTCAGTTGATTGGATGGGGCCCACCCACATGGAGGGCAATCTGCTTTACTCAGAGTCTCCTGATTTAAGGTGAATCACATCTGAAACAATACCTTTATGGCAATGCCTAGACGGGCATCAGTTCATCCACCAGTCTGTGTCATACATTTATTAAGCACCCAGGTGTAAGACACTTTGCTAGACGTCAGGAAAGCAAAGGTAAGATGAGCCCTTCACTTGGAAAGCAATCAAAATCTGTTTAAGGAGACAGACAAGTGAGAAAGAAATCACGGCATGCCATTGCCTAAATTTGATCGAGTGGTGAGGGCAATGAGGGCGGGATAGAGCCTCATGGCTTGGTGGAGGCCGGGGGAGGTACGAGGTCGGGGAAGGCTTCATGGGAGAGGGGACACTTAAGTTCGGTCATTTTTTTTTTTTTTTAAAGATTTTATTTATTTGAAAGAGCGAGCACAAGCAGGGGGAGAGGCAGAGGGAGAGAGAAAGGGAGAAGCAGTCTTTCCGCTGAGCAGGGAGCCCGACATGGGGCTCAATCCCAGGACCCCGAGATCATCACCTGAGTTGAAGGCAGACCCTTAACCAACTGAGCCACCCAGGCGCTGCTTAACTTGGGTCTTGAGGGGCAATTAGGAGTTAGTTCTCCAAGGAGGCATTCCTAGCAGGGCAAGGTATGTGCAAAGGCCTGGAGAATAAAAAAACTCCCATTCATGAAACGGCAGGGTATTCAGAATTAATGTATGGGAAGCTTCTGTCACATAATAGGTACTGGAGACTCAATATCTGTTATTATCGTTGGAGAAGTTTAAATGCAGCAGATCTTATATTTTATAATTTCTTGATTAGTAAATAACCATCTATTAGGCCATCAGCAAAATAGGACAATTCTTGGCTTTTAAAAATTGTCAGTATAATCTATTTAGATAGAAGCCACTGATTGTTCAATTTTCCATTGTGAGTTTGAGTTCCACGATGGGCATAGAAATTACTTAAAATAAAAATTAAAGGAAATTATATCTATATAGGATAAGAGGCAGGCATTATTTTTTCTAATATTTATTTAAAATCTTAAATTTATTTTAAGCAGGGGGTGGGGAGGTGGGGCAGAGGAGAGAGAATCCTTAAATAGGCTCCCTGCTGAGCACAGAGCCTGACGCAGGGCTCCCATCGCAGGACCCTGGATCGTGACCTGAGCTGAAATCAAGAGTCAGCCACTTAACCGACTGAGCCAACCAGGTGCCCCAATGAGGCAGGCATTCTTGACCAAATATTTCATGTTTCTAAAAATTTTCTCTGGATGAATTATATCACCTTGGGCAAGTCAGCCTACCTCTTTTAGTTTTAAATTCTCACCTAAAGAGAGAGAGCTTGGGCTGGTTTTTAAAGGTCCACCCATAGAATAGTCTGTGAACCTATATAAATGAAAATTATTATCTCTTCTGTGTCAAGTTATATAGGTGTATTTCTGCAGTATGAATCATTGTGATAATCACACCTTTCCCAATAGCAACTATTTATAATGAAAGTACTTTATTGCCACTTCGATTGAGCATTTCATGTTTCAGCCAGTTAATTGAATATTTTATGCATGTTATCCCATTAAGTACTTGGAATAACCCTGCAAAGCAGATAATATTTCTGCTTCATAGTTGAAGAAACCAGAAGCTCAGACAATTTAAATAATCAGGCTGGGCTCGCTCAGGTGGTAATGGGGAAGCTGAGGGGTTGAACCCCAATCTTTTGGCTCCGAAGCCTGCATTCTTTATCAAGGCTGTAACCCACGGTACACAATTATTACCATAAAGTAGTATTTTATGTACATAGCCGAGGTGAAATGTCTTATAAAAAGACAAGTCTCAGTCTCTGAAAGCAATCTGTTTAACATTTTTTTAAAAAAAATATTTTATTTATTTATTTGAGACAGAACGAGAGAGAGAGAGAGTGCACATGAGAGGGGGGAGGGTCAGAGGAAGAAGCAGGCTCGCTGCCGAGCAGGGAGCCCGATGCGGGACTCGATCCCGGGACTCCAGGATCATGACCTGAGCCGAAGGCAGTCGCTTAACCAACTGAGCCACCCAGGCGCCCTCTGTTTAACATTTTTAAAAGTGAAAGAAAAGGGAGGTACTTTCTGGTATGTTGACTAATGGGGCCACGAATTTTAATATGTCACTGGGCAGCGCATCAAACAACGGAAGAAGGTATTGTTCTCCATAATATGAGAGGACCCAGAAACCACATGCTTCATAAGTAATGCAACTCGTTCTTTAACTCAACCCACTTGTATATGGATTCTGCCCCACAGTCTGTGATAACTGCCTCTGCCACCCTGGTTCTTATTAGGGTCTTGGCTGGTCCCTCTGCCCGGCAGATCATTTCCTTCAAAGTAGCACTGGGATCTCAGCCTTGTTGGCCATCTCTGAGAGTCATTTCCTGACCTTCCAATTTAAAGTAGCCACTTGTCCAAACTCACTATCTCATCATCCCTGTTTAGGTGTCTACATTGCACATATTGCTGTAGGATATTTTTATTTGTTTCTTGTGTTGTTTTGACTGCTTTCTCCCGCTTGAATGAAGTTCATTTCATTGAGAGCAGAGACCTTCTCTTTTACTCACTACTCTACTCCCAGCCCTGGAGCTGTGGCTTGATCACACTAGGCTTTGTCTGGCTGTCTAATCCACCATCTATTTGTCTATTTCTTCTCCTCTGTCTATTCTTTCTCCCTCTTTTCTTCCCCCGCTCCATATATCTATCTGTAAAATGGCTTGGCTATGTGGTTAGAGTAAATCTGCTTCTCCGTTTAGGATGTGGGGAGGACCCTCATATTTCCTTTATAGTTAACCACTTTAACTTCTGATTTTTTTTTTTTTAGTTGCTCCCTTTTTGAATCAAGCCCAAGATACAGCACAATGTTGAAAAACTGAGCTTTAATTACAAAAGTGTAATAAAAAAAATGGTTTCTTATCACCTTCTTGTTTTCTTTTGCCAGGGCTGTGTGCTTGAATTACCCCTTCAGCCAGCTCATTCTGGATGAATGAATGAAGAACACTTAAGTGTTATTCCCCTGCCTCTAGAGGTAAGTTTAAGGCACTTGTGCATCTCAGAGGTGCTAATGTATGTCAGTTGTGTGTCTGTTTCCCATGTAACTGTTAACTGCTGTTTGTATGTGGACCTGGGTGGGGAAAGCCACAGTGGATTCCTCAGGTTCGGGCTGGAAGTTGAATTTCCTGTGGGCAGTGGGGCACCGTATCTGAATGGCTTATTATAAACGTGCTGTAATTGATGTGCTGGATGATACTCTCTCTGTGGAATATGGTACACCCATCCTCTCTGGGAACTCCGCTGGGGAAGTCGCAGCTTGGCAAACGTTCATGTCCGTCTCTTTATGTACCAAATACTGATAGAGCACATGCTTGAGCTCCAAACAGTACATCCTGCTGAAGAACAGATCTATCATTTCTAGCTGGGGTTGTAAGCTCCGGTAAGCTCAGGACACTTGGACATTAAGAAGCCCCTGAGGAAAGGTAAGGTTCTGATTATGTTAAGGCTGTTTCCTTCGGATGGAGGTGTTTTACTAGTCGATATATCGGTGTTTCAGTTTAAGTACTAAAGCAGAGAGCGGAAGAGTTCCCAAAGCAGTGTTTGGAATGGTTGCAAGTCATTCCCTGGAAATGTGTGCAGTGTCTGCAGTTCACGCTTGCAATGCAGAGGCTCACAGACACCAGCATCAACTTCCCAGGTGGCAGTTTGTCCCATCTTTCCAGTGCTGCTTCATGCCCTTTGGATCTCAATTCAAGGTGCTGCCTCTGAGAGACCCATCTCTGTCTACCCAACCTAAAGTGGCCGCCCATTTTAATTCTCTGCAAAGTGCTGTCCTACCTGATAGTTTTCTCCCCTGTGTATTTATCAGCTTGCTGTTCAGCCTTACTGTCCCTGGAGCAGAAATTCTGTATGGTCCGAACACTTGTCTATCTGTCCTCACATAGCTCCACAGCCCGGAACAGTGTCTAGAGCACAGTGGGTATTTTTGGACTGAATATATAATGAGTTCAACAGTTGGCACTAGAGGAGATTTTGGAGATTCAGTTTGTCTATCTAGTAGCTGTTTCTAAATATGAATTATTCTCTCACCGAATTATCAGGTTTAACATGATCTTCCATGTAAAGAGGAAGTTTTGTAATGTTTTGGGTTTATTTGCAAAGAGAGCACTTATTTTTTTTTTTTTTTTTTTTAAAGATTTTATTTATTTATTTGAGACAGAGAGAATGAGAGACAGAGAGCATGAGAGGGAGGAAGGTCAGAGGGAGAAGCAGACTCCCTGCCGAGCAGGGAGCCCGATGCGGGACTCGATCCCGGGACTCCAGGATCATGACCTGAGCCGAAGGCAGTCGCTTAACCAACTGAGCCACCCAGGCGCCCCAAAGAGAGCACTTATTAAAGTTAGAAATTTTGATGATAATTGGTAACTTTTCTGTTGGTTGACCTTTATATCATCTACATTAGAACATTTAAAAGGCATTTCTGATTAGCCTCGGTGACTGTTTTATTTAGGCTTTAACGAAGTTCGGATACCATGACTGAAACACACCTATTTGAAAAGCATAAAAGTTAGATTTTTTTGGAGTCAGATTGCCTGAGTTGTTTGAATACTGTCTCTGACATTTCCTGGTTCAGTGACCTGGGGCAGGTTATTTAAGCTTTGGTACCTCATTTTCTTATTTCCCTCTAAAATGAGGGTAATAAGACATTTTCCTCATGGAGTTGAGGATGTTAGTATGTATATGTGTTATATAAATTTCTGCTATTTTATTTAGTATATAACTCAGAATTTTATATATTAAATATATCTGCTAGGTTTAAAAGTAATATATTTGGATACTGTTCATAAAGTGGAGATAAGACTTTGAGCATTTGCTTTTGCGTTACATGGATGAAAACAGGCCATTCCCCAAAGTCACCAGAAAGAAAAGGCTTGCTTATAATTATTAATAATTTTAATTAGTTGTCATAGTGATTAAACACAGATGTGCCGTTTTCTGTATGTATGACAATATTGTTGTCTCTTTGGTATCAGACAGACTTGGTTTGAGTTTTCTAGTTGTGCTTGTTTTGTGACCGTCAGCACATTACTTGGCTTTGCTTAGCCTCAGTTTCTCCATCTGCAAAGTAGTGCTGATAATACAAATCAAAGAGGATTACTGTGAGAATTAAATATGAAAATACATGTAACAGTCCTGGCACAGGGCTTCATGACTTTTCGTTTCCTTTTTTCTTTCTTTCTAGACCTTAGATCTAAGAAGGATATTAATATCTGGGCAACAATGACCATGGTTAGGAGTGTTTGGAAATAGTGTCCCATTTGTAATGGTAAAGGAGCTAGAATATTTAGCAAAGTAGTAAGCTTAGTGAGGAGCATGATGCTGCTCTTGAGAGCGTGTCCTGTGAGCAGGGAGCAGGGGCGATGAGACGCGAGGACCAATGAGTAGAACGAAACCTAGGAGCTGGGGGGATTGGGGGGGGTGTCCCTGCACAGATGTGGGTCCAGAGGCTGCTGGGCTGCAGATCAAGATTCCCAGAGAAGGGATTTCTCTGCTCCCCAGGAAGGAGGCTGCTGTGGCTGGTGTGGCCCATTACAACCCCCCTAATGTAGAAGCAGCCCCCTGTCTGCAATCCCGTGTGCGCATCTGGTTGTCTTGGCCAAACTGATTGTGTGGAGATGTATGTCCCTAGAGACCCAGGATTTAGCTTTCCAAAGTCAGGAAGTTGGGACTGCTGATTGCTTGCTTTTAAATAAACCTTTTTCAGGATTTACAATTTTTCTGTTTGTGTTTCACCATTTCCATCAGACGGTGCACCCTGGTGGGCTTCTGGCTGCTTCTGAGCTGTGGATAAGCTTTGTTGGGCCTGCAAAATGTGTCCTTGACAAGTCTTTTAAGGATATTTAAAATAGTTGCCTACCTTTAAAAAGTGAAAATTTTATATAAAAGCGTGTTCAGTGATTCTTAAAAATGCGGTTCATCTGGCAAGGTAGGGTTCTGCATTCCCAGGTGGCAATGGGCTGGGTGGCTCCTGGCTCCGGTGGATGGGGCAGGTGCGGGCGGGTCCACCACAGTATTTACCCTTCGTGTCTTCCCAACACTGTCAGGTACCGTGTTTCATTTACTTAGGTTGTTTTCCTTATAGTAGATTTAGGAGAAAACTGGAAAAGTTCTATCTACTTCTCTATTAGTAGTGGAAAAATAAAGATATTTTTGTAGAGTTTCATGTTTCCAGAAAAATAGAAGATTTTTTGGGTGTGTGCTAAAGAATACTTGGTATAAGCCTAATTTGCAAACAAATGGCTTCTGTTTCTTAAGAATATAGTACTCTGGCCTCTGTCATTTCATGCATTTAAACAGCCCTGACGGTGTGTGTGTGATCTCTAACCTGGGCAGTGAATTTTTCCCTCTGTGTTCAGACACAACCTTTTTGCTTCTATTTTAGGTCATTTCCTTGCTTTCAGCAGCAAACTCGCTCGTCTTCCCCAAGATCAGTTGTTGGGACTCCTGGATGGGTGAAATGGTAGCAGTGTGTAATTTACACACATGTGTGGGCTGTGGAACGAGGTTCCATTCTGTTTTCTCCATTGGACCCCCTAAAGCTTCCCAGACTTTGTGGCACCAAACAGATGAGGGCCTGTAAACTCGTTGACTCTGGGGGTGTTTACCAAGAGCACTGCACTCTTAGCCCACTGAGGCACAGACTGAAGTCTTAGGACTTCTTTGTACGTTTGATTTTCAGTGAAAAATAGTCTGTTTTTGCTTGTTTATTCTGTTATACAAGGGATGTTCTGGCTTCATTGTGCAGATAAACTAGAAGAGAGAGAGAGCAGGGGAAGAGCCATAAAATTGGAGTTCTGTTGTTTGTATGGTGGTTGGGAGGAAGAGAGGAGTAGGGTGTGTATTGGTAATGACAGAAAGACTAACTTCATTAGTGGAATTTTGAGGATGACTGGTTTAAAGTCCCTGGAAGGAGTTCTCATCCATCAGTTGGTTTTTAAACAATGGAATGTGCTCCCTAATGGAGCTGTGAACTTCCCATGACTCAGTGTATTTGGGTAGAAAGAGAGTGGCCCATCTGTCAGGATACTGTAGGAGGTTCTCAAATTAGAAGCAAGATAGGGCTAGCTGGATGACCTCTGTGGTCTCTTAAAAAACTCAGATTCAATTATTCTTTGAAATAAACTGATTAGGAACCTTTCAGCTTAAACGATTTCACTTCAGTCCTAAAAAGAAGATATGGTGCGCGGAGTGGGAGGCTGAATAGAATACTTTTTAATTGATTACATTTAATTCTGGACAGATTACTTACACTTTCTTAAATGTTCCAGTGGAGCCCTTCAAAAATGTTGTAAACAGATGTGTCTAGTGACTAGTATTTATAAGTGTATTTTCTGAATGATTTTTTTCTACAGAAAATTTTAATTTTATCTTGGTGGAAGCTCATTTGTAGTTTTATTTTTGGTAGCATGATTTTTTAATACAGATTTTTATCATTTATATATAAATATTACCTCTTATTAGCATTCTTTTTTTTTTAAAGATTTTATTTATTTATTTACTTGAGAGAGAGAGAGAGAGAGAAACAGCATGAGAGGGGATAGGGTCAGAGGGAGAAGCAGGCTCTCCGCCGAGCCGGGAGCCCGATGTGGGACTCGATCCCAGGACTCCGGGATCATGACCTGAGCCGAAGGCAGTCGCTTAACCAACTGAGCCACCCAGGCGCCCCTCTTATTAGCATTCTATTTAATTTCAAAAGTTAGGAATTTATACATTATCAGTAATTGTCAGTAGTCAAAATGTATTTAATTTGGATATAATGACCTATATAAAAAAGTCCATTTATTTATTTATTTATTTATTTTTAAAGATTTATTTATTTGACAGAGAGAGAGACAGCGAGAGCAGGAACACAAGCAGGGGGGAGTGGGAGAGGGAGAAGCAGGCTTCCCGTGGAGCAGGGAGCCCGATGCGGGGCTCGATCCCAGGACCCCGGGATCATGACCTGAGCCGAAGGCAGACGCTTAACGACTGAGCCACCCAGGCGCCCCGAAAAAAGTCCATTTAAAGGAAAACTTTATTGGGGCGCCTGGGTGGCTCAGTCAGTTAAGCGTGTGACTCTTGATTTCGGCTCAGGTCATGATCTCAGGGTCCTGAGATTGAGCCCTGGGTTGGGCTCTGTGCTGAGCGTGGGGTCTGCTTAAGATTCTCTGTCTCCCTCTACCCCTCCCCCCTGCTCATGTGGGCACGTGTTCTCTCTCAAAAAAAAAAAGGGAAAACTTTATTAAGAATTTGTTTTAAATCTTAGTTTTTATGTCAGTTCATTATTTGCTCATTCTTGCAAAAGTAAGTAGTCATTTGGTTAAATTCTTGGGATTTGCTTATTATGTAATGTAAGGTACCCACCTGGACTTCATAAATATTTATTCCATTAAATCTCATTTTCATGACAGTTGACTCCATTAAAATGTTTTTTACATAGTTGGTGCCTTTGAAACACTTAGAAAAAGCTTATGTTATGAAATTTAGGTTTGCTGTGGTTTTAAAGCAATATATACCATGCTAGTACTGCATTTGGAATTAGCTTAAAATTGACTGTTGGTTTTGTAGCCATCTCATTTACTTTAAAAAAAAGTTGAAATTTTATTTTGCTCTTTATTTTTACTTAATAAATATAAAGTTTTTCATTGATTCTACGGGGCTCTATTTTCTTCCTTTTTTTTTCTTTTTAAAAATTTTATTTATTATGGGCGCCTGGGTGGCTCAGTCGTTGGGCGTCTGCCTTTGGCTCAGGTCATGATCCCGGGGTCCTGGGATCGAGCCCCGCATCGGGCTCCCTGCTCCACAGGAAGCCTGCTTCTCCCTCTCCCACTCCCCCTACTTGTGTTCCTTCTCTGGCTGTCTCTCTCTGTCAAATAAGTAAAATCTTAAAAAAAAAAATTTTTATTAGAGCGCATGCTAGCACGCCCATGCAAGCAGGGGGAGGGGCAGAAGGAGAGGGAGAAGCCGACTCCTTGCTGAGCGGGGAGCCTGATGAGAGGCTCCATCCCAGGGCCAAAGGCAGACTTTTAACCCACTGAGCCACCAGAGGCGCCCCTCTATTTTCTTGTTCATCAATACTTGTGAAGCTGTGGCCTTAAAGCAGTACCCACCATGCTAGGAAAGCATTTTGAATTACTTTAAAATTGGACTATGGATTTTAAGGATGCGTGGTTCATGCTGTTCAGACATACTCTTGAGGCCAGAGCAGCCTGGAAGGTGAAATGCTACAAGAGAACAGCTGGGGAATTTCAAGCAGAAACTTGGTGAAAGTTTTGCTTGATGGGTATTGATGACACGCGGTTTGGCTTATTTTACTTTTTTTTTTTTTTTAAAGATTTTATTTATTTATTTGAGAGAGGGAGTGAGAGAGAGAAAGAGCACAAGAGGGGGGAGCGGGAGAGGGAGAAGCAGACTCCCTGCTGAGCAGGGAGCCCGATGCGGGACTTGATCCTGGGACTCCAGGATCATGACCTGAGCCGAAGGCAGTCGCTTAACCAACTGAGCCACCCAGGTGCCCGATTTGGCTTATTTTAAATAAAGGGATTTTAGAGGCTCTGACAAAAAAGTGCGCACTTCTCTCCTTTTATATTCACCATCACCGCCCTCTCCCTTCCCTCCCTGCCCTCACTCACTGGATTGTTTTTTGGGTATTCACCAGGTGCCAGGCACTTTTTAAAGTAGTAGACTTTTTTTTTTTTAAAAAGATTTTATTTATTTATTAGAGCGAGCATGAGCCAGGGGGAGGCGCAGAGGGAGAACTTGGGGCTCAATCCCAGGACCCTGGGATCATGACCTGAGTTAAAGGCAGACACTGAACCGACTGAGCCACCCAGGTGCCCCTAGAGTAGTAGACTTAACAGTAAACACTTTTTTTTTTTTAAGATTTATTTATTTATTTGACAGAGAGAGAGAGAGAGAGAGAGACAGCAAGAGAGGAAACACAAGCAGGGGGAGTGGGAGAGGGAGAAGCAGGCTTCCTGCCGAGCAGGGAGCCCGATGCAGGGGATCATGACCTGGGATCATGACCTGAGCCGAAGGCAGACGCTTAACGACTGAGCCACCCAGGCGCCCCTTAACTGTAAACACTTTTAACAAAATTTCTGCTTAATGGAGTTTGCGTTCTCAGGCGGGCCTTGTGTCAAACAATCTGCATGTATTATTTTTGCTTAATCCTTACAACAGCCCTGTGGGGCAGGTAATATTATCCCCATTTTACAGATTAAGAAGCTGAGAAGCTAAGTGAGGGGTCCAGTATCACACAGCAGGGGCTGAGGTCAGGGCGGGGCGAACTCGGAAGCGTCGGCCCTGAGCTGGGAACAACAAGGTGGCGAAAGAGTTGTACCTGCCAGTTGTTCACACATGTCGGTTTTCAGGGTGGCACATGGGAGGTAAAACCTTCAACCGCGGCAGTTTTAGAAATGAAGGCTGGCCATGCAAGCTCTCACTGTGTTCTCTGGGCTTGCTGGGAAGCATTTGGTTTGGAAGACTTTTAAAATGATCCCTTTTTGTTGAAATGGGGAGAAAATTCACCTCCCCAGGTCATATTTCTGTGGATATTATGATTTTTCACGGGTATTTCGCACGCTTCATTTTCTTGAGTGTTGCCTTCATCTAGGACTTTTTTGTAATGGCGTTACTCCTATCCCATGTTCTTTTAGTCCACGTTATTTGAGGTATTGCTTTTCCTATCAGAAACAGCAGACTAAAGCTCTTTTCAAGAACATGAGTGTATTGCGAAGTCTTTGCTCATTTGTTAATTTTGTTGAAGGTGGATGTTTATATTTGTGAGAGATTATTTAATATTTTGGAATCCTTTTTGAATAGAGGTAATTTATATTTTTAACTTTTATTTTTTAACAATAATATATTTAGCAATAAATATACGTATTTAGCCTTTGTTATTTAACAATAAATTCATTATTTAATAAACTATTAATTTTTTACCAGATGAAATCCTTAGAATTGACTGAAGGTTATCAGTAAAGAATAATGCTTGGTGTAGGATATTTTATGCATATCGTTGTGTGTTTTTCCTCAAAGGTGAAGAATATGGAAGGAGTTGAGTTTCTTGAATTTTAAGCAGAGATGTCATTTCTCTCATGTTACTTTTTAAAATGTATTTTAATGTCTGTTTTTCTTGTAACTATAGATTAGTACATCCTTATCTATTATTGGAGATAAGCATTATTATTGTCAACCCCATCTTAGGATGAAGGTACTGGGATTCAGAAGGCTTCTAAAGTCACTAGGATGAATTGCTAACCCAGATCTACTGGTTTTGAAGCCTGAAATATTTCCACTATACTTTGTGGCCTATTTTTTTTTTTAATGAATTACGATTATTCATGTGATAGTGGAATATAAGATATTCATGTCCATGGTTATCATCAGGTTAGTAACAACTTTTGCTTAGTCTTGACTAAGACTAGGTTTTACTAAAAACATGATAGTTTTTAAAACTTTCACCTTTTTGAGGTGTAGTTGACATATAAAATTGTAGGATACTTAGAAGTGTGCATTGTGATTTGATATATGTATACAGCGTGAAAGGATTCTCTCCAGTTAATTAAGAACACCTGTCACCTCACTTTATCCTGTGTGAGAGAGAACATTTAAGTTCTACTCTTAGCAAATTTCAGTTATCTAATACAGTGGTTAACAACTGTAGTCACCATGTTTCACATTAGATCCTCAGACATAACTCATCTGTAACAAAATTTTTTTTTTAAAGATTGATTTATTTTAGAGAGAGAGAGAGAGAGTGAGAGCGGGGGAGGGGCAGAGGGAGAGGGAGAGAAGCAGACTCCCTGCTGAGCTTGGAGCCCGGCAAAGGACTCCATCCCAGGATCCTGAGATCGTGACCTGAGCTGAAATCGAGTCAGAAGCCCAACTGACTAAGCCACCCAGGAGCCTCTGTAACAAAAGTTTTTACCAACCTCTCCTTCTTTCCCCTAGCCCTTGGCAACTACTTTTCTATTTTCTGTTTATAGGAATTTGACTGTGTGCTTGCATATGCATGCGTATACATATGTCATTTCCCCCAACTTTTTATTAAGAGAATTTGCAAAAATACGAAAAGTTGAAAGAATTGTACAGTGAACACCACCACCACTAGAATTCTATAATTGTTAGCATGTTGCTGTATTTGTTTTTATATGTGTCCTTCTGCATTGTATGTTTGAGGATAGAATAATTCTTAAGTAGTAATTTATGTAATTCTTGGAGATCTTTGCCAAGGAACTTAACTTTAGATGCCTGTTAACACTTATGTCCTGTTATGTTATTATCTCAAAATGAAGCATTAGAAAGATAATGTCTGGTTTTATGATTTGGAGATATGCTGGCTTTTGTAATTTTAGGATGGAGTACTAAATTGAGAGTTTTATTGTAGTTAGGCAGAGTTTAAAGAATTTAAAAAATCTTAGTTTGAAACTCTAAGGGCCTTTATACACCCATAGAACTAAGGTTATTTGGATGACCTCAGTGATTAAAAAATGGAACGAGACAGTACAAAGCCACTGGAAATGTCTGAGGAATATTGGAGATAATTCAGTCTTACCGGCATCTCTGGCATCAGCAGATCTACATGTAACACACATCAGAGGGTCAGAATTATCTTAAAATCTAGAGGCAGAGGGTGCCTATGTGGGGCTCCTTGCTTAGCGGGGAGCCTGCTTCTTCCTTTCCCTTTGTCCCAACCCCCCTGCTCGCGCTCACTCTTTCTCTCTCTCTTAAATAAATAAATAAGATCCTTTTTTTTTTTTTTTTAAATCTAGAGGCAGGACTAGAACAGGGGCATGCAAATATTTCCACACAGTTCATTGTTTTCTGATATATTTTTCACATTGAGAAGCACATCTTAAACTTCCTTCTTCCCTAATTCTCCTCTCTCTCCCTTTATATTCAGGAGTAGTTCTTCTGTCTCAAGAAAGTACTTCTTTTATGCTGGCTGATACTTCATTTTGCTTTTATTTTAATAACAGAAATGATGCTGCTTGATGACTTAGCATTCTGTCTTCTTCTGTATTTACCCAGGGTATTTTCTTCTTTTTTTTCCCCTGAGTAGACTCAGAGTGGGGTTGAACTCACGACCCTGGGATTCAGAGTTGCATGCTGTACCCACTAAGCCAGCCAGGCGCCCAGCCCAGGGTATTTGTTAATACACACGCACGCACATACACATCAAATTAACATTTTGGGAATCCCCATGTTTTGTTATGTGACTTGGCTTCCGTGGCAGCCTTCTGACTTCGGCCCTGGGGGGTTGTGGTTACTTGAGTGGCACGTTCTTGCTCTCCTGCCTGTTGCTGACCAGCTCTGTGACCTTGAAAAGTCACTTAAGGCCTCCGTTTTTCATCTGTGAAATGAAGGGATTGGAAAAGGCAGTTTTTCAGGTGCGCTTCACCAGCACTAAAGGCTGTTTGGTTCTGTGTTCATGAATAAAGTTTTGTAGAGTTTAGACTACTTTTAGTAACTATTGGACAGATGACCGGATGTAATGGCTCTTACTGTTTGCTAATTAAGATTAGAAGGTGTATGTTCAGGCGGGTATTAACTACATGGAACCTATGTGGGGGAAAAAAGTTATGTGTTCATGCATGTTCTCCTATGTGTAGATGTGTGTATGCATATGTAGCAATTCATTTTTCGTGCAAGATAGGGAGTTGAAAGCTTCTATGTCTGTAGTACAATCCAGTCTTGAATATTAAGAATCTTGTCAGTTGCATACATAGATCCATCCACATTTTAAAAATAACGAAAATACTGCCTTAAAAAGCTGCTGTCATATGTTTGTCCAGGATAACTTGAACACTTCTGCTTAAGCTGTTTTCTTCTGTAGAATATAATTTCAAAAATTTTAAAACTACACACATGTAATCCTGTTCTCCCTTTCAGCACACCTTTCCCAAGACTTAATATAAAATGATTTTAAACTTTCGCTTTACCTGTTGGGTATACTTTAAATTGAAGGTCTTTCATCAAAAGATACAGCAAGACTTCAAAACACTTCAAAACAGTTTTCTTTAAAAGGCAGTCTCGTGCTTATTTTTCATAAAAGAGCAACCTGTTGGAATAACAAGCACTTTGAATGTAGGGCACCGCAGCTCAGCTAACTTAAAAATGAAATGACTCCGGCAAGGAACATGGAGTAAGTGTACACCCGATATTTTGCAAATCACGAAATTATTTAAGGGCTGCTCTTGAGGCAGGGTTTTTATGACCGTAGCATTCCAGCTGTGGTTTTGGAGACAGACAGAACGTTTACTACTGCTCTAAACACAAGGACGGTAGGTGTGTGTGTATTCTTACTGCCGAAAGACTTAAAAAAGCAGCTGAGATTCCCTTCAAGTGAGTAAACCTTTATTCAGCAAACTTTGGGGCCGAGTTCCTATGGAACTCTGGTGGTAAACTCTGGAATGTGGGTCCAACAGCAGCTTAGTGCTGGGTGAGCCTGGCGGCTCCGAGGCGTGATGGCAGGCTGTCCTGGCTAATTGCTTGAGGCAGCCCATGGAAAACCACTTTCTGGTTAAGTGTGCATCATACTCTTCCACCAATGGAAAAAATTGAACATGATGAGGGTGTGTAGCTAGCAGACAAAAATATATCCAGCATTGCACAGGATCTGTTTTTAGCTCTTAACGGCCGAGCATTTGAAGTGTTCAACGCTGTTTCCTGCCTTACCATGGGCAGCAAGAAGAGTTTGTGGATTTGTTTATAGACCCTGACTTGGTGAAACTTTTTCTGCTAATTAAAAGAGCCTGAGAAACAGTGGCTACGTCCAAAGTTTTGGCAAAGGTAAGGTTATAAATGTTTATTTTCCCCCTTCTGGAGTTGAGACTTAATTTTATATGTGAGATTTAAATGTTTCTTGAAACACTCCTTTTGGGAATATTTCATTGTGTGCTGACCTTTTCTTTGTCTTATGTTATTTTGTACTTAGGCTGCATAAGGCTCTATTACCCTCAAATGTGAGTGTGTATATGCTTTCTAACCCCTACTGGTGATTTCATACAGTTGCCCACCCTATTTTCTCCAAAAGCTAATGACCTGTGTGGTTGGATTTATTTTTCCCCGATAGCTCAAGGAAGTACCATTTCTCAGACTGATCATGTTAAAGCCTTATTGACTATATAACTTTATCTTTACCAGTTACTTCTTTTAGGGCACAGAGGGAAATTAAAATGTGGCAGAGATTGTATTTTTTAGTTTCCTGGTTATTATATAACTTCATCAGTCCTTAGTTTTTGAGCTGAGTGAGCTGTTTGGTTTAAGAGTTTCTTTTTCAAGCTTGTAATTTGATGTTCACTGCTTATTAATATTTGTCCTTAAGTTTTGTCTCAAACTTTCTGAAAAAGAAATGAAATCCCTTGTAATCTGTGTGTGTGTATGTGTGTGGGGGTACCTAGTTCAAGTAGAATGGCTGATTTATGTCATAACCCCCTCAGAAGCTGCTCATTCATCAGGCATTTATCTGGACCCCGAGCTTATCAGCAGGGATTGAGGAACCCTGGCTTGGCATATTACTTCCTCAGCTTCAAGTTAATTTGGCCAAGCATGTAATTCTCACAAAATTGGTAGGTGGAGAGGCAGAAATAGGAAGCTTTTTTAAAGTCATTGTAACTTGGAAGATTATTTATAGAATTTCTGGAAAGTAGGGGTACTGCTGAAGAGCCATGAGGATTTTTTCCTAACATTTAAGTATTTCACTGTGGCCCTCTGTCACACTTAGGGATCCTATAGTTTTTCCTTACTTTCAGTGTAATGGGGTTATGAGTTATTTTAGGATAGGCAATGCGTGTTTTTCACTGTGTCTCCTCTGTTGATACAGCAAGCGTTGTCAGGTCCGTCGCTGAAATGTCTTTTTGGGATGAGGCAGTGGTGAGGACTGTTCAGGTAGGTTAGAATTAACAGAAACATCGGGAACATTTTATTTATTACTTCTTCTTTGGACCCGGAAAGGGCTGCTCTGACAGAGCACTGTCTTCTCCTCTAACACTTGTCAACTACTTTGATTAACACTTGTCAGCCTACTTTGATTTTTATCAGAGCTTGTAGTCAGAAACTGAAGGCTGTTGAAGAACCTTATGATTCCAGTCCAAACCAACCCGACTGTAAATTTAGTGTTTTGAGTGCAAGTAGAAATACCTTTCTTTCAATATTTTAGTGCAGAGGGAGTCACTTGCAAAGGCCTCTCCTTAGACCGGGCCCGTTCAGGGATGCCTGGAAGTGCAAGATAAGGGTTGGGCCCCTTGCCAAGAGATTATCCTTCCTAAGTGGTCCCTCACTTAACCACTAAGTAAAGTAGATATTTCTGTCTTGGTGGTCTACAGTTGTGTTTGAGGAGAGACATATTCACTTCCCTTTTTCAGAGATTTAAAGTTTGTGCAAGGTCGCTAGAACCTCTTTTTACCATAGATATCGGGAGGATGTGGGAAGAACACGGGGAAGTCTGAAAAGGAAAGCATGGGCTCCTTAAATGTCGGATGGGTCTCTCTCTTTCTTTCCCTCCCTCCCTCTCTCTCTCTCTCTCTTTCTTCCTCTCTCTCTCTTTCTCTCTTCCCACCCCTTCCTTCCTTCTTTCATTTTATTTATTTATTTGACAGAAAAAGAGAGAGCATAAGCAGGGGGAGAGGCAGGCAGAGGGAGAGGGCCAAGCAGACTCCCCGCTGAGCAGGGAGCCCGATGCGGGACTCAATCCTAGGACCCTGGGATTATGACCTGAGCCAAAGGCAGACACTTAACCAACTGAGCCACCCAGGCGCCCCTAATGGGACACTTTTCTGTGCCTCTACATACCTCTAGGTTTGGCCCACTTTGTAAGGTTCATTTACATGGAGATGATAAACTGGGTTAGTGAGACCCCTTAACTCCACTGTGAGATTAAAAAGAAATCATTTTTAATGGAACATTCAGAACAAGATCTTTTTGGACGTTAAAAAATTTTTCTAAGTAATACTCTGCAATTTTTATTTAACATTAAGTGTACCTTAGGTAAAGGCCAAGATAAAAATGGCTTTATTAGGACTCAAAAAAAAAAAAAATGGCCTGGAATCGAAAATAATAGCAACAATATTAAAGACAGGGAAAGGCAGTAATAATGTAGGAGATAATCCTGATTTTCTGACTGTTGACACATACGAGTACGCAGCATTGTGTTTGTAATAGTTTGAATTCTGATAATGGCAGGGCGAGTGTCTTTCTGACTCAGTCCTATCTAAAGTAGGCTTATAAATGGCAGGAGGCTGTAACATCAGTATCCCAGGAATATATTATACACTATTGTCAGCTATTTATAGCCCATAGTATTGTCAGGCTGCAAAGGGACCTTAGACAATTTTCAAATGGAAAAACTGGAAAACCACAGCACTGACGTGGCTTGTCCAGAGTCACTGTGATGGTTAGTCGCTGAGCTGGGATGGGATACCAGGTATCTTGTTAGCCACTGCCTGAGACTAGCTGTTTGTTGAATCAAAAATACTTTGGTATGTACTGCTCTTTTTTTGTAAATGGTAGAGGCATGTCTGTGTGTACATATGTACGTATGTGTGTATGTGTATGTTTACACATGTACCCCTGTCCATTTCCCTCCCTCTCTCCGTTCTTTCTTTCATTTACTTACCTATCTACTTATCGGACCAGACTTAAAGCTCTGGTGGGAGACAAGACTTGTCTCTCTTGTATCCCAATGAAATTCAAAGCCGTACACTCAGTTGGGGGTTATCATTCCCACTGATTTATCACCGGAGAGAATTTTAGGTGTACATGTACTGCACTAGCCTCTGATGACGGGACAGCTTTGGTTAGACTTCATCTGCCAATCTTCCTGGTTCAGCCTTAGATGACGAGATGAAGAGTCCCCCCCCCCCCCCGAATTCTTTTGTGCCAAGGTAATGCAAGGCGCTTTTGGAAAAATAAACTTCACATATAAAGTGATAGACCGAGTTACCATTTCACTGTAGGAAAGGGATGTAGTAGGTGCTACAGATAATGTCAGGAAGGAGTTGGTCCAGGGCGTTCCTAAGACTTAAATAAAGGTTTAAAAATCCTGGCTATCTTTAGGACAACATTGGAAAGTGAAAATACTCCTTATCCTGTTTTTGTACTTGACTGTGACACATCTCTGTAGTGGCAGAATTGTTAGAGCAGGGCTTCTAAAATGGAGATGTGTGGAAAGGAAGGGCTTAAGGGATGCAGAGTAGAGTCTGTGAACTGGGAAAGACAGAAGCTGAGGATGCGTATGATTGAAGGTGGTGAAAAGGAGCTCTAGAGGGCAGAGAGGATGAAAATATTTTCAAGTCCTCTGCAGCCACTCCTGGAAGGTAGAGTGACAAGTGAAAGGACTCATTATACACAGTCATAAACCAGGAAAACTCACGATAGTAAAAGTTAACAGAGAGTAAAGAGCTTGATGAAAAGTGTACATAAACTCAAGGAATACACAGCGTATAGGTGTGTGTATGTGCAGATGTATTTTGTTCAACATTGATAGCATGGTCACAAATGCATCAAAAACAGCCAGACAAGTGAAACACAAAACACCAGTAAAACACTCTGGAAATAACTGGCACCTAGCAAAGACCTTCACTTGCCCTTTTACCCCCCCCCCCCCCGTGTGACTTCTAGGGGAAAAATGGAAATTATAAGAAGACAAAGCAATAAGCAGCTTCCCCAAGAGTTGTGCGCTGGAGTTAATGCCCTTTCATCCTGGCGCCCTACTACATCTTACGTATTGTTTTTCTTAAATGTTCTTTCTAAAGTTTCTCTCCGAGTCCCGGGTGGTTGCTTTTGGGCCAGGTCCTCCTCGTGTGCGTGAGAGTCCTTCTGCTTTGGCTACTTGAGGACAGATTTCAGCAGTAAGTCCTCTCCCTATCACACAGCACATTTTCTCTCCAGTTATTTCCATTCACATGCTGCGATTTCTCCGGAAGACAGACAGGCAGAGACCCACACACCAGTGACCACCGCCCTTTTTGGATTCCTCTGTCCTTCTAGCTGCCAGTCGGTTGCTCTGTTCCTCATCACAGTAGAGCCGGAGCAAGTTCTTGCCGTTCACCATCTTTCCTTTCATTGACCTCGTCCTCACACTGACGCCAACCCAGCGTTCTCCACCCCTACTCCACTGGTCAGGTTCATGGATAAACCTCCCTGTTGCTGGGTTCAGTGCTCTGTTATCTCCCAGTCCTTGTTATTTGGACTCTCAGAAACGTTTGGCACTTCCTCACAGTCTCCTCCCTGAAATACAGTTTTTGATTGGCTTTAAGGGCAGCATATTCTCTTGGTTTCCTCTTAATTGGATTCACTGACTGTTCCTTTTGTTTCCTTCATGTGCTCGACTCCTTATTTCCTTGACCTCTTCACGAGGGAGTGCCCCAGGCCTCTTCTCTTCCCTTTGTTTACTTACTTCCTTGGAGAACTCATCCATTTATGTTTTAAATACCACCTTCATATGGAGGAGTAGCAAATTTGTACCTCAGGCCCACCTTTCCCCTCAACACTGGCTTCTGCGTCCAGCTGTCAGCTCAGTATTACCACTTCCATGTCCAACAGACATATCAAACCCAACTCTTTGTCTCCTCCTAAGCCGCCTCTGCTGTGCCTTCTCCATTCTTCCAGAATGAAAATCATCTTGACCTGTCACCACTCATGCCCATCGACCTGGGAATCCTGTTGGCTCTCCCTACCACCGTATCCAGACTCAGACCACTCCTCATCACTCCCACCAAGTGCAGCCCACATGTCTCTCACCTGAATCAGCCTCATTGCCGCCCACCCCCAGCTTCCACAAAGCTGCCAACAATCCAACACAGGGCAGCCACAGTGGTCCTCTTGAAATAGGCCCCTCGATGAGCCTCTGTAGTCACCACCCTCTAATCATGACATTCAGTATCGAGGCGAAAGCCAGTGGCCTGAAAATGTCCCTTTGGGCTGCACTCTGGCTCCTTGTCCCTTCTTTGACCCCTTCTGTGCCAGCCACACTGGCCCGCCTGTTCTACGTCTCTGGGCATTTGTATTTTCTGTCCTCCGCTTCGGGTGTCTTTTCCCCAGAATCCACATGGCCTCTGTCCTGCTAGTCTGCTTAAATGCCACCATTCGGTGAGGCTTTCCTCTCCTCCTCTTTCTAAAATGACAGTACCCCTTGTTAGCCCATCACCCCCCATGGCCCATCCCCCCTTCTTTTTTTTTTTTTTTTGCTAAAATTCTTGTCACCTTACAGTAATTTACTTACTTTTCTCATTTGTTGTTTGTCCCTCCCCCACTATAATAAAAGCTCCATGAAAGCAGGAATTTTTTTGGGGGGGTCTATTTATTGTTATATCCGCAAGGCCTGGAACAGTGTTCAACACAAAATAGTTATTCAGTAAACATATATTGCATTAATTGGTGAAAGTGTATCTTACCTAGGATGCCTGACGAGGTAGCTACAACAGCCTAATGCAAATGTTAAATATTGTTGGACTCCTATATTTTACCTTAAACATGTAAATTTTATATTTTACTTCATGATGTATTTCTTTATTGAAGCAATTATAAAATTACTTAGCATTGGATGAAATTGAAGCTTCAGGAAGATGCCACTTGGCTGTTCTGTGGTTTTGACTGCCCCTTCCCTCTGCATCCCCACACCCTCCCCACCTTGGTCTTGGTCACCATGTCCCACCCTCACAGCCTTGGGGAAGTGTGTGTGTGTGTGTGTGTGTGTGTGTGTGTATATATATTTTTTTTTTTTTTTTAAGACTTATTTATTAGAGAGCATGCATGCACGTGAGCAGGGAGAGGGGCAGAGGGAGAGCATCCTCAAGCCGACTCCCTGCTGCGTGTGGCGCCTGTCGGGGGGCTCAATCTCATGACCCACGAGATCATGACCCGAGCCAAAACCAAGAGTTGGATGCTTAACTGATTGAACCACCCAGGTGCCCCAGGGAGGTATATTCTAAATTGCAATGGATATTTAGGTTAGTGACCATGAAGTTTACACCACCAAGAAAACAGATTTTTCCTTTGTGTGATGTTTTTTGTAAAGCAGTGAAATGGAAAGACTACATTGTAATCTTAAAGCTCCTCAGTTAACTTAAAAGTTCAGTTTTTCATTTCTTTCCCCTCGCCCCATTCCCAGCTGTACAAGCCTTTGCTGCCTGGGAAAAGGATACCACCAGAGAAGAACTTTTTTAGTGCTTTCTGTATGAAAGGGACATAGATCACAAATGTTCTTCTAGAAGACAAGCCTGAAAGTTAAATTGTACTTTGTTTAAAAAAAAAGGGATAATTTCAGGTTGAAAAGTGCAGAAACATTTAAAATTATTTTGATGTAATGCATATGTTAAAACAGTATTAAAAAATTTCCAGGTTGGATTCCTGCCTTGACCCCTTAGTGATCTTGGTGAAATTATTTAATCCCTGGAGGTGACAGGGATGATCCTGCAAGCTTTTGGGGTTCTTGTGCCCCAGGTAGCCTTGGCGCACAGCAGTTCAGGGCACCTTAGATCTTCTCCCTTCCTCTGTGTGTCCATCTACTTTAGGTATCAAAAAAATTGCAAATTCCTGTAAATTATGCAATTTATTTTATTATTTTTTAAAGATTTTATTTATTTGAGAGAGAGCACGAATGAGAGAACACAAGCAGGGGAAGCGGCGGAGGGAAGGGGGAGAAGCAGACTCCCCACTGAGCAGGGAGGCTGATGTGGGGCTTGATCCCAGGACTCTAGGATCACAACCTGAGCTGAAGGCAGATGCTTAACTGAGTAAGCCACTCAGGGGCCCCTAAATTATGCAATTTAAACTATACCTAATGCTATTCATTTTTTTCCTGAAAGTTTCTGTAAATTTGCCAGCTAAAATCATACTAGGTTTGTTGTGAATAATCATATAATTTACGGAAAAATTCAGCAGGGACTGGTTTAATTTTACTTGCGGACCCCAGAACAGCTTCTATTGTAGCTTTAAGCCTTAGACTTAGAGAAATGAGCTCTCCTATCAGGCTGCACGCTGAGCTGGAGTAGAAGAGTTACACATTTATAAGGGCGAGGAGAGCACCTACTCAAATGAGGGAAAAAAATGTGTGTTTTAAGCCTGTTCGTTTTTTAACTTAAATGGAACAGTGTATAATGAAGCAAGATTTTGCCAAGAGTCACTAGGTACAATTACCATGGTGTATTTTGGTCACAGAATGTGATTGAGGTTCGGGAGTGCAACGCCTGCTTCTGATTTTACTGAAGCATGCGCCTTACCTGCTGGTCTCTGAGTCTCTGAGAAGCCATGTGGTTAACGGCCCGGGGTCCCATGCAAGGGCTTCTGTTTTCACACAAAGCTTGGGAAGTACTTACCCAAGCCTGAACTCCCTTTTGGTGGAAGGGTTCCTGTTCATAAAAGTTTAAAACGAGAGGTTATTGAAAAGTCATGCTAGCAAATTTGTATCTTGTGAATCTTTGGCCACCACCAAATGTACTACATGAGGTCTGTAGAGGCAAGGATATTGGCCAAATTTTGGGTGAGATTTGAAGTAGACTTGGGAGAAAAGGGTGGGACTGAACATTTGATATATTTAAAAAAAACAAAACAAAACCTGAAAGAACATGGATGAAAATGTATGAAAGACATTCTGATAATTTCTAAAAGAAAAAATAAGAAAAAGCTATTATTTTCACTAGGATTATTTTATTTTATTTTAAAGATTTTATTTATTTATTTGACAGAGAGATAGTGAGAGAGGGAACACAAGCAGGGGGAGTGGGAGAGGGAGAAGCAGGCTTCCCGTGGAGTAGGGAGCCCGATGCGGGGCTCGATCCCAGAACCCTGGGATCATGACCTGAGCCGAAGGCAGACGCTTAACGACTGAGCCACCCAGGCACCCCTAGGATTATTTTATTTTAAACTATATTCTGTAGTTTTGCTTGAAAAGGTGTTTAAAACAAACAAATAAACAAACTCAAACCCTGAAATATTTTCAGTTTCTGTGATGGCCCAAATGTAGCTGGGCCTCTCAACTCCCTGACATTCCAGTGACATACCAGTAATATTTGTGGGATTGTTGGTCTCACCACCTCGCTCATAAACTCCATGCTGTTAAAATTGTCATAAACTCCCTTATTGGTTCTATAAATGGTTCGTATTGGTAATTAGCCCCTCCCTATGCCATCTGAGAAGCCCTTTTGGGGACGGGATCAGATCATACACCTTTTGTTTCCTTCAGAGTCCCAGGACAGAGGGGGACATATGTAGGAGGCTCTCCACATTCATGTTAAATGGTTAGTGGAACTCTTCGTGTCACTTCAACTGAGTTTCTGCCAGCACTAAGAACATTTTCCTCCTCTGCCAGGGCTGCCCCCGCACTGATTTTTGAGGTGTGGACTACTGTGGGCTCCTTCTCCAGACCGTATCCTCAGGTGTCCCTGGGAGGTGGCTCACACCATGGTACTTCTGGGACAGCAGGGGGATGGGGGGGGCGGTGATGGGCTAACGAGTGTCAACATCTCCCCAGCTTCTCCTCCTCTCCCACCTCCCCCTTCTCTAAACTTTGTCCCTGATACCAGTGGTCAGGCCCTGCTGCCCTTGATCAGTTTTTCCTGAACAAGCTGGGGTCTTTCTCCATTCAGTCACTTAGGGACTCAGCACGCCGTCACAGAGTGCCCATGTCTTAGAAACTGCTTTTCTGTTCCTTGGAAGGCCCTTCTTTTCTGTTTTCATCTAACAGGATGCCACTCATCCTTCAAGACTCAGGTCTTCAGTTAACATTTTTGGGGCGTAATTTTTTTTTTTTTTTTTAAGATTTTATTTATTTGAGAGAGAGTGAGAGAGCACAAGCAGGGATGGGGGTGGTGCAGAGGGAGAGGGAGAAGCAGACTCCCCACTGAGCAGGGATCCTGACACGGAGGCTCAATCCCAGGACCCTGAGATCATGACCTGAGCCAGACAGGTGCTTAACCAGCTGAGCCACACACACGCCCCTGGTGGTAATTTTTAACTTTCCTCTGAAGAATTTGAACATCCAGTGAAAGTTTCTCTTAAGTTGTAGAATGAAGGAGAGTGAGGACCGTGTGCCCAGCTTATGGGGCCCAGGACTGCATGCTGACCATGGTTGCCCCTCATCTCCTCCTTTAGCTCAAGTGTTTGCCTGCGGCAGTGATTGAGCAAATATTTTGAGACTCTCTAGACTTTGTCCTTGGGTCTTCCTAAAACAGATGTGCCATTCAGCTGTTAGTTGTGGTTTTGTAAGTCATTGTTTTTCACACTTTTTTTTTTGGTCATGAAGATATGATTGTTCTTCACAACTCGGTATACAGGCAAACATACAAGCACACACGCGAATTTAATTTCATAAAACAGTTTTTACCTTTACTGGGATGCACTTCTCTATTTTCTCTCCTATTTTATTCTATACTCTGCTCTCTTCCTATTCTATTCTTTTAAAAATACTGATCACTGATTCATTACATGAATTTCATGACCCACAGTTGAACAAACATTTCTAAAGCAATGCTGCAGATGTTAGAATTTGTTATAAAACAGGTGTGAGTGAGGAGACCCTCCTTGTGATAAATTGGCTTCCTTAGGAGATGAACGGTGCTAAAGCCAGGCTATTGTTTCTGTGGAATTTATTACCCCCTCCCTGCCTAACACCAGCCATGCTTGTCCTCGGCATTCCGAGGTGCAGATTGGTTTGTCCATTTGTCTGTGAATGTGCCTTTGGAAGGCATCCTGCTGAAGTGGAAGAACTGATAGGGCTCGACAATGGATGTTTAGCTTTTGAGGCCTTAGCAGCAGCTTGCTTTCTGCCCACTTCATCTGTAAGGATCGCTTTTCCTAAGCACTGTTCCCGTGGAGACCAGATGCTCCTTTCGCCTGCTTCCTTTACAGATTGGGTTCAAGTCTTCTTGTGATGAGTCATGGCATTCAGTTCTCAAATTCTGACTGTAGTTCATTGACTCAGATTGAGAGAAGCAGGTTTGGGCACTACTTAAAGCGTTTGTTACTAAGTTTGGATCCTGGCAGAGATGAATGCATTTGTTTCCGATTTTTTGGCATATTCTTGTATTATAGCCGTTTTAATAAGACGGGCAGTAAAACTTGAAGGCAGGGTTTCTCAGCCTCAACACTATTGACACATTGGGCCAGGGAACACATGGGGGCCATCCTGTGGCCCGTGGACTGAATTCCACCCCCCGGATGCCCTGACTCCAGTTGTGACAATTGGAAATGTCTCCAGATGCTACCAAATGTCCCCACGGGGCCAAAATTGACATGGTGCTGAGGGTGACTGTTTTAAAGTCATACCAGTTGTTCAATGAGCAGTTAGGTTATTTTCGTCCATTTTCTGTCATGAGTGTCTAATAACATAAGTACATGGCTTGTGTCACTGTTTTTGTTGACATTTGGCAGACCTCTGACACATGATGCTGTTATAATTCGGAGAATTGATAAAAATCAGAAGAGTGCTAACAGAACTTGGAAGATTTATTGTATATAAACATAATAATTAACATAATTAATAGTTAATAAGATGTCTGGAACAACACACTGTCCTAAGATTTGATATCATAGTATACAGAATTAGACTTATAACTAAAAATTAGTGATAGTACTGTAGATTTGTGCTGTGTTTCCTAGTTTCTTAGGTGGTTTCATGTATATTTCCACACCTAGTCCTCACTCTGTGAGGTAAGTAGGGTAGATATTTTTATCCTCAAGTTGTAAGTGGGGGAAATGAGATTCAGAGAGTGTAAGTAATTTGCCCAAAGACTTGTGCCATTTAAGAGATGGAAACAGGTCTTAAACTCAAGTTCTCGGACACAAACCAGAGTAGGATTCTGAGATTTTTCTTTTTAATGATTGAGGTTCCCCCTCTCCAACCTCGCACCCCCGAAATAAAGGAAACCAAGTAGATACTGTTACAGTTAATGATGGCTAGTCCTATTCTCATCTTTTTTCTTAGTTCTTATCACCATCGGGAATGTTGGCCTTGGACAAGGATGAGGCTCCTATTTCAGTATGAAAATCTCGCTGGAATTCTATGAGAAGCCTTGTTGGTGTCTAATGGTGGTAGAACCTGAGTTTCCCTCACCGCCTTGCCCAGCCATAAATCTACTTTTGTGCAGTGTCCCCACGCCTCCGTTGTGCTTGCTGTCCCCGTTCAGCCCCGGTCCTCCTCACAGAACCATCTGGCCCCTGGGGGGTTGCTTCTTATTCCCTTTGAGTCGCTCCTTCTGAGCAGCCGGCCTGGGGCCAGAGACAAAGCAGTCTTTCCTCTGCTGTAAACTCTACACTACACGGAAATGGAGACTTTGGGAATCTAACACATCAGTTCAAGCCTGAGCTCGAGGCAAATGAAAAGGTAAATCTTGCATTTCCCCTTGAAAGTTGTTTTGCTGTGGATTTCAGTAGGTCCCAGTGGTTGTTGGGATTGTGGTGACATATTTGTGGATTCCTTCACATTGTTGGACATTTCTGGGGGTAGTCATTGATCACAGTTTTTTTTTTTTTTTTAATATTTATTTATTTGACAGATAGCGAGAGTAGGAACACAAGCCGGGGGAGTGGGAGAGGGAGAAGCAGGCTTCCCGTGGAGCAAGGAGCCCGATGCGGGGCCCGATCCCAGGACCCTGGGATCACGATCTGAGCTGAAGGCAGACGCTTAACGACTGAGCCACCCAGGCGCCCCCATTGATCACAGTTTTAACAAGAACAAACATCATTCTTACTTGTGATTTTAGCTTAAAAAGCTACATAGCACATTTATATAATTGGGAATTGGAAGGGAATGCAAAAAACAAAAGAGAAGGACTTTTTTTTTTCTTTTAGGTTCATGAGATTGTGGTCCATTTTTAAAAATTGTGATATTTTATTATCCAATAAATAAAAGAATTATTATAAAAAAGTGTTTATGCAACATGCAGTATTTGTTCAGTCCATACAATCTTTGCAGTGTCTCCTTTATCCAGAATGACTTCACTAAATTCTCTGTCAGCTGTGGGTCTGGATGCATATTTGCATACCTTAGTAACATCAGTTGTAGGTTAGCATACCTAATATGTGTTACTACATGGTAGCATTCCTGTTATGGATTATTACAGGTTAGTGTACCTAATATGTATTTTTTTCTACTTAAAGACACTGGGGGCTTTGAACTATGTCTTTTCTTTTTAAAAAAAGTTCACAGGGAATCTGTTGTTTCAGTATTTTCAGCCCCCTCTCTATCAACAGAAAAGTTTTTAACTACCATAAAATTCCCTTAGTAAAGGAGTCAGGGGTGCTGAACACTTGGCCTATTTATTCTCTTTTTTTCCAGACAAAAATCATAGCTGAAGCCTGACTGATAATATCTGTTCAGTTTTGCCATACTCTTCGGGGATAATTGTTTCCCTCAGAGATTACCCTTCCTGTCAACAAATGCCTCATAAATATTGAATAAACTCTTCTCGTTCTAGTTTAAGGCTGGTTTTCTCCTGCCTGGATTGGCTGGAGATGTTGAACGGCTGGTAGGCATTCCCATAGGCAACAGTGCACATTGCTCTCCGCCTCTGTCATCCCCCGCCTGCTTTTCCCTGAGGAGTGTTGTGTTCATGATCGAAACATGTCCTCGTGGGCATATATGTCGGTCTTTTGGCCAGACCCAGTTGGGAATGAGTCCTGCTCTCAGTCTGTGGTCGAGTCAACCTTCTACTGTGCGAAGTTGGTTCATTTAGTTCAACAGGTGTGTACTGAATGAGCCCCAAATTTGCAGGCCTTGGGTGGACAGTGTCTGGAAAGGGACAGGGTCCAGGGCTATGTTTTTGAAATATAACATGACATGAAAGTTAAGCTACTTGATTTCAAAAGTAGTAAGAAGAGTTGAGGTTATAATCTGCTGCTGGGGACTGAGCTTCACCCTGGAGCCATTCTGTGGCTTTGAATCCTGGTCTTTGTGCGTCCTTGAGCAGTTGACAAAGGGGGCCTCTCAGTGGTCCTGCCAGTGCCAGTGATGTTGGAGAGCTTGGCGTGAGCGCCGTGTGTGCTGGTCTTCGGGCATGTGGCCTTCAGGTCACAAGGGCCTGACAGAGTAGGCGGCTGTGGGTGAGTGACCGTGGAGCCTTTCACCTTTGGGGTCATCACCGGGCCTTGGTCTTGAGCAAAGTAAACAAGCACAGAGAGAGGCTCCTTGCTATCTGTTCATGGGAGAGGTCTCCCTGGCAGCCGCCAGGAGCGACTCTGGCCACTTCGAGTTCAAGATGTAGCGGAGAAAATACAACTCAGATTTTGAGCTTTTATTTTTAATTTTTTTTTTATAGATTTCATTTATTAGAGAGTGAGAGAGAGTGCACACAGGCAGGCAGGGGGACAGGCAGAGGGAGAAGCAGGCTCCCCACTGAGCAGGCAGCCCGATGCATGGCTCAATCCCAGGACCCCAGGATCATGACCTGAGCCGAAGGCAGACCCTTAACCAACTGAGCCACCCAGGCGCCCCAGATTTTGAACTTTTAAAAGGTGGGGTTCTTGGGGCACCTGAGTGGCTCAGTCAGTTACATGTCTGACTCTTGATTTTGGCTCAGGTCATGATCTCATGGTCGTTAGATTGAGCCCCGTGTCGGGCTCTGCCCTGAGCGTGGAGCCTGCTTCGGATTTTCTTTCTCTTTCTCCCTCTGCCCCTCCCCCTTTCTAAGAAAAAAAGGTGGGGTTCTTGTGATCCAGTTCCGGGGTCAGAGTGGTCACGGGGGCCATGTTTCAGCGACATCTCACCCAGCGGCTATTCCCTCTTTTAGATATGTGTGTGAGCGCCCACCGAACGAGAAGTGGTCGGTAGCGTAGCAGGTGCCGTTTCAGGCCCCGTGAGTGAGATGCTCGTAGACCCTCCTGCTACTGCCAAAGTGAAAGATCACTTTGACATCCCCCCTCTCCGCCCCCCAATTTAAAATATACATGTGAGAGTAGACAGTAGTCTCAGGCAGACTTGTGTCTTTGGCCTTATTGGAGAAACTTAGGGCCGGTGCTTCATTAAATAACCCTCCAGAGAAGCCGTACAGATGGCCAGCAAGCACATAAAAGGGTGGTCAGCAGCCCTGGTCGCTAGAGAAAGTGCACACTGGAGCTGCAGGAGGGGTCCCGTCCTGCGTGTCGACGGCCACCGTCAAACACCCAGACGATGACGTGTGCTGGTAAGAGTGTGGAGAAACAGGAATCCTGCACACCGTTGGTGGTGGTGGTACAGTGGGGCAGCTACTACGGAAAACAGCGTGCTGGTTCGTAAAAAATTAAACACAGAATTACGGTAGGAGCCAGCAGTTCCGGTCCTGGGTGTATACCCCAAAGGACTGAAAGCGGGGTCTCAGAGAGAAGTTTGTGTACCCCTGTTCATAGCAGCATCATTCACAGGGGCCAGCAGGTGGAAAGCAATCTGGGGGTGCACTGGTGGGTAAGTAGATGAACGAAATGGGGTGTATACATGCAATGCAATATGCCTCAGCTTTGAAAAGGAAGGAAATTCTGACATAAGCTACAACATGGGTGAGCTTTGAAGTCATTCTGCTGAGGGAAGTAGGCCCGTCACAAAAAGACCAATGCTGTGTGATTCTAGTTACATGAGCTACCTCGAGTATCAAATTCATGGAGACAGAAAATAGAATGGTGGGTGCCGGGGCTCTGGGGAGGGGGGTGGGAAGATTTAGTTTTGTGAGGTAAGAGTTCTGGAGATCGGCCGCAGAACCATACGAATGGACTTAACTACAAACTGTGCACTATAAAGCAGTGAAGATGGTCAGTTTTACGCGATGTGTATTTTAACACAAATAATTTTTTCTTTTGAATGGGAAAAAAAAGTCACAATTGAACGCCCACTGCTCCGCTCTCTCTCGGTCTGCAGGGAACATTGAGGCTTTGTGTTCGGGAGTGAACACCGCCAGATGGCAGCACCCCCAGCCTGTCATCCCACCCTCCAAGGTGGGTCTCCTGCTCCTAGGAGCCTCTTGTGCAGAAAAGCCCAAACATATGCAGGAGAGGAACTTTTAATGTCCTTTAGGGGGCCAACCTCTATAAGGGAAGTTTCTTTGTCCAAGGACTGTTTCACTGCGATTCTACATTTTGTTTTTACTGCTGAGTCAGATAGAGAACAATGCACGGTTGTCCTGTCAGGATGATGCTCCTCCCGTCCCATCAGCGTGCAGAGTCTGCAAGTTGTTTTCCTACTGGTGGTGACAGATGAGCTGTGACTCATGCCAGCCCCGTCACCTGCCCTCCCCTGAAACAAAGACATGCATTTGCCTACAGAGCATGTGTTAATGGCCTTTACAAGATTGGATGGGCAGTTCTAACTTCCTTTATATCTTCCAACACGTCTGATGAATCAAGCAGTTCACAGACATTTCATTTATTATCCTGACACTGATTCTGGACACTGGTGGTTTCTTCATATCATTTACACGAAACCTTTGTTTTTACCTTTTGGGAGCTTGGTGTAAAATGCTTGACAGTTTTCTGGTATTTCTGTTTTTCAGGATCATTTCATGGACTCACTTGCCATACTTGTTAACCATGCTGCCTTGTTCTAGGACCCCGTAAAGCCTACTGACTGTTAATCTTCCTCGGAGCACAGACTAGAACTTCAGGTAACGCCAGCTCACATGAGTTGTGGTTCACTTCAAGGGGCACGACTGTGATCAAGGTAATAAGTTTGTTCGATCTGGTTATTTTTGTTTTAAAAATGTGTTTGCTAACTCCCACCAAAGAAAAGTCAATCCATTTGACTTTTGTTCCAGGGCTGTACATTCTTAGGTGTAAAAGAAGTAAAATTAAAAACCTACTAAATATATTTTGAAGTGGACCTGGAAACATGACCTCCAACTTGCCTCAAATAGTGATCTACTGGTTAGAGTGAAAAACAGAGGGGGAAGGTTTGGCTCAAATTTCGACTTGCGTGTTTGGCTTAACTAACAGACTCATTGAACACATTGGGATTTTACAGAGAATGAATAGAATCTAAAGTTTTTTCAGACATCCACATTCTGATAAGTCAGCTTCCAACTTTATTCCTCATCATGTTCCAAAATGAGGACTCTCAAAGGCTTTAGAGAAGCACTAGAGATTAGTTTTATTAAAATGTTTTTCTGCCCCAAATGAGAGCTTTTATTCTCTACCCTCCCCTGTTTTTATCTCAACCTCGTTTTGGGGGACTCCTTTTGTGGTGTTCCTACTCTGTGTGATATATCAAAGCTCCCACAGAGTGTGGTACCTGAACTCATGTTATTAAAAATGGGCAGTAGTCTCTTCTATTGGGGTGTGGTATTTGCTCTTCTAGTAGTTTGTGTATAATGGAAATCACTCTCTCTGATCACTGAAGAATCAGTGTATCGGAGTGCCAGAGCAAGGATGCTTTTCCCTCATGTTTCTGTTCAAGGGTCATTCAGAACCTCTCAGCACCAAGCCTAAAGGAGGTCTCTGCCTTAAGCTGACCTTTATGCCTATTCAATGTCTGAATTAATATCCTACAACAGATTATGTGCTTAACGCAGCTAGCACACAGGCATGCAGTATCGTTTATTTGGTTGATGACCTGCATGGCCCGAAGAGAACCAATTCAGTAGGTAACTTTTGTCCCTACTTCTCTGAGTTGTATGAGGCACAGGGGAAAAAAAAAAAAAAAAGTTGCTTGGTTCTCTTGTAATGTGTGGAACTTTTTTTTCTTCTTTTTTGTTTTTTAGACAATTCTGTCATAATGGAATTAACTTAGGTCATGTTTCTTACTGATGCTACTGTTCTTAATTTAGGTTAAAATGGGGAACTCTGAAAGTCAGTACACCCTTCAAGGATCTAAAAATCATAGCAATACTATTACTGGTGCTAAGCAAAAGCCTTGCTCCCTGAAGATACGCAGCATTCATGCGAAAGATGACAAGTCACTGCACGGATGGGGGCACGGAAGCAGCGGAGCGGGTTACAAGTCCAGGTCCCTGGCCCGAAGCTGCCTTTCTCACTTTAAGAGCAATCAGCCTTATGCATCCCGACTGGGCGGACCCACATGCAAAGTCCCCAAAAGCAGTGCCTACGCCAAGCACAGGACGGACGCCTCAGGAAATGATTTCCAGAGCCGCAGCACGGCCTTCTCCGCGGGGAACGGCTTCCACTATGTCGGCCACGAGCGGCCGGACGCCCACGTGGCCTCGAGGGACTGCAATGGACACCTCCTCAACTGCTACGGGAGGGACGAGAGCGTGGCAGCTAGGCCGTGCGACGAGGACCGCAAGAGCCCCAGGGTGCTCATCAAGACGCTGGGGAGGCTGGACGGCTGTCTGCGGGTCGAGTTCCACAGCGGCGGCCAGCAGGGCGGAGGGCCCCCGGGGGACGCGGGCGGCCCCGTGCGGCTGCTGCGCTACTCGCCCACCTTGGGCCCCGGGCCCGACTCGCCCCCGGACTCGCGCCCGCGCTCCAGCAAGGGCAGCTCCCTGAGCTCCGAGTCATCCTGGTATGACTCCCCCTGGGGCCTCACGGGCGAGGCCAGCGAGGCCAGCGAGGCCGAGGGCTCCCTCCTGGTGCCCGGCACGCCCGCCCCCCGCCTCTGCGCCGACTTCCCGCCGCCCGGGGCCCCAAAGCCGTTCAACCAAAGCTCGTCCCTGTCCTCGCTCCGGGAGCTCTACCCCGACCCCAGCCCGGCGCCCTCGGGCCTGCGGCTGTCGGACGAGTTCGTGGGCGCGCACGCCAGCCTCAGCCACCGCGTGTCCTTCGCCTCGGACATGGACGTGCCGTCCCGGGTGGAGCGCAGGGACCCCGGCCCGTACTCGTCCTTCACCCTCCCCTGCCGCAAGTCCAAGGCCTTGACCGAGGACTCCTCCAAGAAGGACACGCTCAAAGCCCGCATGCGCCGCATCAGCGACTGGACGGGGAGCCTCTCCAGAAAGAAAAGGAAGCTCCAGGTGAGTAAACCTTAGGGTGGAAGGGAAGGTTCCCTCGAGCTGCCTGGTCTGTTAGAATGGGAGTGTTGCAGGAGCTGCCCCAGAGCGCTGGCCTGAGGCTAACAGAGCTCAGGAAAGCGAAGGGTTTAGTCTCAGACCAGGCGCCTCTTGTTTGCGGCAGTGGGGGGTGGTGGTGTTTTTTCTCTTTTGCTTCAGGTGTACACTTTTACTCTTAACCCACAGCTTCACGCTCTCTGATTCTGTGTGAGCTCACCTCCTGTGCTCTGGTGTGAACGCCACAGGCCTCGTCCAAAGGCGTGGCCAGACTGTCCTTAGTAGAGCGTTCCAGGGAATTCCTCAATGAATTGGTCATCTGAGAATTTTGCTAGATGTCATTCTTGAAGCCTAAACAAAAAGGGGAGCTAGATCGTTATTTTGGGATGAGTCGCCTTCCTGAACTTGACATCACTTTGGGGAAATTAACATTTTTTTGGTACATCCAAAAAAAAAAATTATAAAAAAAAAAAATTATCTCACCACCTTCCAATGGGGATAGCAAACAGTTTTGAAAACATCTTGTACCCAAGAACATGTAATAGCAAAAATATAATGCCTGACAAAATAAGAATTGTGATGATGATAATACTTATACATAATAATGATGTATAAAGTTGTAATGGGGAAACAAAGTGGCTTAGTCACCGGGAGGGAGAGTAATAGGTTGCCTTTTTAGGTAACTAGTGGCAGTTGCTAGGTTTTTAGTTGTTTTGCTTGTGACTTTTTTGTTTGTTTCTACTTTTAGTTATTTGTAGAAGGAAGAAAGCTTTTTTTTTTTCCCTTAGCTTGCACAATATAAGGCACATTATTGAAGAGAATTTGAGTGGGCAGTTTGTCTCTAGTAAAACTGCATTTTATCCATCCTAGATAGATACGTAATTACAAAATTATATAGCACTTTAGAGGTGAACAAGAAGATGACTTCCCTGAGTAGACTGTGTTAGATCTATAAAACTTACCGTTAGTTATTTCCTTCTTATGCATGAGGTACACCACCAGCACCCCTTGTGTGTTGTGCTTCGTTGCCCCTGGCTACCCCTTTACCCAGAGATAAAGAACAGATGATCACCATCCTGCCACGGAACTCTTCATATCCCCGAATGTAGTAATTTGCTGACTCCTTACTCCTCACTTCTTTATACTCTACCATTTACTTTACCTTAGTTTAGCCCCTAATTGATCCTGGCATTGAGCTGGTTATTCCACATCTCTTGTTTGCATAAAGGATGTTTCTCACCTGTCCACGTTTGTGGCCTGGCTCACACACTGCTATACCGAGTCTCATTCAGGTTCAGTTTGGCTAAAGGCAGACCAGTAGTCACTGTGTATTGACTGCGTTCTGTCCCGTTCAGGCCCTCACTGCCCCCGTGGGAGGTGACCTTCAAGTCTGGATCATCCAGAGACTTCGCCCTGAATGGTTTGTAAGCCTGTGGAGTTAAGAACAGACTGGTTATATAATCAAAGAATCCGAACTTGAAAGCTGGAAAGGACTTCCCCTCATTTTAAAAATTAAGAAAGTAAGGCTTAAGGAATTTGAGGGTCCTCCCTGAAGACACATGGCTAGTTGGTGGAGAAGCCAGGACCAAAGTCATTTCTGCTAAACCTCATACGTGAGCTTTTTCCAATTAGACACGTGGCCAAGATATTATTGATAGCCACTGGTAATTACTTTGGGCCTGTTGAATGTTAAAGTAAACTGCTTTGGATTTTTAAACAATGTCCTGTGCAGGCAGCTTTTTAGTTTTGCTTATGTTCCCACAATTGATAATCTATAAAGGTGAGCAAGATGAATTTTTCTGGCAAGTATGCCAGTTTTTTTTTTTCATTTTTTGTTTGTTTGTTTTGTTTTCCTTTCGTGATTTACAGCAAAGATCAGATTTAGATCCTTAAAAATGTAGTCAGTGCATAGAGCAAAATTTCCAACAGTGTATTTTTTTTAAAAAATTTTTAAAGATTTTATTTATTTATTTGTCAGAGAGAGAGAGAGAAAGAGAGAGAGCACAAGCAGGGGGGAGTGGCAGGTGGAGGGAGAGGCAGAACTAGGCTCTCCGTTGAGCAGGGAGCCTGATTCAGGACTTGATCCCGGGACCCTGGGATTGTGACCTGAGCCGAAGGCAGACGTTTAACCAATTGAGCCACCCAGGCGTCCCGACAGTGTATTTTTTTTTTAAGAAGATTTTATTTGTCTTAGTACAAACGGGGAGCAGCAGGCAGAGGGAGAAGCAGACTCCTCGCTGAGCAGGGAGCCTGACGTGGGGCTCGATCCCAGGACCCTGGGATCATGACTTGAGCCGAAGGCAGACACTTAACCAACTGAGCCACCCAGGCATCCCTCTGACAGTGTATTATAATATTGGCACCAAATGAATGCCTATTCTCTCACATGCACACAAACTTCTGTCTGCCGGCAGGGCCAAGGTCCAGAAACCCTTACCATGATGGATAGATTTACTTGTTATGACTTTTAAAAGGTGATATAAAAAGAGCAACCGTTTCTTCTTAGGGCTTTCAACCAGTTGGGGGAGTTAGACCCTAAAAGCAGACACATTAGTGAAAAAACATGCACAACTGAAAAAGAATATCAAACTAATCAGAGAGAATGTGCTAGAGAGGAGTATGTGTTTGATGCTAATAAACCCTTCCTATTAATGGAGCTGTACTGTGAATCCTTGATCCTCTCCTGGGTGAACTTTCAGTTATATTTGAATATAATATAATATAAAAAACTGGGCTGGGTTATGCTGAGGTAACAGAAAGCTCTCAGATCTCCGAGCTTTAGCACGAGCAAAGTTTCTTTCTTTCCCATGCTGTCACTCTGGTCTGCATTGTTCCTCTCTGGGACCCCAGGGCCACAGAGCAGTTCCAGCTGGAACACCCCAAGCCATGACAGCAGGAGAAAGAAAATCGTGTGTAAAGCTTCCATGTTTCACTTCTGTTCACATTTATTGGCCAAAGCAAGTCACATGGTCATACCTAACTCGGAGGGAGGGGGAGGGAGAGGGAGAAGGAATGACCCTGCCCTGGGCCCAGGTGGAGGGCCAGGCATATTTGGTGGGCAGCAGTGACAGAGAACATTCAGGATGCAGAGACCCTGGCCTTTGGGCCCTCTTAATTTTAGACCTCGCGGCTCTTTGAGGGCTGCGTGGTCACAGAGAGCTGGTGGTCTCTACTGTGGGATGAAGGAAGAAGGCATGTGAAGAATGTCAAGGTGTGAATTTGATACATTTACCTAGAAATAGAAAGTGAGGAATGATGATGATCAGGAATTTTCTTTTAGCTCCCAAGAGTGACTCAACTCTCTTGAGACCCTCTCTCCTCTTTGCTGTAGTGCCCTGGTCGTGAAGTCAGATTATCCATTGCTTAGGATTATCCAGTTGCATGCAGAGAAATGGAAATCAGACTGCTTTGTGTACACGTATAACACGGCTCCTTGGTTTCACACCCATAGCACGGTGATCAGGAAATCTAGCTGAGCTGATTTAGGGATGGATATCTTTTCCCTCATTCCTGTTAGCCTGAAAATCAGTCACTGGCTATTAGGATTCTCCATAGAAAGCTTTAGAAATGTGTTAGAAACTGGGAAAGGTCATGTCTAAGACTCCGTTATAAATGCTAAAATGCAATATTTTCCCATTTCTTACGGAGGAAAATTTGTCATACTTTGCTGTGGTGGAACATTTAACCAAATTTTTTTTTTTTTAAGATTTACTTATTCATTTGAGAGAGCGAGAATGAGAGAGAGTACATTAGAGGGGGGAGGGTCAGAGGGAGAAGCAGGCTCCTCGCCGAGCAGGGAGCCCGATGCGGGACTCGATCCAGGGACTCCAGGATCATGACCCGAGCTGAAGGCAGTTGCTTAACCAACTGAGCCACCCAGGCGCCCTGTGGTGGAACATTTAAAAGTCAGTGTTACAACTGCAACTGGAAGACTCTCTTATGAGAAACACTGTCAAGAATGTTTATAGGTCATATTTAAGTTTGGCACCTAAGCGTCTTTTCTCTGGCAGCTTGGCTTGTTTTGAAACACCCCATTATAGCTTGTGCCGAGGCATCCCAGTGTTTGGGGGCTGTGAATCCGAGTCATATTCATAGCTGAAATGATGTTAATGCTAGCTAAATGAGAAGTATTCCTTCACCTCTTAGGAGTTTTTGAAGAGCAACAAAGTGACAATTAAAAAAAAAATCTTACACTATTTTGAAAGTTTCTTCTCTAAGTGACTCACCACAGCTGGCTTATTTGCTCTGTTCTTGCATAAGCATCTGTGTATAAATAAATACGACTACGGGACATAGTGTAAACGCAAGTGGAAAATAATATTTTTGTTAGTAATAGTTGTGCTTGGGGCTATAGCCCCTGTTGTTTATAGCCCCTGGGTATTTGGAAGCACTCTCCAGTTGATTTTCCTACAAAAGATAGCAAATACTTGCTACTGGATTTCTGGATGGACTGTCTGGAAGGAAAACCCCTCCACACAGTGGAATATTCAAAATAAGGCCTTTGGTCGGTGGTCCTTGACTCAGTTTCCCCTCATTTTTATTTTAATGGGTAAGGGAATATAATGGAAAGCCTACTAGCAGCTGAGTGGATGTGTGTGCTTAGCACCGCTCTGCAGACTTACCTTAGTCTAAGCTCTAAATTTGGAATGTTAGTGTCTTTTGAGTCTTAAATTAGGCTCACCTTCTGCTGGAAAATGTAGTTACTGATGTTTACCAGTGAATGGCCTGTCTGAAAGTTATTCTCAAATAACTAGACCTCTCTAAATGAGGACACAGTCCACGTTTCCAGCTTTCTGCATGGCCACTGACTGTCAGTGCACTGTAGTTTCATAGGGCGCAGCCATTATTATAAAATATTAATTTTATTTAGAGCTGCCTATGTCTGATTTTATGTTGTAGTACACGTTGAAGTTAAGAATCATGTCTTTGGTATCCCCAATACCTAGAATAAAATAGATGTTCAAATGAAAGGATATGAGTGAATGAATATATTCTTTTTACAGAAGAAATTCCCAAATTAAGTAAAAAAGCCAGTATTTATGAAAAACAACAGTTACTAGCAAATACTTTTTGTAGACGAAGAATCCCAGGTGCATGGTTTTTACTCCGTGAAGAAGGAAAATAAGATGCTAGAGATCCTCAAGTCTTGATATGGGTGGAGGTAGGGAGAAGCTGGGGACTCACTATTTTGGGCAGAGGAAGAGAAGTTTGCGTAACAACACCTAACAACACCCTAGTTGCTATTCCCTACCCACCTTGACCCTGTAACTAGAGATTTTCTACCTTAGCTTTAAAAGGATCCAGGAGGAAGACAGACTGCAAGAGCATGAATTCCTTCCAGGAAGACCCTGATTCACAGTTAGCAAAGCAATGTCAGCCTAGAAATCTTCACTGATGTGTTATAAATATGCTAGTTGATTTCTTAATTCTCAGCATAGGTTAGATTTAGGATAGTCCGGAGTATTTTGTTCATATCTTTAAGCATTGACTCCACTGGCTGTAGATTGGGCGGGGCAACGCTCTTTCTCCAGTTCTTTCTGGTTTGGTGACTTGATGATTGAAGATGCATTTTTGTTAAAAGAATCTTGCTTTTCGGCAGCAGCATTAGCAACCAATGGTATGATACATTTGCAGGGTTGGGGAAGGGATGCTTTGGATGTATGTAACCTCTGATGGGTGGTCATCTGCATTGCTCACAGGAACCGAGGTCCAAGGAAGGCAGTGACTACTTTGACAGCCGCTCAGATGGACTGAATGTGGACGCGCAGGGGCCCTTCCAGGTGTCTCCTTCACCTTGGTCTGGGGGCTCAGCTCAGATCCTGTCCCAGAGAAGCGAATCTGCTCATGCAATTGGCAGTGATCCCCTCCAACAGAACATTTATGAGAATTTCATGCGGGAGCTAGAAATGAGCAGGACCAACACAGAGAATGTAGAAACGTCCACAGAAACCGCGGACTCCAGCAGCGGGTCCCTCAGCTCTTTGGAGCAACTTGATCTGCTCTTCGAGAAGGAGCAAGGGGTGGTCCGAAAAGCTGGATGGCTGTTCTTCAAACCCCTTGTCACTTTGCAGAAGGAAAGGAAGCTCGAATTGGTGGCCCGGAGGAAGTGGAAACAGTACTGGGTAACACTGAAAGGTCAGTGCATTGTTGACTCAGGGGGGCCACTGGAATCATTTCTTCCAGCTGGCCCCTCTCCTAGGAGGCGCCAGTCAGTCCAGGGTTAATTTGTGTCAATGTGTGAAGGGATTTGAGGGGCGCCTGGGTGGCTCAGTTGGTCAAGTGACTGCCTTCGGCTCAGGTCATGATCCTGGGGTCCTGGAATCGAGCCCCGCATCGGGCTCCCCGCTGAGCGGGGAGTCTTCTTCTCCCTCTCCCTCTGCCTGCCGCTCACCCTGCTTGTGCTCCCTCTCTGTCAAATAAATAAGTAAATAAATCTTTAAAAAAGTGAAGGGATTTGGTACAAAATCTCCCAGCATGCTTTGCTACAGGTACTTTCTCAAACCTGGGTAATACGGCTTATGTAATATTCATATATAGTATTCGTTCTAATACTTAGTGATTGAATTTAATAGTTACAGCTTATCATTTTATAGGTATTTCTGTACCATTCTTTAATACTTTTTCTGCATCTGGAGGTAAAAATATTCCAAATAAGTAACCAAATGTAGATCCTGAGTATCCTATTCTTCACAAGTATCCTTCTCAGCTTGTATGACAAAGAACATCAGGATTATCTGATTTGTGTCCTCTGACCTTTGTAAACTAAGAAAGTCTAATTGTTATCATCACAAACAAATGCTTTTTTTTTTTTTAATGTAAAGGAAATAGGAGTAAGGATTTGTTTTGTTAAGATGATGAAAGTTTCTTCTAGGCATTGCCATTTAAAAATTACAATTGCCTTGCTCATTGCGGATGTATAGATTGGAAGGGATCTAAATGTCCTGAGGAGGAGCGAGGCTCTAGGTCAGCACAGTGTGGATTTATACAGATGTAAAGATGGTTTATACAGATGCAAGCAGGAAGAGCAGCCTCACGGCCTCTGGCACGTCTGCACAATCATCTTGTGACTCAGTCAGAGGAATGGAGTGGTGTTCAAAGCCGAGCCTCATTATTGGGAGACAGCCTTCCCTATCCTGGGGGAAAGCAGAAATGGGAATCCTATCTGCAGACAGTATGTGTGAAAGGCCTGGAGCCCTCCCACAGGGCTCCTTTCTTGCTTTCTTTGGCCCCCCCCCCCCCCCAGTAGAAATGGTGAGATGCCCCCACCCCAGCCTTGTGGAGCTGGAGCCATTTCATAATAACCCAGAAGCCTGTCTGGGAAAGATGCAGTTTGGAAGGCATTTTGTCTTTAAGGGACACCTTTACCTAGCAAAATGGAGGGTTTATAAAACCCAAGACGCAGTCCTCTTTTCCAGCTTGTGATACATTGTGGCGAGGAAGGCCCAAGAGCTTGCCTCTCGTTTGGGCATCCTGGGGAGGCAGGTTCTTACACCGAATGACGGGCGAGATGTGGAGAGTTGGAATAAGGGGTTGAATCTGGCAAGATACAATTTGAAGGGATAAGTTATGCTCTCAGGTTTAATAATCAAATAACCATCCAAGTACAGGACAGGGAGATGTGGCTGCCGAGCATTACAAGAAGATCTGGGGGGTTGAGCTGTAGGCCATTCCTTAAATTCGTTTCCAATGTGATGAAGTCAAGATAAAAGTAAATGGGATTTAAAAGAGTGGATGTGATCTTCGGCCACCTCATTCCAGCTGTCCTGGGTTCTACGGCCCCAGCGGTCTCTCCTCCCTCTGCCTGGGGTGGAGCTGGCCATTTCTGTGCTTGGGGGCACCATAGTTCAGGAGCCCTGTTAGTTAGCAAGGTGGGGATTCTTGAACAGGTTCGACCTGACGTATCTCTGACTGGCGGGGGGGGAGTGAAAATGTCTTCTCAGGAGCGCGAGCATCTGGGATTGATTATGAATCACAGTCTGAAGCTGCCTCCTTCTGGCATGTTGTTTGAAAGAGATGCGCTCAACTCCATATGTGATGTGTATCTGGTTTATTTTTTTATTGTATTTATTTTTTTAATGTAAAATTTGTTTGTTAAAATGGATGCTTTGGGAAGTCGTTCCCTGCCTGTTTTAATGGCTCTGAATCCCCCCTCCGCCCCCCGCCCCACTGCGTCCTGGTGGTGGAGGCTGGTGATGGTTTGTGTTTGTGTGTCTATGTTGGGGCCTAAGAATTGGGGCCATAGGTGACAGCAGGAGGGTTTAGAGCCATGCTATATGGTGTGCATTTAGGAACATTTAGCTTGGAGAAGACAAGGAGTGAGGTGGCAGTGAACAACAGTCTTGTGGAAGGGGCGCTGAATTCTGGTTCCCCAGGGGTTAGGACGGCACCAATAGTTGGGAGGCAAGTTGATTCTGAATTAAAAGTACAGCAGTGACCAGAGCCATGAGCAAGTGAAAGGATGCTGTCTTCCTGATTTCTCTGCTCCTGAAGACATCTGTGCAGAGCCAGATGGTGGGAGGCTTCCTGGGGGAGGAGATTCAGGCAGGTTTCCCTTAGAGTTAGAAGAGCCCACCTCCAGGCTCGGGTTTTCCATCCTGGAGGCTACCGCGGGGACTCCTGCTGCTGACTCCCGAGGCAGGGATGGTCCCGAGTGGTCTGGCAGTTCCAGGGTCTGCGCTCTTGCCTGTGTGCCCTACTGACTTGGCGCTTGCTCATATAATGGAGACCTACGGAGAAACGGTGCTTTGTAAGTGTAAATGTTATCAAGCACACATTGCTTCCTTTCCTTTGCAGCCAAGCAAAGTCATGCGATAAAGAAGTTTTTTTCCAGCATAACCTTTTCCATGTGGCTTTCTATACCTCTTTCCTCTGGGAATTCACTAGGTTGAATTCAACTTTCTTGGCTTAGAATCCAAGTTGCAATGTTTGGACTTAACTATTTGGTTTAATCTTAGATACACACACACACACACACACACACACGTGTATATGTATGTATATACACAAGCAGGTACGTTTAAGCAGAATTTTAAATTCTTGAAATATTTATCTATGGCGTCTGGAGAGAGCAGCTACAAGCCCGCTGTCTAGTTGTACACCTGTGTTGAATGTATAGTGTGCTAAGGGCATAAATGTTTTTTAGGGCTTGGAGGATGTCATACATTTTTAACACAGGTAACTCTGCTTTCCATATGTCTTTTCCGGTGAGTCAGGAGAGGGGTTCCTGCAGTAGTTTGGGGATGCTGGTGGTTCTGCCCTGCGGTAGGGCAGCTGCGGATGGTGTGATGAGTGTGGCTTGGGAGGGTATCAAGGAAAAGGTGGGTTTGAGGGAAGACAAGACCAGTTCTCTTTTTCCCCTGGTGATATTTCTACTGGTACTTCATCTATTTTCGTACTCCTACTGCTGTTCCAGTCTGTTTTCTCTTTCTGCTACCGTGGCGAGAAGAACTTCCACTAGCAGCCCTCTAGGCCAACACGGGGTCCTGGTGAGGACCGGGCAGGGCTGGTGGCCGCAGCCCTGGGTTGGGGGGTGTGGGGGCAGGAGACGCCACGGACAGGGGTGCTCCCCTCTCCATCAGCCTTATCGCCCCAGCATTGGAGACACAGATGAGGTTAACTTTGATGTCATAGATTTACAACTGATTTCCTGTTCTTTAAATTCGATAGCAACAAAATCATGCATACGGTTTTACATCCTGGCCTGGGTCTAACACGACATGTCCTGTTTTGGTTTTGTGCTGCCATGGTAGATGGGGCGTTCGAGTTGTCGGCATGTTGGCATCTGCCCAAGGTTGTGTTCATTTCCTCTAGATGTCATGACTCAAACCACAGCCGCTGGGCGTACAATGGTAGGGAAGCTGGGAAGTGAATGTTCACCCATCGGAAAGAATTCGGACTGGGCAGAACTGGCATGGGTCTGTCACCTTGACCCTGGCCCTTGGGTCCCCAGGTAATGGCAGGTTTCGTACTCAGCAGCAGTCAGACAGGCCTTTCCTGATGGAAGGATTTGGGGACATTGTTTCTAAGTGCATCAGTGCCTGCAAAAAGAGACTGGCTCAGCTCCGCAGGAGCAGACCTGGCCGGAGACCTCCTGCTGCTTTCCCTTCTTCTGGAAGCCTCTCTTAGCCTTAGTGTGGGTGCCTTTTGTTTGCAGGAAGAAGGGTTGCTAGTGCTTCTTGAGATCATTAAGTACCGCCGAGGGTTCTGGAAAGTGCTGTCCCGGCGATGCTGTTTCTGAGGGCAGAGCTACCTGCCAGCATCTTGTTCTCCTGGCTTCTGTGCTGCGCTGGATTCCAGGATCTGAACTTATCTGTCCGGATTAAGATGGGTTTTTGAAGGAGGAAGTGAGACTGGCTAGCCTGAAATAGTTTTTTTTTTTTTTTTTTTTTTAAAACATTAGACTTTTATGAGTGAAGACTCCTAACTCAGAGGGGAAAACAGTCGTGCAGTGGACCTCATTCATTCGCAGTGCTGCTGAGAGCAGCTGATGCTTCTTTACCATCAGTGTAAGAGGCTGTGCAGAGCAGGGGGATGGGGACCTTATCGGCCATATTTGGATGCTGGGGCTCAGCACATGAGAAGTGCTCAGAAGTGGTGATTGGATGAAGGTTTTTCAACAGGAGAACATACTTGTGAGCATTTTAGAATTTGCTTAAGAACTGCATCTAATAATTAGAGGGCACTCCTATCTAATTATCAAAGTAGATCCTTCATAACTTCTATCTACAATAATTCATTAGCTTATTGGGGGAAAGCTATGTATTTGCAAGCATTTTTAGCATTTTATTTATTTATTTATTTATTTAGATGTAGTGTTCCATGATTCATTGTTTGCATATAACACCCAGTGCTCCATGCAGAACGTGCCTCCCTTAATACCCATCACCAGGCTAACCCACCCCCTACCCCCCTCCCATCTAAAACCCTCAGTTTGTTTCTCAGAGTCCATAGTCTCTCATGGTTCGTCTCCCCCTCCGATTCCCCCCCCTTCATTTTTCCCTTCCTACTATCTTCTTCTTTTTTTTTTTTAACATATAATGTATTATTTGTTTTGGAGGTACAGGTCTGTGATTCATCATTCTTACACAATTAACAGTGCTCACCATAGCACATACCCTCCCCAATGTCTATCACCCAGCCGCCCCATCCCGCCCACCCCCACCACTCCAGCAACCCTCAGTTTGTTTCCTGAGATTAACAATTCCTCATATCAGTGAGATCACATGATACGTGTCTTTCTCTGATTGACTTATTTCGCTTAGCATAATACCCTCTAGTTCCATCTACATCGTTGCAAATGGCAAGATTTGTTTTTTTTTTTTTGATAGCTGCATAATATTCCATTGTATATATATACCACATCTTCTTTATCCATTCATCTGTTGATGGACATCTTGGTTCTTTCCATGGTTTGGCTATTGTGGATATTGCTGCTATAAACATTGGGGTGCATGTACCCTTTCGGATCACTAAATTTGTATCTTTGGGGTAAATACCCAGTGGTGCAATTGCTGGGTCATATAGCGTCCTATTGTAAATCGAGGGATATTTAGTTTCATTTTCCCCTCTTCATTTAAACTAGTAAAATTTATAGTGTTATTTCCTTTTATTGTGAGATAAAAGAATACACCAGTATTAGGTTATCTTATGTGGCATTTGGAGAATTAACTGGGTACTTTCTCATAAATGGCAAAGTTCTGCAGGTAAACTCATTTTCTTGTTACCATAAGTTGTAAGTGTAGAAGCTCCCTTATTTAATGAACATGGGTTTTCTTCCTACATTCAGATCTCTTAAATAATGCAGTGTTGTTGAGAAGGAGGGCTCTGGGGTCAGTGCCTGGGTTCAGGTCCCTGCTTGGCCACAGTCCAGCTGTGGGACCTGCACAGTGGGTATAACCTCTCCAGTTTCTCATCTGTAAAATGGGGTTAATAACCACACCTACCTTCTGGGGCTGCTGTGGGGACTGAACGAGCCATTGAAGAACTTAGAAGAGTTTCTCACAGAGTAAGCAACGATAAATGCTTGGTATTGTTATTATTGTGATATCATGTTTACAAAAACCTCTCCTTTTACCCTGAGTTATGCTAATACAACGAGGCATACTTTGGATACCAGAATTTTACATGGTTGGCTGTTTCATCTCCCTCCCTCCTTCCCTCCCTCCCTCCCTTCCCCTTCTCCCTACTTTCCTAGATCCTCAGGACTGTGTCAGGGATTCATTTTGCTTCTCTCTCGTAGGTTGCACCCTGCTGTTCTATGAGACCTATGGGAAGAATTCCATGGATCAGAGCAGTGCCCCTCGGTGCGCACTGTTTGCACAAGACAGCATAGTGCAGTCTGTCCCAGAACATCCCAAGAAGGAAAACGTGTTCTGCCTCAGCAACTCCTTTGGAGATGTCTACCTTTTCCAGGTACTGCCGAGCTTTCTAGACAGAGGGTCAAGGCAGTACGAGGGACTCCAATCCCAAGGATGGAGTGTACTAGGAGGACGAGAAGGAACAGAATAAAGAGGCACAGCTTAGCAATGAAATAGGGTAAAAGCTTAGGTAGGCTTTGGTTGAGGCTTAAGCAAGAGAATTGGCCTCTGCTCACTGTCAGGTGCCATGGGGCCTGTGTTCATCCAGTCATTCATACAGCAAGCATTTCTTGGGACGCCCTTCAAGTGCCAAGCTGTGGCCCATGGGATGGTCTTGAGGATATGAAGAGAGAAAAATCGTGATCCTCGTTCTGGTATAGCTCATGATCTAGTGGTGCAAGGTCTGAAATTCCCGGAGTGGAGGCTTTCAAGTGAAGCCTACAGAATATGACTAGGAGAGCTTTAGATTTTTCCCAAGAATCCCAGTGGGAGTGAAAAAAGAAGCTTTTCAGGAAAGCCTTATGGACAAATGCTGTAAGGTCTCGTTTTCCAGTGGAAGTGGCCTGAGGATGTTAAATTTCAAGTTATCTGCTGTTACGATTTTCAGCAGTTTTCTAGCAAATGCAACGTTGAAGAGCATGGTGGGATGCCAAGGTGTTGTTGTCAGCCTTGGGTGTGACATCCTGGTGCTGTCGTTGGGCTTGTACGCCATCTTGGAGGACTTAACTGCTCTGAGCGTTGGATCCTTCGGCCAATAGGATAACAACAGCTTATAGGATCGCTTGAAGGATTAATAATGTGCATGTGTTAAGTGTTAAAGAAGTTCTAACTATTTCTGTAGTTAAGTGCTATTTCTGTGATTTAAGTGCTAAAGGAATTCTAACTGTTTCTAACTATAACTATTGTGCTGTTATTGATTAACTCAAAAGAGGTGGAAGTGAGGGAAGTGAAGTATGTTTCTGAAGTGCTTCCCAGTCTCAGTCCAGTGCTGCATATAGACCCAGTTTTGGCTGCAGATTATATCTGACCAAAAAGGTTCATGGAAGCCCTCATAGGTCCTTGGTTCAGGTGTCTCGATGACATTGGTCCTGGATACTCCTGGTCTCAGGAGCCCTGTAGAACAACTTGGTGTTCTCTCTGCAGACTTTGGGAATCTAGAATTCTCTGCATAGGATTTCCTGTTGCTAGTACCAGGTAAACTGGGCTGGGCCTCTAGCCTTATTGTTGTCCCCAACTTGACTTACAAGATTCAGGGCCTGAGATTTGATTTTCCTTCTCTTCACAGAAAGGTTGATTAGACTTTCTATGATGCTTTAAAGCCAAGTAATGAATTGCTGTTAATCTGAATTGTAGGGAAGGTAAGAACATTAGATTAAATCTGCATGGACTGGGGCGCCTGGGTGGCTCAGTCGGTTAAGCGGCTGCCTTCAGCTCAGGTCATGAGTCTTGGGATTGGAGTCCCGCATCCTGCTCTCTGCTCAGCAGGGAACCTGCTTCTCCCTCTCCCTCTGCCACTCCCCCTGCTTGTGCTCTCTCACTCCCTCAAATAAAATATTTTTTTAAAAAAATTAAAAATCTGCATGGACTTCTCAGGGGCAAGTGTGAAATGAGTATTTTGTGATTCAGGCAAAATATCCCTAATTCTAAGAAATTTTCCCAGTAGGTCCTATTGTATGATCCTAGAGATCATTGAAGGATCAACCCATAGCTTGAATGTGTGTGGTTTTTCTGGACATCAGGGGAGTGGAATCATAATAATTTGCTAAGAATCATAATTGCCCATTGTACTTTATTCAAACTTGCTTTATTTTTAAGATCTTTTCTTATGTGAAAATTGCATATAGTCCTTGAGTCTGAAGTTAACTGAAGAGCAGAGAAAGAAGAACCCTTATGTATATTCCCAGTGCTTAAAGACAACTATTTTAATGCTGTGTACATCCCCGCAAATGCTTTTATTGATTTCATAATTTAGTTAATACTGTCGATGAAATTTCATATCCAGGTTTCAGAGTTTAACTTTTTAAGCCCTAATATTTTTCTCACCCTATTAAAATTATGAAGATAAGCACCTTTTAGAGCACAGCATCGTGTGAAGACACTGAGCTAAGTGACCATACCCTGGTGTTTGGATTACTCCTCTGCTCTTGGCTCATGGCTTGTTTGTAGTTTGTCGTCCTGTCCTGTTTGGAGCTACATGATTATTTCTGCTGTGCTCTGGGCATTGTCTCAGACCCTCCGGAGTCAAGGAAGCCAGCGAACCTGAGCTGAGTGGTTGTGTGTTTTTTTGAAATTAAACAGTTTTTATGAGGTGAAGGTACTTCTTGAGTTTTACACATCAAAGCCCAGCCTCCCACTCTGTACAGTACTTTGTGGTAAAACAATTCCAAATAGGTTTTTTTCCGCCCCCCCCCCCCATGTTTAGGCCACTAGCCAGACAGATCTGGAAAATTGGGTCACTGCCATACATTCAGCTTGCGCATCCCTTTTTGCAAAGAAGCATGGGAAAGAGGACACGGTTCGGCTCCTGAAGAACCAGACCAAGAACCTCGTTCAGAAGATAGATATGGACAGCAAGATGAAAAAGATGGCAGAGTTACAGCTGTCCATCGTGAGTGACCCGAAGAATAGGAAGGCCATAGAAAACCAGGTACCACTTATTTGTGTGTTGTCTTTCATTGCTCATGTCACTCGCAGCAAAAATCTGAGTTTGAATGCAAATGGTCGCGATGTTTCTTATACCCCTCTGGGGGAGACCGTTTCTGTGGCTTCTTGTTTCAGGAACTTAATGGCAGCACTTTTGTGACATCGATGATGTGATAGGCTTTATTTACAACCTTTGGTTGTTTTATATATCCAAAGGAATATTTTGTGACCAAGTCGTTTTTCGTGATATTGATTAGTTCTTTCTTGCCTGGCTGATTCTCTCATATATTGTCCCTTTCAGACCAAAATTTTTATTATAAAACCACTAGAAGATTAGACAGAGAGGATTCTAATACAGAGGGTGGCTTTGGGAAGTACGGTTTGGTGTGAAACAACTATTCCCATCTGTGGATTCCAAAAAGAACGGTATATATTTTTTTCTGTTTATAACAGATAAGGTGCTAAGGAGAATGCTTTCTCTGGTCTAGTTCCACATTCATATCAGAATTAAATACCTCGTTTCTGTGCTTTTGCATTTTGGAGGAGGAGACGCAGCTTTTAAATATCTGTTTTCCTTTGCTCATGCACCCTAAGCCCTTAGGCATGTGGCTGTGAAAGTTTTAGCATCTCTCTTCCTAAATGCAGGATGAATGTCATCTCTTTAGAAGATTAATCAGGCAGTGGTTTGGAGGACAGGTGGACACAGGGAGAGCCGTTAGTTGGTGGGATGGCACCGGTCTGCATGTGGGGTTACCAGGGCCTGGTGCAGAGGGACCCTACCCAAGTTTCACAATTTATACGGAAGACGTATTTCAGAGTATATAATTTCTATCATTCTGTAGAATCTCCGAGTATCCTACACTCCTGAATTGAACTGTTCTCAAACAGAATCTGCCCTTTATCTAAAGAGTACCTGCTAGCAAACTACAAACTACCAATTAACAAGGATCTGAGAAGGGAGTTGTCAGGCAGAAGGTGGGGAGGTGGCAGGTCTTGGGGAGTTTGGCAGGAACACCACTGTGGAGAAAGTGCAGCCCCCAGGAGCTCACCCTGTGTCCTCTCTGCCATCCGCCTACTCCTGACTGAGCAGCCTCCCCTGCTCATGTTGGGGAAGAGCTAGGTGCCGAGGCCGGTCCCCATCACCCGGCTTTCGGTCTGTGTGGCGTGGAGAGATGTGATGCTATATGATGCAAGTTTACCTGGCAAACGAGAAAGCTTGCGGAGGAGAAATGGTTATCCCAGTTTTCCGTGTACCGCGGCTCATGTGTGGTCCTGAATTTCTAGGATCCAGGAGCCGTGATAGTCTGTCTGTCCTCAGAGGATGAAACTTGTGGATTCACGTGTCTCAGAGTGTTCATGGTGCTCCAATAAAACAATCTCGGGGTGATCATATGGGAGGAAATGTAGTTTTAACTTCTGTTGGCTCTCTAATATTTACCTTTGAAGCCATACTTTCGTCCTCTGAAGGGATGTCCACCTTGGAGTCTTTAGGTCCTTATTAGTTTCAGGGAGAGAAAAGGGAAATCAGGCAACATTCAGAGGCTCCTGGGCCTGCCCTCCCACCTCCACCCCTTTTGCTTTCCTTTTCCTTTTTATGGCAATAGGAAGTTCAAGCAGACTTTAAAAAAATACGCATTTTCATTAAATGTAATTTTATTCTGTTAAATGCAGTTTCATTAAGTGTATTTTATAGTCGACAGATAATTAATTAATGATGTCTGTCGGAGGGGAGTTCCTTTCACATAAACTGAACACATATCCAAGAGTCTCTGATGGTTGGGTGGCCTGAAGGGAAGCTCTTTGAATTATTACTTGCAGCACATTATGCATTCTTTGTCAGAATCTTTAATTATTTTAGGCATACTGTCCTGATACTACTGAAGTTTTCATTTCAGTTCTCCCTGCCTGACCCCTCCCTCCTTCCCTGGCTCCCCCTTGTCCCTATGCACCCAGCTACCTTCTCATGTTGCGCTTGTACATTTCTGATAAGGAACAGTCGGGATTGATCTTTAGAAATTCCACCTGGGGACGCCTGGGTGGCTCAGTTGGTTAAGCAACTGCCTTCGGCTTAGGTCATGATCCTGGAGTCCCGGGATCGAGTCCCGCATTGGGCTCCCTGCTTGGCGGGGAGTCTGCTTCTCCCTCTGACCCTCCCCCCCCTCATGTGCGCTCTCTCTCATTCTCTCTCTCAAATAAATAAATAAATAATATTAAAAAAAAAATCTGCAAAAAAAAAAAAGAAATTCCACCTGAAAATACTCTCCTCACCATATTGGCAGTTTTTTTTTTTTTAATGATTTTATTTATTTGAGAGACACAGAGAGAACGAGCAGTGGGGAGGGGCAGAAGGGGGGAGAGAGAGAGAGAGAGAAGCAGACTCCCTACTGAGCAGGGAGCCTGACACAGGGCTCGATCCCAGGACCCAGGGATCGTGACCTGAGCTGAAGGCAGACGACGCTTAACCGACTGAGCCACCCAGGCGCCCCCATATCGGCGGTTCTTAGGGTTGTTTTTGGGTCCTGTTTTCCCAGAGGTCTTTGTGGTGGGTGCCACAAATTACATTTGCTATGCTCAGTATCCTACGCTGATCTGCCCGCTGGTTGTGAAGAGGGCTGTTAGCTCCCGACTTGCAGGCGCAGAGAGTATGAAACGTAAAGGGGATAAAAAAGCACACGCTTAGATTTATTTTTATGAGATGATCTTTGACTAGAGAATGTTGGGCAAAGCTACAAAGGCAAAGGTATTTTCAAATCAAGACCAGTAAGAACACGATCTCTCAAATATCCCGTAACTGTATAGTTTTCTCTAAACTACCTTTTAAAAACTTTGTCAAAAGAGCAGTTGTGCTTTCTCCGTTTACCACTTAAAACTCGCAACGTCACTCTATTTTATTTTACATAAAAAAATATTGATGTAGCGCTTTCCCCCCAGAGACCCCAAGAACCGCAGAGAGAGTCCTTTATAGCCTAGTAAGAGCAGAACTTACAGAGTCCATTACATCATGCATGATAAAGTCCCTGGAACAGATTTTCTTTGAAGTGCTTGGGTGAAGAAGATCATTGTATGCACCCTTTCCAAATAAAAAGATAAAATGACACTCGGCTAGTAATGGTGGCTGAGCTTCATAGCGTGGCGTGGTACCATGCTCTGCTTGAAAGAGACTGTCCCATGGGCTTGTCCCAGGGCCTTTTGGAGATTCTGGGGGGCAGGCAGGATGACGCAGTTTTCGTTTGAGCAAATCCAATGTGGAGCAGACCGTGCAGCCAACCACATGTTGGATTCCTTTTGAAGTTCTGAGGGAGGAAAGGCTGTAAATTAAGTCCAGTTAGTACTTTATTTTCCTTCCCGTTTATTATTTTAAACAAGTAAACAGGGACAAAACCTCACCGCTCTTCGGTGGTCTTGGTGCGCCCCCCCCCCCCCCCCCGATGGCTTTCCCGCATCCTGATGCGTTCTGTGTGTTCTTCACCCCCCCACACCCCCGGTGGTTCGTGAGGCCCAGGTCGGGGGAGGCAGTCAGAATGGGGCAGAGGATGTAGTGGAAGCAGCAGGCTGGGGCCATGGGCTCGGGGCTGCTCAGGGCTTCGTGAAACGTGGGCTTCATTTTAAATATTTTAAGTTTCAAACTGGTAAAGAGGATGGATTGAATCTAGGCAATTGGACACTGTGGTGGGGGGCAGGGGAACAAAATGAACGAAGCCTTGAGGAAAATACGATATGGAGTGTGAGTGTGGGAAGCCATTTGGGGAATAAAACGTTGGAGAGAGGGCGGTGTTGGTGAAAAGGGTCTGAGGCGATGAGTCCGGGCATTCCGTTTAGCTCAGTGAACATTTGTAAGTGCCCGTCTGGGCCAGGCAAGTGTGCACACACTGGGGATTCAAAGAAGATGCTGTTTTGCCCTTGGGGCTCTCAGTCTAGCAGGGTGCCAGTCAGTGAAGCATATCATTGCAACATAATTTAGTGAATCCAGAGCAAATGATATTCCAGAGTGTTGTGGAAGACAAAACGGGAAGTTTGGCCTCCTGTGTAGTCGTGGAAGACTTCCTGCAGGAGGGCTGCCTGGATTGCTTCTTGAAGAGTGAGGAGTGAATCAGGAGAGTAATGGAGTAGGGAATGCCAGGCCAAAGGTCCGCGTGAGCGAAGGCCGCGTGAAACACCGCGGTGCCGCCTGGCAGCTTGATTTTTCAGGCACACGGTGTGCGGGTGAGAGAGGGAGGACACATCGGGCTGTCTTCTCCCTTCCCTGGACTGCTGCAAAAGCTGTCCGTTTTTCCCTTCCTCAGATGTGTCTTCCATACAAAGTCGGAGTGTATGCATCTATAAAGCAGATCTGATCCTGTGATTGCCCTGTTTAAAAATCCTTTAAGTGGCTTCTACTGCTTGTAAGATAAAAGCCCCTGACCCTCTCCTACCTTTATCTAGCAGTGCCAAATTTCCCTCAGGTTCCACCCCTTTCTTTGGGTTTTTTCTTCAGGCTGAGAAGTCCCATTTAGGCCACACATCATGTATAGACATGCCAGGTACCCCCTGGCCTTCACTGGGCTCATCCCTCCTCATCCGTGATAAACGGTTTAGGGGTTACTTCCTCCAGGGAGCTGACCTTGACGTCCCTCCTGCCCACTCCCGCAGGGACCTCTTTATACCCCCTAATTCTTGGGGTCTCTATCACTGCCCTCAGCTCATTGTTTTCTAGTTATCCCCTTGTGTCTAAGGCTGCTCCTCGTCTGAAATATGAGCTCCTAAAGGATCTGTAACTTTTCCATTTCTGTATCCCCGGTGCTTTGCCTGAAGTAGTGTGGGAGTGGACCTGTGTCTCCCGTCCTCTTTGCTGTGGCACGCTGGGCTCTCCTCTGTGTGGGCCATGTCTCCTGTCCTCTTTGCTGTGGCACACTGGGCCCCTGTGTGGGTCCCACTCCAGCTCAATGCCAGCTCTGGGCTTCTTTCCTTCAGGCCCTCCCTTTTTCATTCCCAGCTAACATATCCTCTCTCTGGCCTCACTCGCCATCCTCATGGTCCCTGAGCTTATTTATCAGGGCTCCTGTCTCAGGCCACAGTCATGTGTGATTTCAGAGTAGCCATGTGAGGTACAGTTGTGTGTTTCACTCATTTGATGGGTGAATGACTAGACCCTGAGAGAGCTTAAATAAGTTTCCTAATGTCACACAGCCGGCAAGTGGTAGAGCTAGGGTTTGACCATAAAGTGCATTCCTAACCACTGGGCTGTATTGCCTCTCAATAATGAATCAGATTGTGGTTTGCTTGCTGATGAATCATGTGAAGAATGGTTTTGTATAAAATTGAAATTAGGGGGCGCCTGGGTGGCTCAGTTGGTTAAGCGACTGCCTTCGGCTCAGGTCATGATCCTGGAGTCCCTGGATCGAGTCCCGCATCGGGCTCCTTGCATGGCGGGGAGTCTGCTTCTCCCTCTGACCCTCCCCCCTCTCATGTGCTCTCTCTCATTCTCTCTGTCTCAAATAAATAAATAAAATCTTTAAAAAAAAAAAATTGAAATTAGTTTTAGTTTTTATTTATCCTGTGTATATATATATATTTATTTTTAAGTCATCTCTCCACCCAACATGGGGCTCAAACTCACAACCCCGAGATCAAGAGTCGTATGCCCTACTGACCGAGCCAGCCAGGTGCCCCAAAATTAGTTTTTTTTTTTTTTTTTTTTTAAGATTTATTTATTTGAGAGAGAGAGTGCACAGTGGGGAGGGGCAGAGGGAGAGGGGGAGAGAATCTCAGGCAGATGCCACAATGAGCATGGAGTCCGACGTGGAGCTCAGTCTCACGACCCTGAGATCACAACTTGAGCCAAAACCAAGAGTCAAAGGCTTAACCGACTGCACCACCCAGTTGCCCCCCGAAATTAGTTTTTGAATGATTTCCATAACTTGGATTTTTAGGCTCGATTTGATGGGAAGTGTATTTATTATAAAATGGAGTGAATTTTATGGCATCAGAAGTCTATCTCAGAGGGAAAAACAAAACACATTCTCTAAACTTTAGCTGGTTGTTCTAACCACTAGCTAACTTCAGTGTAATCCATGTCACTAGATGATTCTTCTGAGAAGGGTAGGTTGTAATGCTTGGAAAATAACTGCATGGGAGGTATTCATCCTGCTTAACCAAAAAGGAAAAACAAATGAACTTTTAGGACAGACCTCGTAAGGAACAAATGACCAAATACTGTGATCAAATGACTAAATGATTGAAAATATTTTTCTAGGGGTGTTGGGTGTGGCAGGAATGTGCTTGTCATCATTTTTATGTATCACTTATTCATCTGTTATTTTTAGCACTAGGCTTCCTCCCCTCCCTCTCCCCCCACTTTCTACAGCAGACCTTAACCTGAGCTCGTTAAATGACTATAGCATATTAGCAATAGAGGGGAGACTTCTGCACTGTTTTCATGATATTGCTTAAAAAATGGGAGGTTTCCTTCTTAATTTTGTTCTTAGTACTTTTTTCTTTTGCAGTGGAAGTTAATTCCTTAGAGTGAGTTTTCTTCATGTCATTTTTCTGTTTTGTGCAGGATGTTAGAAGGAATAAAAGCTCAGTCTACATAGAAGTTGAATGTTTTCGTGTCCTGATATTTATCTTAAAAAATAAAAGAAATGTCTAGGGACAATGATCAGTATTTAAGGAACTTAGAAAAAGAAAAAGAGGAAAAACAGTCTTGGTTTAAGGGAATTGATTTTGGGCATTTTTAGTGTTTGATAATGTTCAGAAAAAAATCTCCAGAAATTCCCTGATTAATGTGATGTCAGGTAACATTACTGTATTAGTGATGATGGTGATGGAAATTCCCGAAGTAGAATTGTAATAGCTACAAAACTGTCTTCTGTTTCTCCCTTTACATTTGTAAAAATGTATCTTTATCTCCTACTTTATTCATCTTTTGAGGGGTAATTATAAAATATGTTTATCTTTTTCATTAACATTGCTTAAAGTTTGAGGGCGTCTGGGTGGCTCTGTTGGTTAAGCGTCTGCCTTCGGCTCAGGTCGTGATCTCGGGGAGTGTGGCATTGGGCTCCTTGCTCAGTGGGGAGTCTGCTTCTCCCTCTCCCTCTGCCCTTCCCCCCTGCTTGTGCATGCTCTCTCTCTCTGTCAAAATCTTAAAAACATTGCTTAAAACTTGGGCGGAGCTCTGTACATCCAGGCTGGTAGAAGACTGAAATACAAAATGTTCAGTAGGAATAGGGCACCCAAGTAGATAGTTTTACATCCTTCCATGTTGAACACCTGGGGATTTGTGGGGAGAAGTAAAGGTGACAGGTGAAAATTTACATGAGAGTTGCTGCGGTAGGTTTCAGAGAGTGCACAGACGTTGTTCAGGGGCTGCACTGTAAGTGCCTGATAGAAGCTTATTCCCACATGTTGCTCAGCTCAGGATCTGCTCCGGGCCTTTGCTGGTCTGGAAGGGTGAGTCACTCCCCTCCGGGGGCTCCGTTTCCTCTGCTGAGAAACAAAGGTGTGGTAATGCTGTTGCCCACGCAGGCTCACTGCATATGTTCACAGACTTGCTCAGTGTCACGAGGTCTGTGTGAGCTTGTGGATCAGCCTTTTTGCTCCCCTCTTCCCTCCAAGTAACCCAAGCATCTGAATCCATGTCCTCACTGTACTTTCACCCAGTATTCTCCCAGTTCCTTCTCTACAGCTTCGGTGAGTCTGTCGAAAGAAAAATCAGGTATTTCATTGTTTCTTATCCAACCACAAATCCTCATTTAACCTCCATTGGCGAATCCTCTCTAAGAGAACCCCGGCCTTCAAAACAAGAGAGATACTGTCTTTGAATACGGAGCAGCTGTGTGGCTGATGATGACTGACTCTGCTGTAGAAATCTGTGGAGGTGAAGGCTGGATCAGTCAGGGTTCTCCAGAGAAATGGAACCAATAGGATGTATGAAAGAATATGGATAAAGAGATTTATTATAACGAACACAGTCACATGATGGTGGAGACACCCAAGTCCCAAGATCTGCAGCGTCAGCAAGTCTCAAAAATAGTACTGTTCCCATTCTAAGACTGGCAGACTCGAGACCCAGGGTGGGCTGATAGTTCAGTTCAAGTCCAAAGTCAGAAAAAAAGCCAACATCCCAACTGGAAGGCCACCAGGTGGGAGGAATTCTCTCTTCCTTGGGGAAGGGTCAGCCTTTCTGGTCTGTATTTAGGCCTTCAACTGATTGGTGAGGCCCATCACATTGGGGAGGGCCACCAGTTTTACTCAGCCTACCCATCTAAATGTTACTCTCTCAAATTCCTCGTATCAGTGAGATCATATGATAATTGTATTTCTCTGATTGACTTATTTCGCTTAGCATAATACTCTCTAGTTCCATCCACATCGAAACAAGACAGAGGATCATAGGGGAAGGGAGGGAAAAATGAAATAAGATGAAACCAGAGAGGGAGACAAAGCATAAGAGACTCTTAATCTCAGGAAACAAACTGAGGGTTGCTGGAGTGGAGGGGGGTGGGAGGGATGGGGTGGCTGGGTGATGGTCATTGGGGAGGGTATGTGCTATGGTGAGTGCTGTGAATTGTGTAAGACTGTTGAATCACAGACTTGTACCTCTGAAACAAGTAATACATTATATGTTAATTTAGAAAAAAAAGAAAGATGAACTTTAGGAAGTAATTATTCTCTGAAAGCTTATCTTTTCCAGGGTGAAACTGATAGATACTAGCAGTGCTTGAGACAAAAAAACAAAACAAAACAACAGCACTAAATAAATGTTACTCTCATCCAAAAACACCCTCATAGAAACACCCAGAATAATGTTTGACCACAACTCTGGACACCTGGTGGCCCAGTCACTTTGACACATATAGTACAATCTGTCACAAAGGCTGAGTCAGGATGAACGTGGGAAGCATTGTTGAAATGGAGAAGTCATAAAGTCCCTTCTCATTTGTATTTTTAATTTAAAATTAAATTTCGACCTCTACCATGTACAGTATTGATTGAAATGCTAGTTCTCTTGAAACATAATTGCATATGTTAATGAACTTCTTCATCTCTGTAAGGTTTGCTTTAGGCTCTCTGGGTCCGTCCCCCAAGCTCTTCTTCCTTCCAAATGACGTTAGCATTTGAATCCGTTTTCTTCTCATGAATTTACCTGCATTTTGTCCCAAGTTTTGGGTGGAGATGTCGAGGCATGCTGAAGATGATCACAGCGTTTCTGGCAAGATTTTAAGACTGCCTATGTAAAGCTGGGCTGGAATGGTCTTTACTTTCCAGTGATGTTTTGATGTGTAGTCACATAAATACATTAAGTGACGCCTTTAAAAATACTTTGTAAACCGCAGAATTCAGTGAAAATATGAGTGTCATCTTCCCTGATGTCTCATGATTGGCGTGGACCCAGATTTTGTTTTACTTTATATTTTTGTCTTTTTACTCCACCATGGATGGCATGGGCTTCTTCCTCTTGTGGTATCCAACGCCTGATTGGTTTTCTGTCCTCTGATGCTTCCATCTGCAACACAGCCCCTAGGAATTATCTTGTACAGAGGTTTCATGTGGAGGTATAAAGGAGGGATACGCTTTAATACACTACCCAATCTGGAAACATCTACGTATTATTAGAAGACAAAGAATGCATCTGTAAAGGTGGATTTTCAGGAATCACCTAGAGAAGATATTTGAGAGGCAGAACTGGGAGTATAGTTTTCACTGTGGCTTACAGCTTCTGGTAGGTGTCAGTTTATGGTTGCATACTGGCCATTTGTTACTTCTGGAATCTAGAACTGGCAAGATCAAGAAGAGATTTGTAGTTTCGACTTGGACTGGCTTGTTGGTCTAGTGTAGTGGTCCTCACTAAGGCTATGAACCAGAATTGCAGGAGTTGCTTTTGAAATGTAAACTTCCCTAGCCTTCACACTTCATGAGTAGGTTCCTCATGTATCTGGCCTGGACAAGTTTATTGATAAAAGCCAACGGGGCGTTCTAGTATTCCTAAAAGGCTGACACCAGGTGGCCATCACGTCGCTAATACGGATGTACAGAAGCTTACACAAGGTTAAATTTGCTGCGGAGATTGAGAATTTTCGGTATACTCTGGGACTTCGTTGTTTTGCTGACAGACCATGATGAATCAACAGATCATTTTAGATCCGGTAGCCATTGTATTTCTTCCATGTAGAGAAGGTGCACAGTGACCTTCCTACGAAATTGATCCAGAGAAACTGGGTGGGGGGGGCGGTGAGGAATAGTCAGAGTTTGTATTGCTTTTATCTCGGGAGAGACTGAAGGGACCAGAGTGTTCAGTGTTGGAGATCCTTCAAAATATCGTTTATCCAGAATTAAGGATTGGCCTGGAAAGTTTGCTGTGAAGAGTTAGAATCTGCTTGGAGGCTTAACCAGGGCCAAGCCAGTGATGCGGCCGGTGCAGGTGAAGTGACATGTGCAGCCTCATGACAAGCCCCCGCTGCAGACCTTCTCCTGAATGTGGAGATTGTTCTGACTACCGTTGGAAGGCCAGCTCTCCACTCTGCCGCTGAATCCCTGTGTTGGCAAGTTTCTAGAGCCTTCTTCACCTTTTGGTTTATCTTTAAATGAAGGTAATACTTACACGTGAATGTGTTTTGAACCTTGGAAGGAGGGAAAGCGGCCCTCAGAATTTGACTGTCTTTCTTTACCAGTTCACAGTTTCAGCTTTGAAGAAGCACATAGGTATTTCAGTGGTGTAAAAATGCGTTTTAGTTTCATTCAAATGTATAGATGGCGATTATTCTGTAATACACTTAAAATAGGAGTAAAAGCTCTAATTGCCTTTACCCCTGAAGCGCATTTGCTTCTTATTACTTTGAGTCGTTTACTCAGAATGCACGGCAACGTGACAGTGTCCATTATACGGCATCTGTTTGTGTGCAGTTCACTTAATCTGGTTTAAGATCGGAGGCTGGCGATGTGTAGGGAAATTAAAGTGAAGTAACTGACTTACAGTTGTGTATCCTGCTTTCAGTTGGCCCGGCTTAGCGTGCTGGAGTTCTCCAGAGGTCATGCAGTTTTGGCGTGGTTTTGGATTGGGGCCACCGGCTTTGTTCTGTTTTGGGCCGTCCTGATGAAGTCCAGTGCTGTCTGACCCACTGTGTTTGGGCAGGAGGGCTTGCAAGGGGCTGAGCAGGGACGGCTCATTTCAGCCACGCAGCACCAGCTGAAACAGATTGTTCCTTGAAGTTTGTGAAAGGGATCATATTTTCGGTTGGGCCCATGAAAACTTCTCATTGTCATTTCAGTTGCCCTTCTTCTTTCTTAAACAGATCCAGCAATGGGAGCAGAACCTGGAGAAGTTTCACATGGATCTGTTCAGGATGCGTTGCTATCTGGCCAGCCTACAAGGCGGGGAGCTGCCAAACCCCAAGAGCCTCCTCGCTGCTGCCAGCCGCCCCTCCAAGCTGGCCCTTGGCAGGCTGGGCATCTTGTCGGTTTCTTCTTTCCATGCTCTGGTAAGTTCCTGGGAAGGGCTGTTTGTGGCATTCAGGGAGGATTGCGGACACTCACCTTTTCCCAGCTGGTTGCCCTTCAGCTGTCCTGGGACTTAACCCAGTACTGCCCAGGGGCTCCCCCCGCCCCCGCGGGTGGGGGGGGCCAGACTGCGGGGATGGAGGGTGGGAGGCAGCCTGCTCTAGAGAGTCCTGGCTTCTCTGCCGCCACTTCTAGGAACCCAGCTCCTCGTAGACGGTTATGAAATATTCACATCTGCATCTGCCGTTCTGTTTCACGTCCTACAGTCAGGAAGGTGGAAATCCCTGAGGAGCAGCAACAGGGGTGTGAAGAATGAAAAGGCTGAGCGAAGGGGGTTTTGTCTGTCCTGCACAGAGCCCCACTGGGTTTTCCACAGCGGCTCCTGGGTGGCTGGCTTCTGTGGCTAGTATGAGAGCTCCAGCCTGGGGGGCTCTGCGGATCGTTTTGCCGGCCCCACTGCCCGCCCTGGAGAGATCTGAATGTTGTAACTAGGCTGGCATTATCCAGATAAGAGATAGCCAAATGGTGGATGCACGTGTGGTATGTCAGACATGCAGTAGCTTTTGGCCAGCACATGATGGTTACAGCAAGCAGGGCTTACTTCTGTTCAGGCAGCCGTTAATTCTGTCACCCCAGATAATGTGTCTTAAGATTTTTAAAACTGTGTTTTTAATTAGGTATGTTCTAGAGATGATTCTGCTCTCCGGAAAAGAACACTCTCACTGACCCAGCGAGGAAGAAACAAGAAGGGTATATTTTCTTCATTAAAAGGGCTGGACACACTGGCGAGAAAAGGGAAGGAGAAAAGACCTTCTGTAACTCAGGCGAGTTCCTCAGGCCAGGAGGGACAGCAGACTTAGTGGGAGATCCTTGATAGTCAGCAGATCATAAATGCTCGTCATCCGTTAAGAATGAGATGAAAGTTGAGTCAGAGGAATGCGGTCCTGGCATGGGCTTTTTCCAAATGGGAACACACAAGTCGCCCAGCCTCCTTTTGGCACTTCCGGAAAGGTATTCACACCTTGCTCACAGCTGCAGCTCCAGGCACATGTAATCAGATGAGAATCCACACTTTTCATTGCCTTTAGAATATTTTTCCCCCCTAAGATTTGATGTTAAAATAAACATGTCAAATTAATAATAGAGTAACGGCAACCAAATTCTACTGATAGTGCTAGACACTCTTCTCACTTAATCTTTCTGACACAAAGGAGGCATTTTGTCATCAGATTTTTAGAGATGAGAAGCCTGAGGCGTGGAGACGTCTGTCACTTCCTCAGCCTTGTTCACCCCGTGCCCGTGGGGCAGGGCTGGCCTCGATCTTCCTTGATCCAGGACTCTGTAGCACTGGGCTGTTGGCAGCTGCTGAGTGTCCTAGAGGAAAGACACCTGTTTTAATATTTTATTTTATTTTAATTAATTTTAAAAAGATTTTATTTGGAAGAGAGAGCACAAGCAGGGGGAGGGGCAGAGGGAGAGGGAGAAGCAGACTCCCCCCTGAGCAGGGAGCCGGATGCAGGGCTCGACCCCTGGATCATGACCTGACCGAAGGCAGAAGCTTAACCGACTGAGTCCCCCAGGCACCCCTGTTTTAATATTTTAAAAATAACGTGAGCACTCATCGCTGAAATGGGGCTCACGTATAGTGAATTGTCTTCAGAACATTTTGAATGCTGCTATCTGAAGTAGTTCCTAATGACATTAATATAGTATATGATAATGAATTTTATGTTGCAGACTAATATGTTTTAGGATTATTATTTTTTCAAAGACTGTTGAAAAGATGAGTTCATGTGTTAATCTGATCATTTAAATGGAAAGGAAAAATGTGATGAAGTCTGAAGAAATTCTTGGTTTTACTTTTAACACGTTATTCTGAATAGGCTTCCAGTGTCATCTGGAAGAGAGGGTCACATCTCATGGAACTTGATTTTCTGATTTTATATGGATATTTATTTATTGTGTATCCTAGTTTTGTGAATTGCGTGAATCACAGATAGAAGCCACTCCTTTGACCTGTTTATAGCCCTGGAACCATAAAGGAGGAGTGGTGGACAAAAACACATGAGCCCCTCTTTTCCATGGTCTCTGTTTTGCATATTACTGTACAATTTTTATATACTCCTGTACAATGGAAAAGAATATCACATTTTAAATTGTGGTTCTACTTGTACTTTAATTGTAAAGTAATCATGTGTTGGTTGTAAGTGGGAAAATATTTCTTCATTACAGATGGTAGCCACCTATATACCATTGGCTAATGCTAGGCTTATATTTTTGGATTGAACTTCTGTGAATGTATTTGAGGCAAATTTTGGTTTTAATCAAGACAGTCAATTCTATATAATTAAATGATAATGGTAAATAACTTGATAACTTGCTCCTTTTTCTTAAGTGTTGACATTCAGCTAACTGTATCTGAGCCTAATACGGTCTTTATCCCATCCGATGTGGTAAATGTTCTTAATGTAAGATTTCTTGAGAAGCAAAAGCATTTGGTTGTACATTTTTGTTTTAAAAAGATAGGAAACTAATCGCAGTATTTGTATTTATGTAACTGAATGACGTAGATGTGGGTAGGTATCCATAAATGTTTAAACGGCCAGTTCTTTAATGGTTGTTATTTCACTACAAAATCTGGAAGATAAGAATTAGGAAAAGGAAATTATTCCTCATCCCTCTACCCAGACGCAACCACTGTTAATATTTAGCTATATTTCTTCCCTATTGTTGTTCTGTGCACGTTCGGAAAAGAGTTACGAGCTTGATTTTGGTGGTTTCGTGAGCCCAACTTTGAGCTCTGTTTCACATCTTCAGAAATGTGTACTTCTTGGTTAAAAACAACATCAAGAAGATCCAGGGTGGGGCGCCGCCTGGGTGGCTCAGTCGGTTAAGCGTCTGCCTTCAGCTCAGGTCATGATCCCAGGGTCCTGGGATCGAGCCCCGCATCGGGCTCCCTGCTCGGCGGGGAGCCTGCTTCTCCCTCTCTCTCTGCCTGCCACTCTGCCTACTTGTGTTCTCTCTCTCTGTCAAATAAATAAATAAAATCTTTAAAAAAAAAAAAAAAAAGAAGATCCAGGGTTACTGGAATAATACATGACATTATAGAAAAGTAAAATTTGTAACCGTATGGGAAGTAAAAAAAGCAACTTTTCCTTTAAAGTTAAAACTTTAAATGTAGTAGAGTGGTAATTGGTATAAATTGTGATGTGAAGATTCTATAAAATGTTACGGAACATAAAATTTTAAATACTGAAAAAGGGTAGCTGCCAAATGAACATTGCAGAGCCATTTCATTAGCCTTTGATTCAAGTGGCGGTAGGCATTTTCTGGAACTCAGCAATCCCCAAACTCCCAATAACTCCAGTGAGGGGAACATTGTGTATGTAGCAGCCATCTTGTTTTACGTTGATGACGCAAGTGCTAAGTTAAGCGGGCAGTGCTGGTTCACGATCTTTACATGAATCTCTTGAAAATAAATTTAGAATTCATGTGGTCCCTAGTGCGTAAATAAGAGAGATCCTCAGAATGCCAAGTAATTTTGAAGATCTCTAAATTCATGGTAACCCTATCTTAAAAGTGGCATGGCTAGATTAAGATCAAAATAGCAACTTCCATTTATTCTTCCCTATTGCTCAGCAGTGCTTACCCTTGTTTGAGAGTTTGGTGAGTCCAAAATTGCATTTTCCTCTCAGGGTGGTTAGAGAGCTTCACACAGACAGTATATCCATGCTGTGAATCAGCAGCCTTTGGATCACCAAGTGCCCTCAGTGGAGTTGAGCGCAGGGAGGGTCCTTGTCTAGACTCCAAAAGAGTTTCTGACTAAACAACTCAGAACCATTTCTGAGTGGAATTAATCATTTCTGAATGGAATTATGGAGTAGGGCAAACAAACAAACTTAAGCTTTTTCCTTTGGGGTTTTTTCAAATCCACACCTTCCCCTTACAGCTGTGTTTCCTGTTACTGAGCAATTTCTCTGTCTTCTTCACTAAATCGTTTTATCTTGGGTTTTCTGTCCAGTAAACTTCTCAACTATTTGTAGAGGTTGAAACCTGATTTTAATAGGCTTGGACAAATTTAATATGCTTTTGCAGAAGTTGGCAGTATTACTTAATAAATTAATTGGGATAATTTGGCCACTTGACAATTTAGCTGGAAAAAACTTGAGGAATGGTTGAGTATTACACTGTTGATGGGTCCAGAGGGGAGGTAAGGGAGGTACTTTCTGGTGATCCTAAAATAATACAACACAGACAGCTACCTGTTCTGCCTTCATGTGAGTCTGGCCTGGACTGTGGGCTGTTCAGTGTGCTATTTTATTGTTGACAGTGCTCCTAGTGGGCTGCTCAGCCTAAGGTGTCCTGAGATGGGGTAGAAAACCTCCACTCAAAGCCCCATTCCCCTTCACCTCCCCTTCTCAGAGATCAGGGGCTGCAAGAGTGTGGGTATGAGACGGAATGGTTCGTGCCAGGGGTCATGTTGCTACGTTGCTCCTCTCTGTTCTTGGTGATCTCGTTTTGCTAGATCTGACCAACCGTGGGGCCACAAGGATGCCAAGTCCAAACCTTCCTTTTTTTTTTTTTTTTTTTAAGATTTTGTTTATTTATTTATTTATAGTGTGAGCAGGGGCGGCAGGGGAGGGCAGAGGGAGAGAGAATCTCAAGCTGAGGGCAGAGCCCCGAGCCCCCATGTGGGGCTCAGTCTCACAACCCTGAGGTGATGACCTGAGCTGAAATCAAGAGTCAGGTGCTTAACCAACTCAGCCACTCAGACGCCCCTCAAACTTCCTTTTTATAAATCATACCATCAAAATCTCAGACTTCTATAAATGAATATAAATCATTTCCATTCCCTGCCCCTTTATTTCTATACACTGCAGAGCCTATTTCAAAATCCAGATCAAATTACCATCTTTTTTTTTTTAAACTTGATTAAAAAAATTATATCACTATTATAGGTTTCCCCATGGATCAGAAGTAGATCATTCCTGTGAAACCTTTCATAAACCGAAATAGCATTAGGTGAAGAAGCAAATACCGTTAATTTATATGGAAAAATTTTGAGCATTCCCAGAGCCAAAAAGTAACATTTTGGGCTTTTCTGATACTTTAGGGCACATCTTGCTAAAGGATGCACAAAATAAATCGAGGTACAGCTCAGATGCTCAGACACAGTTCAAAGCTCTGGTGGGTTGATGCTCAGATGACAAGTGTAGCTCCCAGGGAAGGACCTTGGCCCTGTCCCTCTTGCTACTGGGGTGTGCGCGCATGCATGCTGTCTCTCAAAGGGCTTACTGCTGCAAAACAGGCACTGAATGTGTTTCTGCTTTTCACCTGATTTCATCAAAGTGAGTGAAAATCTTCTATGGATTTCTTTCAGTTAGCTCTAACAGGTACAAACAGATCTTTCATGAAAGCGAAGTGACACAATGTGAACTATAGAAAAGTGGGGGACACCTCTGTTTCTTTGGTTTGCTACCTCTTACCCTCAGTGATGCGACCAAGCTGTGTCTCCCAGGCAGGCTTGTAATTGGGACCCTTGCTCTATATAGTTTATATTTTATGATTATGTATATATTCTCAGTCCATAGCACACTGCTGAGGGTAGAGTATCGTTTAATAAATCTGCCTATTGTCTATATCAGGTGCAGTCCTTTAATAATAGTTGAGAAGAAATGTTTGATCTGTAATAAAAAACATAGTTTGAAGGTTATATCTCTTCTGTCGCTAAATAATAATTTAAAATTCCTACTTTGAAAGTTAAGAGATTCTGTCATGGAAGCATTTTTTATTAACTGAAGTTACATCAGGCTTTGAAAATAAATTTTGCTAAAAAGGCTTTTGATGGTCAGAATTAAGCTTAGTGCTTATTTAAATTGTGCTCAAATTACCAGATGATCTTCTTGTGATTTAATTGGTAAGTCCCATTGGTGCTATAATCAGTGAGAGGAAAATATTGCATCTGTTTTTTAAAGCATATACACTTAAACATTTATTCCTATTTTAACTAAGAATTGCCTCTGGTGTAGGAACACTGAACGAATTCTTTTGACATATAGGGCTACTTTAATTGTGTATTTATCATTTCTGGACTGCAGAACTCAGATAACTAGGTTTAAATTGAGTTGCAGGTGGAATGAAGGGCATTTGTTTTTTTGTATCTCTGGGACTTAAAATTCTGCCTGTAGCTGGTTGAATCATATCTCACAAGTTTTCCTCTGCTAATCATTGTTGGAGAATATTGATAATTTGCACAGAGCATCTTCTCGTGTATAGCCAGTGTATGATGTCCATTAGCCATAAAGAAAGGCAGCCAAGTTCCTGAGCGTCGGGAGGGAGGGGTCTCGGGCATTTTTAACTATTCCACTCTAATTGGTGCGTCATATAACAGTCCCAACAGTGAGTCATCCTAATTCAAAATCTGTTAAGATTGGAGTAAAGCCAGCCTTATTTGAGCATTTTTGAAAGGACATTTTGGCGAGCCCAAAATGAAAGCTTTTCATAGCATGCTTCTTGATGAGTAATAATGACTCTCAAGCAGTGTTTGAAGGGAGGTGTTTGTTATGGAGATTTTGACAACAAATCCCCCGCTGAGACTCTGGAAGGCAGCTACCCCAGCAGCTTCATTGCAGAAATTGTGGAGCCCCTGGGCCTTGGCTCTTTCTGCTGGAAAATTGGCTTGGGGTGTCCCGACTTTCTGTGGCTGCAAGTCAATGAAGTATTGTCCCATGAGTCATTAGCTCCAAACTGGGAAAAAAAATGCTAATGTTGGTTTTTTAAATGGAAAATAGGAATGAAACCACTTGCTCCTGACCATAGCGAAGTAATCTGTTTAAGTAGGGTCAGTAGTGTGGGACCTTGCATAACATGCATGCACATACAGATAGATAGATAGGTACATACATAGGTCTTTGTTTCCCTTCATATCAGCTGATGTTCGGGCATCAGCCCAAGAAGGAGATAAACACTTTCTCCTCCATGACATTTTGCTGTTATTAAGAAAACCCAGAGCATGTAACTCCTTTTGTGTTTTCTCCTCATCTCACTTGCTAATAGACTTTCCTTTTATCAGCAACTGTTGTGGAGGGCCCATTGGTGACAGCCAGATTGTGATTTTGCTACTCACTTCCCTTCAGTGATCCAAGTAGTAATTACAAGCCATTTGATCCAGAAGCATCTGCTGTGAGAACATGCGGAGTTCCAATTTTCTCTCCTTGAGGCACACTGAGCATGAGTGACTTGACATGTGCTTTCATGACCATTAACGGAATAGTAATAATCAATGCTTCTGTAGAAGTTGCCCACGAGGAGGGCACGCCTGAGCCAGGCCGTGGTGCCAGTCACAGCCGACCACACGATGACCCCAGCAGCCGTAGCTCCTCAGGGTTTTGAGACAAAGGATGGTTCTCCTGCAGTTCTATACAGTGGCCATTGTTGAATTTCGGGGGTTAAGGCAGCTATGATAGAATTCTGCAATCCAGACTGAACTTAAAAAAAGTTCTTTTGACATTGTTATGGCCCTTTATAGAAAAGTGCCTTCAAATGCCATTCCTCACACCCATCTCCTGACCTCCCCATGAAACGGGGGGGTTTTAGGCCCCTTTAAAGGTGAGGAAACTGAAGCCCAGAGACATTAGATAACCAGCCCTGGCAAGGCTGGGATTTGACCAGATGGCCTGTTATATTTTTGCTGTCTATTATTTGCATTTTCTCCAGGAACTGGGAACCTTGAGCAAACTAATTGGAAACTAGCTTTTTTTTTTTTTAAATCTTTAAAAAGATTGTATTTATTTGACAGAGAGAGAGCATGCACATAAGCAGGGGGAGGGGCAGAGGGAGTGGGAAAGGCAGGCTGCCTGCTGAGCAGATCCCCCCGCCCCAGCCTCCACCACCTCCCCCCGCCCCCAACCCCAGGACCCTGAGATCATGACCTGAGCTGAAGGCAGACACTTAGCCGACTGAGCCACCCAGGCGCCCCTGGAAACTAGTTTTTAGCGGGTGGGGGAGGGGGCTTGGGGAGAGGTGGAGTGGGAGGTAGGTTGAGTGTTAACAGCCTTGGCCGAGTAGCTCGCCACTGGCTTCTGGGTGAGTGGTAAAAAGATGAAGGCAGCACCTCAGAAAAGGGTAGGCTGGGAAGAGAGCTTTCCAGATGGCTTAGTTTGTTTGCTTATTTTCAAGATTCTCTTTTCCTCTTATGAAAAAAAAAAAGGCTTTTATCTGGCTTATTGAGAATAAAGCCATGTGTGTATAGTCTCGGCATGGACAGCATTGACCCTTGAGGGAATCAGTCTAGCTTTTGCTCCAAGTGGGCAAAGCTTATAACCACCTAGGACGTCAGTAAGCATATAGTCTTTTCTTTTTCTTGTTCTAATTAATTAGTCAAATCCATATTCCTTTTTTTAAAAGATCTTACTTATTTGAGAGAGAGAGTGAGAGAGAGCATGAGAGGGGAGAGGTCAGAGGGAGAAGCAGACTCCCCACTGAGCCCGATGTGGGACTCGATCCTGGGACTCCAGGATCACAACCTGAGCTGAAGGCAGTCGCTTAACCAACTGAGCCACCCAGGCATCCAGTCAACTCCATAGTCCTGATGTTTCCTTGGAATAACCAGATTTTCCCTTTCTTTAATTGGGTACGTTTGAGATTGTGTGTTACGCACAGGAAAAACCTTACATGTAAATTTTCATTGCAGGATCTCTTGAGAGGCTGTGAATCTTCCACAGCCTTGGCTTTGCTCGGCATCTTCTCTTCCATCGTTTCCTCAGTCTTAGGTCAATAGTGTAGGCTCAGGAAATGATTCCACAGGGTAGCTGTAGGCACAAAGCCTTGTTTAATTGAGTAGAATATGAATATTCTGTCCTTTGGCATTTATCTGCATCCTTTTCTCGTCTAGGACTTCTTCCCCTTCAATAATCTATTGATTTCTCTTCTTAAAATTTAGGGAAGATTAAGAACTTGACACTGTATGGATAGGGCAGCTTTTACCTTTCAAGCCTGTGTATAATTGTGGATTTTTGGTTGCATCCAGTTCAACGCCCCTGTGCTGGATATGTTCTGGGTGCAGAATGTACTGTGTCAAGGTCTGAAGAAGCCAGAGCCACAAAGACAGGGCCTCTGCTGTCATTTGTCTTAACACGGGGGGTGGGGGGGGGGGGCGTGAGAGCACCTAAAAATGACTGTCCAGTGAGCTGGGCTTTGCTAAGTGCTGCATCAGGGGATCTAAGACAGTAGACTCATTTAATTGAGTGGAATTGGGGTAGGAGGGAAGGGAGCAAGAGAGATTTCATTAGAGAGGGAGTGGGTAGCATTGGAAATAAGGTTGAAGGATGTATATGGTTTCAGCATTGGACATGTGAGGGGAGGTGGGAGGTAAAGCAGGCAAGGGAAGTTGAAACGAAAGGAGAGTGCTGGACGCCTGGGTGGCTCAGTTGGTTAAGCGACTGCCTTCGGCTCAGGTCATGATCCTGGAGTCCCTGGATCGAGTCCCTGGATCGAGTCCCGCATCGGGCTCCCTGCTCGGCAGGGAGTCTGCTTCTCCCTCTGACCCTCCCCCCTCTCATGCTCTCTCTATCTCATTCTCTCTCAAATGAATAAATAAAATCTTTAAAAAAAAAAAAAAAGGAGAGTGCTGCTGCTTTGTGGGGAACGTCAGGTGAGCTGTTTTGTTCCACTAGAACCTGGTGTGTGCTGTAGAAGAACAGAAAAGATTCGAGAAAGTTAAGTTGTATCCATTTTGTGGGGCGGTAACTGGCAGGTTGATATTTCTCTATAGCGCAGTGGTGGTGAGCATAGGCTGAACGGAGCATAGGCTGAAGCCAGGTTTTTAGGGTTCAGATCCCCATAGTAACATCATCCCAGCTCACTGTGTGCGCTTGGGCAAGTTTCTAGAATTTTCTGAGCCTCGTTTTTCTCACTTGTTACCTAGAGGGTCAGGGCAATGTGTAAAGGGTTGTCAGTGAACTGACAGCATGTGAAAAGCTTATTCCATCCAGGGGCACATGACTGCCCGGCTGGCTCGCTCAGTAGAGCATGCAGCTCTTCATTGCAGGGTGGCGAGTTCAAGCCCCAGGTTGGGTGTGGAGCCTACTTGGAAAGAAAAAAAAAAAAGCTATTCCATCTGGCCCCATGTAAGACAGTCTCTCTATGCTGGAGAATAAAGGATGGGAACAGGAGGAAAGGGAAGGATAGTTGCGAGCTTGTATTTCTTCTGTCCCTCTTCCACCTGTCCGTCTTCAGTTTTTCCTGTTCTGCTCTGAAAGTACAAGATTCAGTTGCTTTGCGGGAGTAATCCACTGTCTGACTTCTTGGCCTGGCTTCCCGTGTGGTTTCTTACTCCACAGTGACCTCTGCTGGGGTTTTAGTTTGGTTCTGAGCAAGCCTGGTTTGAGAGGTGGGGTCTGTACCTTTAAGGAAGTACCTGCTTGTTACTAATGCACCTGGTTGAAATCACTCCCCAGAGGAAAAGTACCTGGAGGTGAATCAGAGAAGGAATAGTGATCTGAATGAGATAGGATCCTTCAGGAGAAAGTGGGTCCATGCTGCCTGCCTGCTCCTTGGCTCCAGGCGTCTATTCCTCTCTTTTTTCTTTTGGTTTGGCACATGAGGTTGATAGTCATTCTGGGCTATGATCATTTTCCAGGAAAATGTACAGAAAGTGACAGATCCATGACAGGTCCAGAAACATCCCTTTAAAGACGAATACCACATTTTAAAAAAGACAGCACAGAAAAATTGATTCTTTTCTTGCTTTTCCTGAGCCTGTTCTTTTGAAATTTTCAACATATCTGTTCTTGTTTTTTTTTTTTTTTTAAGATTTTATTTATTTGAGAGAGACAGTGAGAGAGAGCATGAGCAGGGGGAGAGAGAGAAGCAGGCTCCCCGCTGAGCAGGGAACACAACCTGGGTCTCCATCCCAGGACCCCGGGATCATGACATGAGCCCAAGGCAGATGCTTAACCGACTGAGCCACCCAGGTGCCCCTCTATTCTAGTTTTTTTATCCAGCATAGGAGGATTTTTTTGCTTTGTGGGCTTTTTAATGCATGGAATTCAGAGTAAAATCCATTGATGATAACTTTATGATAAGTAGGCTATAATTATGTGATAGTATTGAAAGTAACATTTTCTAGTGTGTAAGGTATTTTCACATCTGTATTTTTTTGTTTGCAAAATCTGTATTAACTAATAAACCTAAGTAATTATATTACTAATATCCCCTTTTACAGAATAGGAGACAAGGCTCATCAAGGTGAATGTCCTGTCCTGCTGATTAAATGGTAGAATGTGTAACTTGAACATCAGGTTTTTTGATTTCAAATCCCCGGGTCTTTTCTTTACCACCAGTGAAGACCAATGCAAGAATCTAACCAGAGGACGACATTTTTTTTTTAAGAGATTTACTTATTTGAGAGAGAGAGAGAGAGATCATGAGCAGGGGAGAAGGGTAGAGGGAGAAGCAGACTCCCCACTGAGCAGGGAGCCCGACTCTGGTCCCGACCCCAGGCAGGATCATGGGATCATGACCTGAGCCGAAGGAGACGCTTAACCAACTGAGCCACCCAGGCACCCAGCACATTTCTGAGTTGTTTAATACATGTTAACTATTTTTGTTTATAAATCACGGAAGTTTATGTTAACATGAGATCATTTAATTACCATGCTAATGGGGTCCAGGGAATTAAACATCTTTGGGAAAAGCTTCCTTCTAAAGCTGGTATGTTTGGGGATGATTTCTAAGAGTGTCTAGATGTGAAATAGCTGATGGAAAGAAAAAAAAATGTTCCCAGGATTAGGGACTGATTTTAAGAAGCAAGTAGAAATATGAGAGAAGAGAAACCTGCTCAGATGAAGTGCAGTTCGGGTTAGGATGCGGGCAGGCATCAGTGGCCATAAATGAGACCATTTTAAAATTCACGGGGATCAGGAATGCAGATTACACAGGGCGCTTGTCAGCCAGCAATTCTAGAGCAGTGAGAGTGGATACCAAGCACCGTTGCATCCACTGTGTCATGTTCAGATTTGGGCTAAGTGGCAAATGGCATGTGGCTAGAACACTGGACGAGGAATCCATTGCCTTCTGGTCAGCCTCCCTGGGCTTCAGTTTTGTGTGGGTTAAATGAACGAGGAGACACTGGGCTTGTCTGCCCTAGAGGGTTGTGAGAAGCCAGACACAAGGAATGTGGAAGGGCTTACTATAAAATATGCCATGAATCAAGGGGACATTTTTTTCATAGTGTCCGTGCTTTGTGTATCAAATCTATCTGTATTTTCTTGTGGTATCTGAAAACAGGTGGATGAACTTCTGCATATATACGGTTCAACAGCCGATGGTGTTCCCCGAGACAACACGTGGGAAGTCCAGACCTACGTTCATTTTCAGGATAATCAAGGGGTTACTGTAATGATCAAGCCAGAACATAGAGTAGAAGATATTTTGACTTTGGCATGCAAGGTAATGGATTTTGCTGTGGAAATATGTCTCAGTAGAAAGAATCATTAATATTGCCTCCCTATGCCTTTTAAATCTGTGTGGTATTTAGGAGCTCACTTTCTATACTAGGGAAAAGATTAACATCTATTAACCAACATGTTTATGAATGGACATATTTATTACTTTAATTAGCATTTTCTTCTTCCATCTTTTAGAAGAGTGAGTTGTTAGGTTATGGCCCCTTGCCTTCATGAAGAACCTGAGTCGTTTTACTGAAATTCCTAATATGCCTTTATATCTAGAATAATCATGAAGGCTGTTGTTATTTAAGTTCCTTAGGGACAGTGCTCCGTAAGAAAGTGGCGTAAACTTCGAAGTAGTTTGGTTTACTCCTAAGCAGTTTTATCGAGTTTCTCTAGATTAAGCGAGTAACTTGATACTATTCACGGTTGCTTCATGGAGATTGTTATGAGATGGTGTTTTACTCATTATTCAAACTGGGTTTTGTTTCTGAAAAGAATGTTTACACTAAGTCTTAAAGAGAGCCCGCTGGTAATAGACTGAATGTCAGAGCAGAGGTTTTTAATCCACCAGGTGGCGCAGTAGAGCTGAACTCATTCTTAAGTTTCAGAGAAAATGCCATCAAATAACCTGGCATGGTGACTTTGGTAACAGGCATGTGGACTTTGGTAACTCTTTACCATGTACACTTAACAGATATGAATAATCATTAATTTTATCTTTTAATAGTCTTGCTTTGACTTAAGCCTTAGGACACCAGACGTTTATATACGTAGCTTTACATTCTTACCAGTTTAATGTCCTCTACTCCGTTATGTAAGGTTTTTATTCAGACAACCCACAATATTGTTTTCTACCAACAACACGAGTTATGAAGTTCATAGGTCTGTAAGTGACATAGGACGCCAGAAGTCGGAGTGGGTCAGTTAGACCCAGTTAGAGCATAGGCCTGAAATAATTTGTGAGTGAGTGAATGAGTACATGTATCAGCATTTTCCTTTTGAAAAAACATTTTTTGGGGTAGGAAATTCCTAATTCTGAGGTCTGTACAATATGAGATTTTTCACATTTCACACAATTTCTCTACTTCAGTAATGAGAAACAACTTGGGCAAAACCAATGTATAAAATGATAGTACCTGCTGAGATGGTAAGATCTATCCTATCAGATAATATACTACCCTAAGTTCTTAAAAATACACCTCTTGATTTTTAGTGATGAGCGGTGTCATTTAGAGAAAACCTTCTTAAAAGTAATTATTTGTCCCGTCTTTCTTTTTTTGCACATTTAAATTTCAGCTCTTACGTATGGGTTTAAACTCCACGCAGTATATACAGTATTTCCTTCAGAAATGTCCACTTTGATTTTTAATGGACAACGATGAATTTAGAAAGAACATTTAAAATCTTGAATGGCTGTCTTTTTTCTTTACAGATGAGGCAGCTGGAACCCAGTCACTATGGCCTACAGCTCCGAAAATTAGTAGATGAAAACATTGAGTACTGTGTCCCTGCACCATATGAATACATGCAAGAACAGGCAAGTGATTTGAACCACATCTAAGGCCTCTTGATTTTAAAAGTCAGTTATTTGTGGGGGCGCCTGGGTGACTCAGTTGGTTAAGTGTCCGACTCTTGATCTTGGCTCGGGTTTTGATCTCAGGGTTGTGAGTTCAAGTCCCGAGCTGGGCTCCATGCTGGGTGTGGCGCCTACTTAAAAGTATGTAATTTGTGTGTGTGGGGGGGGGATTCTGTTTTAATTTGGCATCTGGTTTGGAAATCATTAAAATAAATTTCCAAAGGGGCTCCTGGGTGGTTCAGTTGGTTGAGCGTTTGACTCTTGGTTTCGGCTCAGGTCAGGATCTCAGAGTCCTGGGGCTGAGCCCCGCGTCAGGCTCGGTGCTCAGTGGGGAGTCTTGCTTCTCCTTCTCCATCTGCTCTTCCCCCAACTTGTGAGCATGCTGTCTCTCAAATAAATAAAATCTTTAAAAAAATTTTCCAAGATATCATGACATTAAATTTTTTGATTTTGTTGTTTTTCCTTTTGTAGGTTTATGATGAAATAGAAATCTTCCCGCTAAGTGTTTATGATGTGCAGCTCACGAAGACCGGCAGTGTGTCTGACTTTGGTAAGCACAGTAACCCAGTCGGAGGGACACCTGGGTGGCTCAGTCGAGTAAGCGTCTATCTTTGGCTCAGGTCATGATCTCGGGGTCCTGGGATTGAGCCCCGTGTTGGGCTCCCTGCTCAGCGGGGAGCCTGCTTCTCCCTGTCCTGCTTCTCTTGCTGTACTCTCTCTCTCTGTCAAATAAATAAATAAAATCTTTAAAAAAAAAAAAAAAAGGAACCCAGTTAGAGAGCCGTGTTGTCCATCCGTGTATAGTTTGCTCCAGGATCTTTGGACCTAATTTTTTTTTTTTCTTTACGTTTACATTTTCAGTGTCAACTAGGATAGTAGTTTCTGAAATTCCTCTCATTTCCTTCATTTCTGTTTATTTATATTAAGCTCAAAAGATGCTTATTAAATAGGGGAAAATGCCAAAGTAATGAAAAGGAGTAAGTATAAAAATTGATGAGTTTGAAAGGATGGTGATAAGAGTAACACAACGAATTTACTGGGTGCTGTTCTGAGCTGAGTAACTCCGGATTCTCCTCCGTGTCTTTGCTCTCAGCTTTTCACCCGCCAGAAACGGGGCCTTTCACTGCCTACTGCCCCCCGCCTTCCCTCCTCTCTGTGGAGATCCACCGTGGCCTCCAGGAACTAACTAAAGGTCTAACTTTCTTAAAGAAGGCTTATATGACTGCTTTACCTTCAGTTTAAAAAATGAAGGGTCAGTATTATCCACGTCATTTCATAATATTTGATTTTTGCATTTCCATTTGTTTGTCTTTAAACTTGGCTTTAAGCTCCTCATGGACTGTATACTCATGTCTTTTTTTTTTTTTTTTAAAGATTTTATTTATTTATTTGAGAGAGAGAGAGAGAATGAGAGAGAGAGCATGAGGGGGGGAGGGTCAGAGGGAGAAGCAGACTCCCCGCCGAGCAGGGAGCCCGATGTGGGACTCGATCCCGGGACTCCAGGATCATGACCTGAGCTGAAGGCAGTCGCTTAACCAAC